>NC_064622.1:227844062-228147092 GCF_023898315.1 Schistocerca nitens
TGGTCGAGATCCAATGACTGTTAGCAGAATATGGAATCGGTGGGTTCAGGAGGGTAATACGGAACGCCGTGCTGGATTTCAACAGCCTCGTATCACTAGCAGTCGAGATGACAGGCATCTTATCCGCATGGCTGTAACGGATCGTGCAGCCACGTCTAGATCCTTGAGTCAACAGATGGGGACGTTTGCAAGACAACAACCATCTGCACGAACAGTTCGACGACGTTTGCAGCAGCATGGACTATCAGCTCGCAGACCATGGCTGCGGTTGCCCTTGACACTGCGTCACAGACAGGAGAGCCTGCGATGGTGTATTCAACGACGAATGGCAAAATGTCATTTTTCGGATGAATCCAGGTTCTGTTTACAGCATCACGATGGTCGCATCCGTGTTTGGCGACATCACGGTGAACGCACGTTGGAAGCGTGTATTCGTCATCGCCATACTGGCGTATCACCCGGCGTGATGGTATGGGGTGCCATTGGTTACACGTTTCGGTCACCTCTTGTTCGCATTGACGGCACTTTGAACAGTGGACGTTACATTTCAGATGTGTCACGACCCGTGGCTCTACCCTTCATTCGATCCCTGCGAAACCCTACATTTCAACAGGATAATGCACGGCCACATGTTGCAGGTCCTCTACGGGCCTTTCTGGATACAGAAAATGTTCGACTGCTGCCGTGTCCAGCAAATTCTCCAGATCTCTCGCCAATTGAAAATGTCTGGTCAATGGTGGCCGAACAACTGGCCCGTCACAATACGCCAGTCACTACTCTTGATGAACCGTGGTATCGTGTTGAAGCTGCATGGGCAGCTGTACCCGTATACGCCATCCAAGCTCTGTTTGACTCAATGCCCAGGCGTATTACGACCGTTATTACGGCCAGTGTTGGTTGTTCTGGGTACTGATTTCTCAGGATCTATGCACCCAAATTGCGTGAAAATGTAATCACATGTCAGTTCTGGTATAATATATTCGTCCAATGAATACCCGTTTATCATCTGCATTTCTTCTTGGTGTAGCAATTTTAATGGCCAGTAGTGTACATCAGAGCTCTCAACAATTTGTTTGCTCTGTTTCCGGGTATCAGATTTGAGTTTCGTCAGGTCACCAACATTTACTGCGCCAAGACATTTACCATGTGAGAATACAAACAAAAACTGATTGAGCACACAAAATATTCCTGTCTGTGTGAGACACGTTGAAAACACACTGCTTATAATCGTTGGAAGGTATACGTAAAGCCGATTTTCGCTCATAACGGTGAATCAAATGGAAATCTGTAAGAGGCACTCTCAGCCATATACCATGCTGTTCGTTGTATGGTCGCACTGCCTTCGAAGTTCCCTGATAATAAAATAACGATAATAACTCAATGTAAACCTTAGATAATACAGTGTCTCTTCATTTCTCGGTGAAGTTATTATAGAACCTTCTCCACGTACGCGCACACCACCATTACTCTACCACGCGAACATAGGAGTTACACTCGTCTGGTTTGAGACGTTCCCTGGGGGGTCCACCGGGGGCCGAACCGCACAATAACCCTGGGTTCGGTGTGGGGCGGCGGAGGGGTGAAGTGGACTGCGGCAGTCGTCGTGGGGTTGTGGACCACTGCGGCTGCGGCGGAGACGGAGCCGCTCCGTCGTTTCTAGGTCCCCGGTTAACATACAATACAATACAATATTATAGAACTTTGCACCAGATTTCCAACGTAAGTAAGTCGAAAATTAAGTCCGTTTTAGTAATTTTCTACGTAATAAGCACATCTTTCTAAGCTGATGTTTTCAAGGATAAGCTTGAGACACCCTTGCTTCACGAAATGCGGTGTCCTCTTACTTCGTGGCTACGGATATTTCTTTATTTTCGGAATTATATTAATATTCTAGGTGGAGGCCGAATTTGAACAGATGACAGTAAATTGAACGCACTTATTTGCTACACCTCAAAAAATAGACCAGATCCGCTAAACGAGTAATTTTACGTGACAGTTAAAAGTGGATAAACATCTGCTGGTTTTCGTAGATGTATTACTGAAAAGAAAAACTACTGAATTATTTATCATGACTCAATTTTTTACCGTCACGCAGTAAAAGCTGGCTTTACGATAAAAATAACCTTGGCAATCATATCGAGAAATGAAACAATGGTATCCCAGCACAGTAGTATTTCAGAAGTACACCTGCGTGACACAGCTCACAAGCTAGAAAGTAGAAAGAGATACACCAAGTTACGCCAGTGTGCTTTAGATTGAAAGCCGTAACATGTAGAGCAGTACTCGCTGCACGCAACACTGAAGAGCTGCACCGGTACTCGAACCCAAGTACACGTTTCTTCCATTTGAGGCATCAGAGAAGACTCCTCAATGTCTCTCAGTTTCCGTTGCGGACTCTATAACACTCAGCTGTTAATCCTCGATGACTAGCACAAATAAACAGAGAGAATGGTTTAAACACAGCGGGATGGTTAGTTTAACAGTGAAACCTGCTGTTCGGTCTTGTAGACTGCCAAAACATAACTACTATATTCTTTTAGTGTATTTGATTGTTACTCCCCTCTCATCCCACCATCCCTCCTGCCCCTCGCTCAAATGCTGCAATTTACAAATTGTCTTAAGTTCTGTAAGTTTCTAAAAAAGTCATGAAACTTCCTGGTAGATTACAATCGTGTGTCGGACCGAAATTCGCAATGGGGACCTTTGCCTTTCGCAAACAAGTGCTCTGACGACTGAGCTACCCAAGTACGATTCAGCACCCGTCGTCACAGCTTTAATTCTGCCAGTACCTCGTCTCCTACCTTCCAAACTTCACAGAAACTCTCCTGCGAACCTTGAAGAACTAGGACTCCTGGAAGAAAGGATATTGCGGAGACATGGCTTAGCCACAGCCGCGAGGGGACGAGGAGGAGGGAGGGGGCGAATTGTTTCCAGAATGAAATTTTCGCTCTGCAGCGGAGTGTGTGCTGATTTGGAAGTTCCTGGCAGATTGAAACTCTGTGCCGGACACAGACTCGAACTGGGAACATTTGCCTTTCTCGGGCAAGTACTCTTCAATTAAAAGGTAATGTTACATTAAATGGATGTAACTATAAAATGTTTCGCGAACAAAGATATGATTTCACTCCGCATACAATACCTATACCCCTACCTGCTGTTGGCTTTGACGTTACTGATCCACAACTGGAACCTCTCGCATTGTGTTCTTTAGGTATTACGTTTTTCTTTTCTTTTCATCAGTATGTAAACAGTTACTTGGGAGATTGTATATATTCTACGCTGATTATTTGTCTCCTCTTTTTATCTATCAATAGTCTGAAGATAAGCACAGGCTAGCCGAAACCGGTTACCGCGCTGTGAAATGCACATGTGATTATGACGCATAAAATATGAAATGTAAAAGTACATACTTTATATTGATTGTTGATCTTGACATCTATCTTTCACGGCAACGAAATATTTTCTGTATGTCCTGAAAGCGAAATGAAGATAAGATGTATCAGTTAATCAACCTGTAGTCAAATTTGGTGTTAGGAGACGAGATATAATTTGGCCTCCATGCGCTATCATTTCTGTTGTCAGTTGATTGGCTTGTTCACGTGAAGAGACGTGCTGCGAATTTACGTTCAGAGGCAAATTTATATTCTTATTTATAAATCGATCTTGTCTCAT
This sequence comes from Schistocerca nitens, assembly GCF_023898315.1. NCBI lineage: Eukaryota > Metazoa > Arthropoda > Insecta > Orthoptera > Acrididae > Schistocerca > Schistocerca nitens. Next base: position 227,847,735 of record NC_064622.1, read on the forward strand.
TTACAATGAACAACAGTGTTGATGTTGTGCGCATCAGTCTCAACATCTCGTTGGAACTGGCTTTTCACATGACCTTCGTTATAACGCTGAATAATAATAACACGGCTATCATATCACTCTCCGCTGTAAGTGAAATCCCAATTAGTGCTATTTGGGCCGCTTACACGCCAGTTACAGATCCCACTTCTCTCACGGAGCTAGTTAACGAAGAAACTGAAAACATCTCGAACGCAACGAGCCAAGAAGTAATTTCCTTGCGAGAATTCTGAAGTCTTTCGTGCAGCATACTACTGTTCATACGAGAAATAACATGACATTTTGCAGACTATGTCCAAACACTTATTCACCATTTGCATAAACAGGCGTGCAACCTTCATCATTGGTACTCAGGACTTTAAACCACTCTTCCACTGGTACAAAATAGAATACTACTGAGAGGCTATATTGTGGCGGGAATGAAGCATTTGATTTAGCCAAGTCGATGTGGCCTGGTCGGCGACTGTAAGAAATAATGCGCAAATTGATGACTATCTGTCACCCAACAGTTAATTTTTTGCAATCACAGCAAGAAAAGAAATTATCCCGTAGTAAACAAACACTTGTCTCACTTCACCTCCCAGACGTTTCAGTAAAAAGCAGCGCAGCCTCGTGCGATCTGATGCTACAAGTTTGCAAGGGAAAGATACGATCTCGAAAATTAATTTTTAGATCTATCTTCGAGTTTAATAGTGTTCTCTTTTCTACACAATATATTTCCTGTGATATTGTCCAAAGATCGCAGTGCAGTAACAAAGTCGGTACCTCTCTTCGATTCCACTGAGGTTCTGCAACGACGAATGGGCGGCACTGGCGAAGCCGAGCGCTCTCTCTTCCAGCACCGCAGCGCCTCTGCACGGAGGCCGATATACAGCCGTGGGAAGGGAGGCTCAGTCCATGTCACGATCAACGATTAAGACGACAGCACCGTCTCAGATAGAGCTACAGTATATTGAGTCTTACGCTAAGCTTTAACTATGAGCGTTATGTCCACATACTTCAAGTGTAGAGTCTTGTAAAACTGTGTGTATCCAGTGATTCTATTAATATTCAGAGACAGTTGTAAATACTCAGAACACTCCTGTGGACATGGATTATACAAAGCTAAATAAATCTTCATACATCTCTTGTAATGAAGTGAATTAGTTTCCACTCGTTCTCCTTTCGGAGCAAGTAAAGAGCACACAGTTGTACTGACGGCTGTATTTTCGTCAAGTACAGTATTTCCAATGTAAGGAAATACCGAATTGTATAAGAAATAGGTGACGTAAAGAAATTCCTACCTTGGAAGCAAAATAATATACAAGGGACAAAACAAGGAGGTAATAAAATATAGGTTAGCACAGGCGAAGAGGGCTTTGCTGATCAAAAGAAATCTACTAGCATCAAACTTCGATCATAATTTGAGGAATAAGTTTCTATGAATGTACGTTTGGAACACAGCAGTATATGGAAGTCTATAGTGGTCTGTGGACAAACAGGAGAAGAAAAGAACCGAAGCGTTTGAGATGTGATGCTGTAGGAGAACGGTGAAGACAAGGTGGACGGATAAGCTAAGAAATGAGGAGGTTCTCCGCAGAATCGGCGAGGAAAGGAACATATAGAGAACAAGGACAAGAAGGAGGGAAAGGATGGTAGAACGCGTGCTAATGCGTCTGGGAGTCACTTCTATGGCACTAGAGGAAAATATGCAACAAATAATTGAGGACGTAGGGTGCAACAAGTTTTACTCTATGCTGGAGAGGTTACCATAGTAGAGCAGGTCGTCGTGGGCCACATCAAGCTAGTCAGAAGACTAATAAAACCCTGTCCCCATCGTGTACAAACTCTAGGGATTGATCGATGAGAGGAGATGAAACAAAAAGGGTCTAATGAACTTACGTCCGGAAATGTATGGGTTCCATGCTAGAAACCACGTATTCAGTCATACTTTGTTACAGAGACTGTGGTCTAATACGTGCTGTATCATGGAGTCACAGTTACAGTACGCATTGTTACCTCCTAGAGGGTGGTACTGTTCCTCATACGTGACACCATAGCGCCCTCTCATGCCGTAGTAATTCGTCATGTTATGTCCGATTCATCGCTCTTGCTGGCTCAACTTGTAGTGGATGTGATCCAGCGTTGTACACAATGGTTTCGTCTTCGAATCGAGAGCTTGCCCATATGGTGTTTACGTACGGAAAGGCAAATGGCAACGGGCGGCGGGCAGCACGGTTGTATCAGGAAACGTAATCCCACCAAGAACCACAGCATTCAGTGTTTGGAACAGTTTTTCGCCGTTGGTCTGAGACAGGATCGTTTCAGCAAGCAGGATAGGGCATAACCGAAATGTTCGGACACCAGACCTGGAGGGAAACACTGTGGAAGGCGACCGCCGTGTCAGGCAGTTGACCCGCCAGTACAGGATAAGCCGGACGACCGTGTACGACATTCTTCATGACAACTGTTACTACCCTCATCACTTACAGCGTGTGCAAGGCTTACTAGCGACAGACTTTCCATATTGGGAGCACTTTTGTCGCTGGTTTCTTCACCAGGCAACCACGATTCCGGGATTTCTGCCATCTATCCTATTCGCAGATGAGGCCACCTTTACCAGAGTGGTATCTTCAACTTTCATAGCAGTCATCTGTGGGATAGTATGCAGAACCCTCGTGGTATGGCGATAGTGAATCACCAGCATCGGTGAAGCCGGAATGTGTGGGCCAGGATAATTGGCGACCGTATTTTTGGAGCAGTCTGTCTTCCAAGTTGCCTAACAGGCCGGAACTATTGGCGTTTCTTGAGGGTGACTTTGCCTCGCCTGCTGGAAGAAGTGCCATCGATGATTCGAAGTGTTATGTGGCTGCTACATGATGGTGCTCCAGCCCACTTCGCCGTTAACATTCGGAAGCATGTCAATCGTGTCTTTCCTACTCTATGAATAAAGACGAGGAGGTCCAGTTGCGTGGCCTGCTCGTTCACTGGACCTCAACCCGTGCGATTTCTGGTTCTGGGGGCATCTCAAAAGTATCGTATATGCAGAGCCCATTCCAGATGTGAGACAATGGCGCAGCGTACTCATGCTGCCTTTGACACTGTTCGGATGAAGCTGGCCGTTGTGAACGTGTGAAACAGAATATGCTACGGCGCGTACATGCGTGCATTGAGGCACATGGGAACTATTTTCAACACTTACTGTAACTGTGGCTGCATGGTACAGCGCGTTTTAGACCGCAGTCTCTGTAACATTGTATGGCTGAATAAATGGTCTCCAGCATGAAAACCATGAATTTCGGGACATAAGTTCGGTAGACCAGTTTTCTTCCATATCCTCTCACAGATCAATCCCTGTGGAAATATATTTGTTTCACGTGCATATAATTTTTTTTAAAAAATGTGGAAGAAATAGTGCGTGGTGCAGAGATCAGTATCGGAGTGTTGGATTCGTGGGGCGGCTACATTCCAACTTACAATGCCTGATCAGTCCAATACAAACTGAAATTTTTAGTTGATTGTAAGTTACCTGAAGTCGTTCTAAGACACTACTTTGTCTACCAATCTTAAATATGTTTTTCGTGGGTCAGTTCTTTACTTGCTGATTACATGGACCTAAAAATTGGAAAAATAACTTTACGTGTACATTTATATTCCTAAATTCAGTATCTGTGCGTGGTTCTTGTGATTCTTGTGTCTGCAGTAATATACCGAGCACAAGGCAGGAACGATTTTGATAACAAGTTATATAGTTCCCAGTAATATCGTTCCTCACAAACAAAACCGTGATTTCTCTCGCTTTCGGAGCAGCTACACGATGGCAGAATTAAAACTTCCAGTGAAATGCAATTCAGGGTTGTCTAGCGACTAATGATGTCGCGAATTTACTGCCTCTAGGAACAAACAATGCTACATGTCGTTAACATAGCTGCATAAGTAGTGCTGTGTTCATTAGGTGCATACTTAGTGAGGCACACTGATACTATTTTCTCCTTCCTCTCTTTACCTCCCTTTCTCTTGCATTGCTCCCCATCCTTTGTAGTCTGGATGTCATGAGAAAGTCATATCCCAGATTTAGAATTCTGTTATATTTCTATAGTCTGATGCGGTTCGTGAAGCTGCATCACAGCTCTTGCTTTACTTTCGATGTAGAGAAAAGACGTAACCGTCATGTTCAAATCAATTAAAGTTTATTCGATGTAGTTTCGTGTTCAGTTTGTGTTTTACGTTTCCGAGAGTGAGAAGCGGAACCAACTCTGCATTTATCATTATGAGCGGGAAGAACGGATAAGTACCACTCTCACGTTGATAGAAGTACCAAACAAATAGATGGTGATATGTCGCACGGATTTTATCCGATCCTGTTTCCCTTCCACTGTCTCTAGAGCTCGCGTTCTACGTGTTAGACGGTACATCCACATATGACCTATACGAGCAGTTGTACAGCGTTCGTCGAGCGATACGCAAGGTTCGAGAACCATTGACCACGTTGTTTCTGTCGTAGGTGCTGAGAAAGACAGCAATTGTCGGTAGGTCTTCGTGTAAGCCCTAATGTCTAATTTTACAGTCGTACGCGAAATTTATCTGGAGCGGAGTGTTCAATGTTACCTGCTCCACAGCTTCTTTCTTCCGACGTTTCCATCCGGTCTACGTTGAGCACTACACAAACCCGTGACGAATCGCATGTTTCTTCCTTGTGCTTTCTGTGTCTCTTCTTTTAATCCAACCCGATAGGGCCCCCAGCTCGATGAAAAGCACTCAAGACGCTTTCAGACACATAATCTGCAGCCAACCTCGTTCGTATATTACACTCAAATAAACTGACAGCCCAGCGCTTACCTTACCCGCAAAACCATTTATGTGATCGTTCTTTCTTAAATCGTTCCAGATGAGTCAGTGTTATATAAACGAGTATTTCACGATTGTATCTGATTTCAGCGATTGCTTTAATATGGTATAACGAAACATTATCGGTCCTTTTCGTCTCTCTAGGTACATTAAATAAAGTATGATCACGTTGAGGATCAACTTGCTTACAAAATGTGCAAATTTCCTTGTATTTTTGCTTGAAATTTATTACTCTGAGAAATCCTTGAACAACACTCTAAGAAAAAAAAGACGAACTGTCAACCAATTTTCTGAATGGGACGGAAATCGTAGAGGTAATGTTCACGTTCGCAAATTGGGCAAGTCAGTAACGTGTATCCCACCTCTGGCTCTTGTGTATGCAGTTATTCAGCTTGACATTGATTGACAGCGTTTTAGGATGTACTCCTGAGGCACATTGTACCAAATCTGTCCAATGGGAGCGTTAGATCGTCAAAATACCAAGATGGATGGAGAGCCCTACCCATAATGCTCCAAACATTCTCAGTTTGGGAGAGATCTGGCGAGTTTTCTGGCCGAAGTAGGGTTTGGCAAGCACGACACAAGGTGTAGGAAAATAAGGTTGGCATCCCACCACTGTCCCGGGCGTCTCCGGACACATTTTCGCTGGTCATCGGGGCTCAGTCAGAAGCGGGCCTCATCAACGAAGACAATCATACTCCAATCAATAACGTTACAGGCCGAGAACGTGTTTGGAGGAGCCTCGGACATCGGTGGGTTACCGACCTGTCTGTCACCCAACGTACAGCCCGACATCAGGAGTGATGATAAGGGATGCCGTTCCTTTTCATAGCAGCACTTCTTTGGTTGTCATCTGCGGAACCCTTACAGCGGCATCTCGACGATATTCCACGCCCCATTTTGTTGCCTTTCATGGGAAGCCATCCTGGACCTACATTAGAGCAAGATATTGTCCGCCCGCACTCGGCGAGAGTTACTACTGTTTGTCTTCGTGCTTACCAAGTTCTACCTTGGTCTGGAAGGTCGCCGGATCTCTACCGAATTGAGAACGTTTGGAGGATCACTGGTAGGGCCTTCCAATCATCTTGAAATTCTGACGATATAATACGCCAATCGGACAGAATTTGGCATGATATTCGTCGGAGGACATCCAGAGACTCTGAAAATCAGCGCCAAGCCAAAGAACTGCTAGCATAAGGGCCAGATGTGGACCCACGCGATACTGACTTGCTCAGTTTGTGAAGCTCTTTTTCTTGAATAAATCATCCAATTTGCCTGAAATTGTAATCACTTGTTTGACTGTAAATGTACATCACATCTACCGATTTCCGTCCCGTTCCGATAATTCCTTCGTGGTGCATCGTTTATTTTTATTTATTTATTTATTTTTCGTCTTAGAGGGTATTTAGCCGAGTTCTGTGAGAAAAATTTCAGAGAGATCCAAACGTTGTCAACCAATTCATTAAATTATATCTAATGTTTACTCTACTAACCACTATGAATGGTATGGCAGACGGTACTTCCCACTGCACCTGTTATTTGTGATTCTTCCCGTTCCACTGGTACCTGGAGCGCGCGGAGAATGATTGCTTAAACGCGTCTGAGCGCACTATAATTAGTTTAATATGGCCTTCGCGATCCCTACTGAAGCGATAAGCAGAATGCTGTAATGTATTCCTAGATACTTCACTTAATCCTTGTTCCTTGTTTTCGTGGGATAGCTGGTGACTATCTTCAAGCGTCTACCACGTCAGGCTTTTCTGCATCTCCGTCACACTATTCCAAGGAAAAAAAAAAAAAAAAAAAAAAAAAAAGGAGAAAAACCCATGAGACCATTTGCGCTGTGTGTTAGTTTGGTATGCATCGCACTGACTTGAGTAGTATTCTAGGATACACCACACGAATGTTTTGTAAGCAGTCTGCTTTGTAGACTGACTACATTTCCCCAATATCCTTCTAATGGTTCAAATGGCTCTGAGCACTATGGGACTTAAAATCTGTGGTCATCAGTCCCCTAGAACTTAGAACTACTTAAACCTAACTAACCTAAGGACATCACACATATCCATGCCCGAGGCAGGATTCGAACCTGCGACCGTAGCAGTCGCACGGTTCCGGACTGAGCGCCTAGAACCGCGAGACCACCGCGGCCGGCTATCCTTCTAATGAACCGAAATCAGCCACGTGCTTCACCACGGGTGACTCTGTTAATAAATTTGTGTGAAATCTTATGGGACTTAACTGCTAAGGTCATCAGCCCCTAAGCTTACACACTACTTAACCTAAATTATCCTAAGGACAAACACACACACCCATGCCCGAGGGAGGACTCGAACCTCCGCCGGGACCAGGCGCACAGTCCATGACTGTAGCGCCTTACACCGCTCGGCTAATCCCGCGCGGCTGACTCTGTTATTATACCGTTTCATATCGCCCCCTCCGCCCCAAATTGTCACACGTTAGTATTGGTATGCTAGAGTTGATTACAACCGCGTTTCGTCAAGTACAGAATTATTATTATTCACGCTCGGGCCCTACGGAGCAGCGCGATGTACAACAAGGGACTTTATCAGAGTTTTCTTTTAGCTTTACTTTGTGCCCACATTACTTTCATTCTGTCAGAATGAGCTCTTTTTCGCTGATAATGCCAAGTCCTTTTGGTCTTCTTGGATTTTTCTGCCAAGCCAATAGTGCCTAAAAGTGTTTCTGCTTTCTTCACGTCTTCTGTTACTGAACTGCTCCATTTTATTGTTTAATTGCACCTTTGACGCAACTTCTTAGAACTCCAGCACCCCTCTAGCTAATCTGGTTGGTTCCGTTCTTTCAATATGCCCAAATAATTTTAGCCTGTGCTTCTTCGTATCCGAGTAAATGTTGGTATACTTTTCATTCTGTTTATTTGCTCTCAGTACATATTTATGTTCCTATTTCTGTATAATTTAGACCTACAATTTTCTTGGTTAATTATCATTCTCTCTGTTGTATTTCTTGCGTATGTCCCTTTCTGTTTAAAATGAGTGTTTCAGCTCCATAACGACACTCTTATTTGATGATTGTGTTGTAGAGTCGCAATTGAGTGTGTTTTGTGTTCGCCTGATTCCGGCGATTAATCCTGTCAGGGTCTCCTTGCTAGGGTGACAGCGAAGACCTCAACGGTAGTGAACGCGGAGAGAATGCATCTTGCAGAAGAGGCGTTTCATTTAACGAAACCTACTTCGCGTCCGACTAGGATGAAGCGGTAATGCGGTCGGTGTCTGTTCACCAGAGCTGCGTTGGAACTTAAAATTTTGAATGCAATCGCCCCAGTCTGAACCAATGAGTTTTTTGTTAACAAATTCAACCCTGCAATTCCAGGGACAAGTATACAATTTTGTGTTTGTGAACATTTGAAATTAAGCTGCGAATAATTGCACTCCTTTTAAATATTATCAAGATTCGTCTGAATGTTTGTGCAGAGTTCATACAATACTTCATTATAGTGAGCTGTAGCTGTACCATCAAATTTCCATGCGTTATTCTCAACTGCACTATAGCTTCTTACTATATTTTCGCATTCGGAATTACCTACAGAGTTTAATTTTGTAAGAAATATTTAGTCTAATCACTTATTTAATGCGCTATTCCGTTCAAAAAACGTTCAAATGTGTGTGAAATCTTATGGGACTTAACTGCTAAGGTCATCAGTCCCTAAGCTTACACACTTAATCTAAATTATCCTAAGGCCAAACACACACACTCTCGCCCACGCCCGAAGGAGGACTCGAACCTCCGCCGGAACCGGCCCCACAGTCCGTTATTCCGTAATAAGGTTGTTATTTCCTGGTACCCAGAGGTAGACGCTTTCACTCCATTGTGGACGAGAAATATTTTGGGAGACGGCTGGAGTTGGTAAACTGCAGCGGCGGCAGCGGTTTGCAAGGTGTTACGGAGGTTCACATGAATATAGATGGCAGCAGGTAGGTGCCGCCCTGCAGTAATGGAAGTGTGAAAGCGATCACGGCCGGGACGGCGAGTCACGACGTTGTCTGCCAGCACTCGGCGCAGTGGCTGGGCGGGTACCCCGGCGAAATACTACCATAAGGAAGCAATGAGAGCTGGCTGGCGGCTTTGTATACTGTACGTCCTGAGCTGCCGCTGCTCGTGACAACAGCACAAATCCACCACCTTGACAGCTCTAGTATCAGACACAGATCCAAACTCGTTTTCTTGGGTCGGGATCAACTTGCTCCCCCCTCTCCCCCGCAAATATAACTTGCCATCACATTCACTTTCAGACACAGATTCAGGCTCCTTTTCTTGGGTCGGGATCATCTTGCTCCCGCCTCTCCCCTGCAAATGTAACTTGCCATCACATTCACTTTCCTTACGATTTTTATAATAATATCAGTTAAATATACATAGTGCTTCATTAAAATTATAATTAAAATAATAATAACAGTTTTTTCGTAAAGGGTGTCTCTTGAGGCATCGTCAGTGTTTAGGTCATGGTAGGAACATCCATTTCAAACTAAATGCTTCATGTGGACGTATCCTCTACTCCGGACGCTTTACGATTTAGAACACATTTAATGTACATTTGTTTTTGGCACAGTGGCACACGCACGTGGCTTACGCCCCCCCCCCCCCCAAACCTCTTTGACGAGTCATTCTAGCCCAACCTACCTCGTCGCTTTCAGCCTCTTTGCTCGTGCTGTCTTTATGCCATTAAACTAGCCTGTGGAAACGAAAAGTGAATACGAGAGATGAAATATTTTGTAGCGTCATGGACGCTGCTCTCCTCGTTGTGCAATGTGCACATGCGCTCACACAAGCAAAACAACATGTTCTCCCAAGAGTGCACAGGTTCAATGAAGTTGACATTGGGACATTCAGACACTTATTGTTAACTGTACAATAGCTGTAATGTTACAACACGATAATGCTTAGAGGTAAATGTTTGAAAAATAAGTACTTTTCAATTGATACCTTGTAAACTGCTTGTTAAGGTTTTTTGCTAGCTATTATACATGTGTAAACCTGACGAGGTATTAAATAATACAGAAAATAATAACAATGTACATTAAACGTATTTTATCTCGGTAACCGCCGGCCAGGGTGGCCGAGCGGTTCTAGGCGCTACAGTCTGAAACCACGCGACCACTACGGTCGCAGGTTAGAATCCTGCTCAACTTTTAAGACATAATGAACGGAACAAGTACACGCTCAAGGTCAACAAGTATGCTTTAACATCTTACATAAACTAGACAGTAACGTTGCCACGCATAAAACTTTTCCGCTTCATATCGAAGATTAGATACATCTTAAGATTCTCAAGAATGTGACGAGATTTTTAAGAAAGTAAAACGCAGGTTTCTCTACTACTGTGCGTAATTTTTCCTGTTTGCCACCCTTTGACCACTGATATGACAACTTTGAATTACTCATTCTAATGGCGTAGCAAACTGACAGAAATTCCATAAACATATCTGTTAGGATCAAGATGTTATATTAAATTTTACGGCCGGCCGCTGTGGCCGAGCGGTTCTAGGCGCTTCAGTCCGGAGCCGCGCTGCTGCTACGGTTGCAGGTTCGAATCCTGCCACGGGCCTGGATGTGTGTGATGTCCTTAGGTTAGTTAAGTTTAAGTAGATCTAAGTTCTAGGGGACTGATGACCTCAGAAGTTAAGTCCCATAGTGCTCAGAGCCATTTGAACCATTTATCTCGGTAACCATTTGGAATAGAGAATACGCCCGTATGAAATTCTTTCCTTCAAGTGATCATTCCTGTCAATTCCTGAATATTCACCGTTCGTCCTGGGACCACCTGTGTACACTGACCTGTCAGAACGTTACGACCACCTACCTAATAGCGGTATCTCCACCATAGACTCGGATAACAGTGGTGACACATTGTGGCATAGAAGCAATGAGGTCTTGATATGCCGTTTGAGGAAGTTCGCGCCCCATCTGTCACGTAATTCCCGTAAATTCCGGGGAGGGGGCGATGAGCTCTGACGCAACGTTGTCACATCCCAAATGAGGTCGATCGGGTTCAGATCTGGCGCGATAGGGTGCCAGCACATCAATTGGAACTCTGTTTTTCTTGAACCACTCCATCACACTTCTGGCCTTGTGACAAGGCACATTATCTTGTTGAAAAATGCCACTGCTTCGGGAAACACGATCACCGTGAAGAGGTGATGTGGTTTGTAGCCAGTGCACGATACTTCTTGGCCATGATGGTGCCTTACACGAGTTCGACGGAACCCATGGATGCCCACGTGAATGTTTCCCATAGCATAAACTAGCCGACAACCTGTACAGTGTCAAGGAGCTGTTCTCCTGGAAGATGATGGATTCGTGTCCTCCCATTGGCATGGTGAAGAGGGTATCGGGATTCATCAGACCATGCAACACTGCCACTGCGCCAACGTCCAGAGCTGATGGTCGCATGCACATTTCAGTCGTAGTTGCCGATGTCGTGGTGTTAACATTGGCACATGCATGATTCGTCGGCTGCAGAGGCCCATCGCTAGGTGTGTTCAGTGTACTGTGTGTTCAGACACACTTGTACTCTTCCCAGCATTACAGTTTGATGATAGTTCTGCCACAGTTCACCACCCGTCCTCTTTTTACAAGTCTGCACAGCCTACTACGTCCGATGTCTGTAATGAGGGGTGGCCGCCAAATCCCAAAACGTCTGGACGTGGTTTCATCCTAGTTTCGTTTCGCTACGTGTTGAAGACACTCACTATAGCACTCCTCGAACATCCGACGAGTCATGCAGTTTGCGAAATGCTCGTGCCGAGCCTCCTGGTCATCACAATCTGCCCTGGGTCAAACTCGGATAGATTGCAAGGCTTCCCCACACACAGACAGCACGCCCACTGTAAATAAAGGCACCATCCGTGTTTCGGACTAGCAGTCATTCCTCGCCAGGTGACAGGTTTACATGGCTAGTGGGTCGGGGTTAATAATGTTCTGTCTCATCAGTTGAAGAGCTTAGTACATTGCTGCCATAAAATTGCAGTTCACAGAAATATACCGGTATGATTTGAAAAGCATTCACTCGAAAAACTGAAATATACGTGTATTACGAAATTGATTCAAGTGGCTCTAAGCACTATGGAACTTAACATCTGAGATCATCAGTCCCCTAGACTTAGAACTACTTAAACCTAACTAACCTAAGGACATCACACACATCCATACCCAAGGCAGGATTCGAAGCTGCGAACGTAGCAGCGCGGTTCCGGACTGAAGCGCCTAGAACCGCTCGGTCACAGCGGCCGGTCACGAAATTGACTTAAGGTATATATTTTCCTTCTTCTTAGGTCATCAGCAGTCAAGTCGGTTCGGCAGCAGCTCGCCATTTATTTCCATCTTCAGCTTTCCTCTTGAGAGCGATGTAGGTGGTACAGCTGGTATCCTCCGCGATCTGATTGACTAGTGATAGCAGACGAGATGCCGCATAAACTTCTCAAAGAAATGAAAAAAAAACAAATAAACGGGTGTGAACTATGTTACAACGACAGTACTCAAGAGTCAAAACTTCCAAAACAGAACACAAGAGGCACAACATGTGGTACCGATGTGGAATAAATAGGAGGTACGTACGTCTGAAGGTCCCTTCGTTATACGTCGCTGTTGCAAACTGGCGTAAAGCCACGACACATACACAAATCTGAATACAGCGAACTGATACGTCAATGACCAGACGGAAAGTTCGTAATTTTGTGAAGAAAAATAAAAGGCACCACTTGAGATTTGAACCAGGATCTTCTGCGTCGCATTATAACACCGTGACCACAGAGCCACGACACAACGGCTACGTGGAGGTTTCCTGTCGTGGGGTTTCCTACAAGGGTGCAGCAGGTAGCGAAGCTGTCTCGAGCAACCGGTTCCCTAACGAGGTGATTGCGAACTGAGCCTCCCCCACTGCTTGTCTACCCCAGTCGCTCTCCCTCAGTGCAGGTGTTGTCACCGTCTCTCAGACAGTGTCGTCGTCTATAGCTTTAGTTCCGTGCGTTTTCCTATACGACTTCTGTTCTACGCAGTGTACATGATGGAAGTGATAACAACAACGAAAGGGAGGCCGTGTCTTATCAAGGATGGTCATCGCTATCGTATTTATAGGAAAAATGAAGAATATACGAACTGGATGTGCGTCAATTATGAACGGATTAGGTGCAAAAGCCGTTTAAAAATTGTAAATGGTGAAATCGTTGCTCAACAGCAACATTCTTGTCCACCTGACAAAACAGGAGTTCGTGAAGAAAAGACAGTTCCTGTAGCCCAAATGTTTAAGCAGGAATTTCAAGATTTGAAAGATAAAGGATTAGAATTACTGGCATATATTCCAAATTAAATGAAGATGATAAGTAATGTGGCACTTCCTTCCGTTTGCATTTGAAACTCTCGGAGAACTCTTGTGTGGTGAGGAGATTGGGAGGGGGCAGCAAGGGGAGCCTCAATTTGTTTTGCCAGCCCGGGCCTCTGACAGGTTTAGTGCGCCACTGCTCGTAGGAAACCCCACGGTAGGAAACCCCACGACACCGACACAACTAATGTTCGTATTACTCGATATTGCATATATTAACTATGGACCGTACTGTTCCTATTTTTCGTCTTTCTTCCACAGTTCAGTACACCTTCTGCGTTTTTTCATGCCTGATCTGTGTTCAGTTTTTGATGGACTGTCCAATGGGCCAACTTACCACGACATCTGAGGGGGGTGCGATGCGGAGTTTCCCTTGTTAGTGGAGGCCTCTCCTTTTCTGTCTTTCCTTACTCAATTGGTTTGCTTGCTCTGCCTTTGTACTCAAGCACCGTGTCAGGTTTTCTGGTAGCAGCTATGATCAGTCTGAGTATGTAAACCTGTACCTGACTAGATTGTTACTGATGAATTGCATGAACACGTCCTCACACGAGTAATGGAAAAGTACCCAGTGCTACATGTACCTTGCAATTTATAGAATTCGTTGTCAATTTAGACCCCCTCGTGGTACCGTATTTTTCGAAAGTCAACTGTGAAATATATATATATATATATATATATATATATATATATATATATATATATATATATATATATATGTGTGTGTGTGTGGGAGGGGATCTTGGTTCCCACGATTCCGCCATTCCCTCTGGATCATCGTCTGTGTGGGCGCGGCCGCCTGCGACACTGCGGAACGGCGGTGTCTGGTCCGGCAGCGACAGGTGAGGTGGTGGTGGTGGCGAGGCAAGGCAAGGCGAGGCGCAGGTGGACGTCCGCAGAACGGGCCCCACCGCAGCCAGAGCCAGGGGCAGGGCTGCCGCGGCGTTGCCACGTGGGTCGATGGCCGCCCATACACGGACGGTAGGCACCGGCCGGCTGTGACTCCGGTTTAGAAGGTACTTCCACCCTGTCACGCGGAGGAGCAGGCGTGGTCCGACAGCAGCTATACGTCCATCAACATCAGAGTGCAGTCAACTAGAAACGGTACTTGGGGAAGCCAAAAGACGCGAAAATGGCGAGAGGACAATGATACTTCCCAGCACAGAAATGGGAATGTGTTAAGTGAGAGAAACGTGCTGTGTGCAGAAATTCAGCATATACACGTGGAAGACGAAGAAGAATGCAATAAACAACAAAAAACCTGACCACTGAAGATGCTTTAAAATAAAGCGAAACGTGTCTGGTCTAAATTATATTTTAGTTATTAAAGACGGCATTGGCTTATTGAGGATCACATAAGCAGTTTACTGTATGACTTCTTTCTTTTCTCCTTTGTTTTTTTCCAGTATTTTTTCATTCTTTCCCTACGTCCTTTCTTTCGTCCCTATAGTGCCTGCCTTTTTCCTTATTTTCTGTTAGAAGTTCTTGAAACTCATTACTTTGGCTCTGAACTTTCTCTTTTTCCTATTTTTTTCTCCGTTAGGTCTGCTTTAACTCTTTTCATCCACGACATTGGTGTTTTTCAGTTTCTGTCCAATTGCCGAGATTTCTTCCGGGTTGTACGGCCGTCGTCCATGGAACTCTTCTATCCCTGATGTTTTGTCCAAACCTACGTTGGACATCTTCGGAGGTGCTCCTGGTTGTGCTGAGTCTTGCCGACTGATGAGTCGGATGTCGAAGATGTCCAACGTAGCTTTGGACGAAACGTCAGGGATAGGAGAGTCCCATGGACCACGGAAATACAACACGGAAGGATTCTCGGCAGCTTAAACATCCGGTCGTGAAAGCCTTTACTGTATCACAAGTTAAAAATTCTTTTCGTTTCCTTTTGTCATCGAGCCTTTTAGGTTTCCAAAGACTGTAACTGTTTTCTTACTCATTGCGTCTAATATCCGTTCTGTTCTTTCATAAACTTCTTTATTACTTCTTAATATCTATTTCCCGTTGCAATATCTTGATCCCAAGATTTTTCCTGAGTAATTTTCCTTCCTTCTCTTCTACCTCACTCAACTGTTTAGCTGTGTGGTAAAGAAAGTCATACTGATCTAATAACAGTGTCGTAACGGCAGAGTTTTTTTCGTTACTTGAAAAGCCATTTTCATTTTCCTTGCCTTGCTAAGTTAACCTTTTCGCATAAACAATTCGGTTGTGTTGTTTTAACCAGATATTTAAGTTTTGTAACGTCTTTCATTCTTCCGAAATCAGTTTCTATATATTTCGGAGCCTTCTTCCACTCTTTCATGTACTCTCTTCCTTTCTTTTTTTTTTCTTTTCAAAAGATATGCATAGGTAGTTTGAAGGCCTCACTGCATTCATTACGTTATTTTTATTTATACTTATTCAATCTGCACTAGACCTTTCTACCACTTACTATCTATAACGTAGCTGTTTATGGAGATATGCTATCATATTACACCTCCCCCCATCTATGATCTAAACTAATGTATTTATTTCCGCAGTTCACAGCAGCGTTTGAACATTTCGCCTTCGCGTATTTTGCGTTAAGTTACGAATTCAGTTGCGATTTCATTTGTTGTCAAAGGATGAAGAGGAAGACAGCTGTCAGTTCAGTATGGTTAGCATCCATACTGAAAACAAGTCAAATGACGTAGTCAAAATTGAGAATCATCTATTTAATAATTATAAGAATTAATTACCTTACAAAGAAGTTAATAAGGGTGAGTAAACGCAAAATTTTGGTCTTGTTTGCGTTATGTAGAGCAACGATGTAATCAGCCTCCAAAGTTTCGGTAAAGCTAATTACTGCGTCAACATGACCTTACACAGCACTGAAATTGGTACTCAGATAATTGCACAAATCCAGCCACATCACTCTTACTGACGCACAATGTTTAGTCACAAGTGCGACACATTTCGGCAGTTCCGGTCCCTCCGGATCCCCTTTTGGCTGCTATTCTGGCCTCGATTGCTGTTAGACAGGGACGTACGCTGTTTCTGGTATGCACGTAAGATAATGCGGCGACACACCTTTGAAATCTGCGGCTTCCTAAACCCTTCGTTACTGCGCTGGGGCTTCACTCAATCGCAGCGGATGTTTTTTTCAACGTTGCCATGAGATGGCGCATAGTTTGTGTTTGGAACACTTCGATAGCTTACTTTTGGAAGTTATTGTAGTTAACGTTAGTTTAGTCTCGTCTGTGGAGGAATACGACGCGTTTTTCGTCGTTGAGGTTTATCAAACGTCACCATAGTAGTGGAGCATCTCTGTTTTCACAAATATGGTAATTTGAAATTGTGTTATATGTAGTTTATGAGCTGATTATTTATATATCGTTTGTTCAGTAACTAGTTTTTAACCGTTAACATATCGGAAAAGCCGTGGCAGGAAAATTACCTGACGTAAAGAATCTTCATCAAAATCTTCAATTGAGACTGAAAAGGGAATGGAACTAGCTCTAAAAACACCATTACGAAGCAGGTGCATGGTAGTTCTAGATCCAAAGATGAGAAAAGCTAAACATAGGTGCCATACATGCTATTTTTTTAAAAATTTTGTTTTAAGAACATTTTGTTCCAACGCGTGAAATGTGTTTCGATAACGAAGAAGACACTGATTCAACACTGTATGCTCCAAATATTTCGTATAAACAAATTACACATTATATACATCACAAGTCATATTTGGGCAATATAAGGTTACATAGTATTTCTGTCAGTTTTGACAATGTAAGCATCCTGATTGAAAACATTTCAAAACTTAAAGGAAATAATATTGTTACGGAGTAAGCAATCCTTCTTGCGACTGATTATGTTGTCAAGGTTTATTAATAAAGTTTTCACAAATATTTGGACCAAAACATGTTTTTCTTTATTTCCATATATAAAATTTAAAATGGGATTACACTAATTCCATGTCAAATTTGGTTGACCACAGTAACAAAAGGTTTTGTTAACAGTTCCAACTAAGTCACTTCCGTTTCATCAACCCTGTACCCCACCTCACAGAACGGTGGAGAATGAGGTAGACTCTGCTATACCGTCTTTTTCTTTAGAAGCTAATCGAAAAAAAAAACGACTTTTCGCATCTTATTCTCCCGTATCACAGCATAATAATGAAATGGTTTTCTTCTCACTATTGCTCAGAGCTATTTTCATAGTTCGAAAACACCGAGCCTATTTTGAAAAGTTCTTACATTAATGTCTACAGAATTTAGCTAACATATCGAAATTGTTTTCAACAATGGAAGGAGAGCCATACGTTTTTCTAGCTCTCGAGAAAATACGTGAAATTTTTCAGAGATTTTTCGAGACGAGGTTGGCAGATACGTGCCGAACGCGAGGCTACTGCCGCCTGCTACTGCATTTTACGCGGATTGCGGAGCTGCCTCGTGTTTCTCGTTTTTGTTTGCTGCCGATACAAGCCACAGCTGGAGGTGAACAACTTACTAAGATGATAATACATCGAGAGTCATCAGACGATGATGCCATCTGCATGTATTTCAGTCTATACTCCCTCATTTCATTAAACTTCGTGAAAGAGGCAAAAGTGATCTTACTACTAAATTCCTGTTACTTTTGAATGAGCTCTTACGCGAAGCCGAGGAGTTCATGTTGGGATTCTCCTTATGATCATGGGCTGCTTCTATTTCTGCAGATCATTGTATTCCTTAGCCCTGTGTTAACCACTCACTGCTGCACCATGAGTGCATTTGACTTCAAATCCAGCAACGTTTCTACATCTACATCTACGTGGATACTTTGCAAATCATATTTAAGTGCCTGGCAGAGGGTTCATCGCATCACCTTCACAATAATTCTCTATTTCCAAACTCGAAGAGCGAGCGGAGAAAACGAACACCTGTGTTCTTCCGTGCGAATTCTGATTTTCCTTATTTTATTATGATGATCGTTTCTCGCTATGCAGGTCGGCGTCAACAAAATATTTTCGCATCCGGTAGAAAAAGCTGGAGATTGAAATTTCGTGAGACGATTCCGCCACCAGGAAAAACGCCTTTGTTCACCCCAAATCCTGTATCATATCACTGACACTTTCTCCCCTGTTATACAACTTGCTGCTCTTCTTTGAACTTTCTCGAGTATTCCGTTAATCCTGTCTGGTAAGGATGCCAGACCTCGCAGCTGTGAAGAGGACGGACAAGAGTAGCGTAGACAGTCTCTACATCTATATCTACATCTACATCGATACTCTGCAAATCACATTTAGCGCGCGGAAAGAATGAACACCTATGTCTTTCCGTACGAGCTCTGATTTCCCTTAGTTCATCATGGTGATCGTTCCTCCCTATGTAGATCGGTGTCTACAAAATATTCTCGCATTCTGAGAGGAAAGTAGATGATTGGAATTTCGTGAGAAGATTCCGTCGCAACGAAAATCGCCTTTCTTTTAATGATTTCCAGCCAAAATCCTGTAACATGTCTGTGACTCTCTCTCCCATATTTCGCGATAATACAAAATGTGATGCCTTTCTTTGAACTTTTTTCGATGCACTCCGTCAGTCCTATTTGGTAAGGATCCCACACCGCGCAGCAGTATTCTAAAGCCCGCATCTCGTGGTCGTGCGGTAGCGTTCTCGCTTCCCACGCCCGGGTTCCCGGGTTCGATTCCCGGCGGGGTCAGGGATTTTCTCTGCCTCGTGATGGCTGGGTGTTGTGTGCTGTCCTTAGGTTAGTTAGGTTTAAGTAGTTCTAAGTTCTAGGGGACTGATGACCGTAGATGTTACGTCCCATAGTGCTCAGAGCCATTTGAACCATTTTGAAGTATTCTAAAAGAGAACGACCAGCAGTCTCCTTAGTAGGTCTGTTACATTTTCTAAGTGTGCAGCCAATAAGACGCAGTCTTTGGTTAGCCTTCCCCACAACATTTTCTGTGTGTCCCTTCCAATTTAAGTTATTCGTAACTGTAATACCTAGGTATTTAGTTGAATTTACTGCTTTTAGATTAGATTGATTCATCGTGTAACCGAAGTTTAACGAGTTCCTTTTAGCACTCATGTGGATGGCCTCACACTTTTCGTTATTCAGAGTCAAATGCCACTTTTCGCACCATTCCGATATTTCTTCTAAATCGTTTTGCAACTTGTTTTGATCTTCTCATGACTTTATTAGTCGATAAACGGCAGCGTCATCTGCAAACAACCGAAGACGGCTGCTCAGATTGTCTCCCAAATCGTTTATATAGATAAGGAACAGCAAAAGGCCTATAACACTACCTCGGGGAACACCAGAAATCACTTCTGTTTCACTCAATGACTTTCCGTCTATTACTACGAACTGTGGCCTCTCTGACAGGAAATCACGAAACCAGCAACGTAACTGAGACGATATTCCTCAAGCACGCAGTTTCACTACAAGCCACTTGTGTGGTGCAAAAAGACTTCTGGAAATCTAGAAGTACGGAATCAATATGAAACCCCTCGTAAATAGCACTCAACACGTCGTGTGATTAAAGAGCTAGTCGTGTTCAACAAGAACGATGTTTTCTAAATCCGTGTTGACTCTGTGTCAATATACCATTCTCTTTGAGGTAATTCATAATGATCGAATAGACTATATATGTACCAAAATACTGCTGCATATGGACGTTAACGGTATTCTGAAAATTTCTCAGGCTGCAACTCATAGGGCTACCACGTCGCGAAACCATACCGATGCAGAAATTGTATCCTATCTGTATCAATTTCTAACATTGTTTATACATGTACCACAATGAATAAACTATCATACTAGGTGGTCTTACTACAAATAATTTTTTCATAGTGTCATTTTTCACGTCACTCAAACACTTTCACCATCTTCGCTTAATGTAAAGAGTACTTTCTCAGTAGCAGAAATAGCAAGCCGAATCTTTCTGTCCTTCATTGTCGGAGTAGCTGTTACTAGTTGCTCCAAAAGGTAGAAATTGTCTGGTGGAATTCGTGGAATTTATGTTCACGTTGCGAGAACTAAGGAGAAGCAATAGCCGAACAACACTGAAGAGCCAAGGAAACTGGAACACCTACTTAATGTCGTACAGAGCCCACGTGAGCACGCAGGAGTGCCGCAACACGACGTGGCACAGCCTCGACTAATGTCAGAAGTAGTGCTGGAGGGATCTGACACCATGAATCCTGCGGGGCTGTCCATAAATCCGTAAGAGTACGAGGAGGTGGGGATCTTTCTGAACGTGTGGCGTGTCGCATTGTCCTATTGTAACTGCCCAAGTCCGTCGGAATGCACAATGGATATGATTGAATGCAGGTGACCAGGCATGATGCTTACATACGTGTCCACTGTCAGAGTCGTATCTAGACGTATGAGGGATCCCTTATCACTCTAGCTGCACACGACCCCCACCATTATAGAGGCTCCACCAGCGTGAACAGTCCCGTGCTGACGTGCAGGGTCCATGGATTCATGAGGTTGTCGCCATACCCGTACACTTCCATCCTCTAGACACATGCCGGCCGCGGTGGTCTCGCGGTTCTAGGCGCGCAGTCCGGAGCCGTGCGACTGCTACGGTCGCAGGTTCGAATCCTGCCTCGGGCATGGATGTGTGTGATGTCCTTAGGTTAGTTAGGTTTAAGTAGTTCTAAGTTCTAGGGGACTGATAACCACAGCAGTTGAGTCCCATAGTGCTCAGAGCCATTTGAACCATTTTTTTCTAGACACAATTTGAAACGAGACTCGAACGACGAGGCAACATGTTTCCAGTCATCGACAGTCCAATGTCGTTGTTGACAAGCCCAGGCGAGGCGCAAAGCTTTGTGTCGTGCAGTCATCAAGGCTACACCAGTGGGCGTTCGGCTCCGAAAGGCCATATCGATGATGTTTCGTTGAATTGTTCCCACGCTGACAGTTGTTGACGGCTCAGCATTGAAATCTGCAGGAATGTGCAGAAGGGTTGCACTTCCGTCACATTGAACTATTCTCTTCAGTCGTCGTTGGTCCCGTTCTTGCTGGATCTTTTTCCAATTGCAGCGATGTCGGAGCTTCGATGTTTTATCGGATTCCTGATATTCACCGTATCCAAGTGAAAGGCTGTAAGGGAAAATTCTCACTCTATCGCTACCTCAGAGATGGTGTGTCCCACAGCTCGTGCGCCGACTGTAACACCACGTTCAAACCCATTTAAATACTGATAACCTGCCACTGTAGCAGCAGTAACCGATCTATCAACTGCGCCAGACACTTGTTGTCTTATATAGGCATTGCCGACCGCAGCCCCGTATTCTGGCTGTTAGCATGTGTCTGTATTTGAATACGCATGCCTATACCAGTTTCTTTGGCGCTTCAGTGTATGTTTGATGTTTATAGCATCGTACGAGAGCATCCAGTACGTCATTTACTATGTCAGTTTTCTGAGCTTTAAATTAAGATAAGCGAGAATAAATTCCTGTTCAAAAAACAGCTCATGATTGAAAGTGAGGTGCCGGCCGATGTGTCCGAGCGGTTCTAGGCGCTCCAGTCCGGAACCACGCTGCTACTAAGGTCGCAGGTTCGAATCCTGCCTCGGGCATGTGTGTGATGTCCTTAGGTTAGTTAGGTTTAAGTAGTTCTAAGTCAAGAGGACTGATGATCAAATGGCTCTGAGCACTATGGGACTCAACTGCTGAGGTTATTAGTCCCCTAGAACTGAGAACTAGTTAAACCTAACTAACCTAAGGACATCACAAACATCCATGCCCGAGGCAGGATTCGAACCTGCGACCGTAGCGGTCTTGCGGTTCCAGACTGCAGCGCCTTTAACCGCACGGCGGGGACTGATGACCTCAGATGTTAAGTCCCATAGAGCTCAGAGCCATTTGAACCATTTGAAACTGAGGCAGAAACGTGATTCGTGCTTTGTTGCTTCAGTGGGAACACAAGTATCCTACTGATAAGCGGCGGGTCGCGAGACGTCTGTTGCAGGATGTCGTGTGGTTGGCGACGGCCTTGCCGCAGTGGATACACCGGTTCCCGTCAGATCACCGAAGTTAAGCATTGTCAAGCGTGGTCGGCACTTGAATGGGTGACCATCCGAGCCAACATGTGCTGTTGCCATTATTCGTGTTGCACTCAGCCTCGTGGTGCCAATTGACGAGCTACTCAACCGAACAGTAGCGGCTCCGGTCAAAGAAAACCATCATAACGACCGGGAGAGCAGTGTCCTGACCAAATGCCCCTCCTATCCGCATCCAGCTGATGATGACACGGTGGTCGGATGGTCACGATGGGTCACCTGTGGCCTGGAGTGGGAGTGCATGTCATATGGTACATCGTATTGTCTTCGTGTGAGCTGCGCCTGCTGTGAAGACCAAAAAGTAGCCGCCGACGGGCAAAGAGCGCGTTTTTCGCCCAATCTCCTGTGTAGCGGGGTCTCAGGATGCAGGGCGCCTGTCGAAGCTGAGCAGCGCGCAGCGCACGCTCCGCTGCTCGGCGACGAGTCGCCCAGAACGGCTGTCGTAAAGGGGAAAGTCAGCCGTGGCCGCACGAGCGACGCGGCGGGGCCTTGACAGTTACCGGCCGTCAGGGGGAGCCCAGCCGAGATGCCGGGTGAAAGCCGATCAGGGCGCACACTGGTTACCCGACTGAGCAGCGGAAGTTATCGGGTACGTCCAAAAGTAATGCTCTCCGAATTTTACTTAAATGTCGCCTCTTTGGGCTTAACATACACCGACATTAACCCTAGAATAATATACCCATTTCGAACACTTCATTGTTTCGACGACCAGGAAAATGAGTAACAGCGATGTAACGGTACAACTATAAACCCTTTATTGCCATCAAAAAGTGTCAGCGTGCGAACCATTCAACGAAACGTTATCGATATGGGCTTTCGAAGCCGAACTCGTGTACCCTTGATGACTGCACGACACAAAGCTTTACACCTCGCCTGGACCCGTCAACATCGACATTGTACTGTTGATGACTGCATACATCTATCGCTTAAAATTGTATCGATGGACGTGTACGGGTATGGAGACTACCTTATGAATTCCTGGACCCTGCATGTCAGCAGAGGCCTGTTCAAGCTGGTGGAGGCTCTGTAATGGTGTGGGGCGTGATGCAGTTGGAGTGATATGGGAGCCCTGATACGCCTAGGTACGACTCTGATAGGTGACGTAAGCATCCTGTCTTATCGCCTGCATCCATTCATGTCCATTGTGCACTCTGACGGACTAGGGCAATTCCAGCAGGACAATGCGACACCCCAAACGTCCAGAATTGCTACAGAGTGAATGCAGGAAGACACTCCTGAATTGAAACACTTCCGCTGGCCACCAAACTCCCCAGATACGAACATTATAAAGCATATCTGAGATGCCTTGCAACGTGCTGTTCAGGAGAGATCTCCACTCCTTGTACCCTTGCGGATTTATGGACAGTCCTGCAGTACTCATGGTATCAGTTCTCTCCAGCAGTACTTCAGACATTAGTCGAGTCCATGTCACGTCGTGTTGCTACACTTCTGCCTGCTCGCGGGGGCCCTACACGATATTAGGCAGGTGTACCAGTTTCTTTGGCTCTTCAGTGTATTTTCCACCCGCCGAGAATAGTATGGAAGAAGCACACAGAAGAAAATTGCGTCAACTCTTACCTGATAATTTATGTCGTCACGGGCCAGGAGTATACACTACAAACAATAGTTACTCAGATAACAGAAAAAGAGTCATGTGACAAGAGTAACTCAAAACTTTTTAGAATGTCACACGTATATCCATTGGCGAATATGGACTATGTTCACTGCTGGTGTTGTGCCAGTGGTTTGACGCTGAACTTACGTTTTACAGCCGCATCTGTCTTAGACATTAGCTCGCTTTCAGATGGCACCAAGATGTAATGGAAATCATGCCCAGAGGACAGCGCTATGGCTGACACCTGGGAAGCTCCTGAGGAACTCTTCTTCCTTGAACCATTGTCGTTACTTGCATTCTGCAAAGTTTTCGCGCGCGTATTTTTGGGGCGAATGGTTGACTGTTTTGGCTTCTTCTTGTTTTTCCCAAGAGACGCTTCCTTCTCAATTTGGGTCACCGTTTGTTCATCCCAATCTGATACAGAGTGGATATTGTCATTGGAAACGATGTCTTCTTCTTCGACGTTGTGGTCTTTGTTAGAATCATCATATGATGATCTGGAAAAGAAAATGAAAGTTACGTAACAGTTACCTCAACCCACTTGAAAACAAAATGTTCTTTCCAACAAACATCCAATCAGATACCTGTAACAAATTGGTCACTCACTACTAAATATTCGTCGAATCGGCGAGTCCATTTTGTTCGTTGGTGCTATGCGTTATTCGTTTCGACGAGTCAGCATTGACGTGCACACCTATAACTTGGTGGATTCGAAGGTGTAATTCCGGGACGAAATATGGTTTA
The DNA here is from genome assembly GCF_023898315.1 of Schistocerca nitens. NCBI lineage: Eukaryota > Metazoa > Arthropoda > Insecta > Orthoptera > Acrididae > Schistocerca > Schistocerca nitens. Next base: position 227,872,332 of record NC_064622.1, read on the forward strand.
CCTGATCGAAGTTGCTGCTGCGAGGAGAGCGCGCCTCTCCCGTCCATGAGAAGAAGAGGAGGGGTGGGGAGAGGGGGGAGTTTGTTGAAGGGGAATGTGTTCATCGGATCGACTACTAGTAGTATAGTAGGGTTAAGTACGGACATGGACTTTATTTAATCCTGGTCTCAGTTTTTTTTCTATCCTCTCTGTCCAAAAAAAAAAAAAAAAAAAAAGGTTCAAAATGGCTCTGAGCACTATGGGACTCAACTGCTGAGGTCATTAGTCCCCTAGAACTTAGAACTAGTTAAACCGAACTAACCTAAGGACATCACAAACATCCATGCCCGAGGCAGGATTCGAACCTGCGACCGTAGCGGTCTTGCGGTTCCAGACTGCAGCGCCATTAACCGCACGGCCACTTCGTCTCTCTCTCTCTCTCTCTCTCTCACTTTAGCCTCATGTAATGGCTTCTTGTGCTGCATTTTGCAGCTAGACAAATCAACGTATCCAGTATAATGTGCTCTCTGTTGGGAACTCTGTAATTGTGTTGCGAACTCTGCAGCTTTTTCGGAAGCGCCTACCTTGAGTTTTGTGCTCTAGTAATACCTGACATGAACATGAATGGAGAACAGCGATCTTATAGATACTTCACCTTGTGTTCTATATTACAATCCGACAGGAAGTAAGAGTAGGGCACTGAGTCCTCTCGTACTGTACGCCCATGTAGGAAAATAGGAACCAGTGACCTGCAAGTCAAGTGTTGTGCACGTCCTAATCATGTACACGACTGTACATCTGACGAAAAATTACTTCCGCTGTGCCGAAGTTCATCGACTCAGTGGCAGTTGACCAGTGGAATGCCAGTTTGCCGGCAGTCCATGACCGCAAATTTCCAGTGCATCAAAGATTTCTTCGTTTATTCTAATTGACCTCCAGAGTTTGTTTTCTATTTAGTCAGCTAAAATACATGTTTACATAGAATAAATAATTGTAGAAAGAAAATACATAAATTCATACTTACAGAACTGAACGCTCAAGCTGGACTGAATTTTGTTCAAATGGTTCAAATGGCTCTAAGCACAATGAGACTTAACATCTGAGGTCATCAGTGCCCTAGACTTAGAACTACTTAAACATAACTAACCTAAGGTCATCACACACCTCCTTACCCGAGGCAGGATTCGAACCTGCGACAGTAGCAGCAGCGCGGTTTCGGACCGAAGCGGCTAGAACCGCTCGGTCACAATGGCCACCCTGGGCTGACATTTCTGCAAGATAATGCCCGTGCGCACATTGGCGAGAATTTCTACTGCTTGTCTTCGTGCTTGTCAAATCCAGCCTTGCCCAGCAAGGACGTCGAATCTCTTCCCAGTTGGAAGTTTTTAGAGCATTATGGGCAGGACTCTCGACGTCCTAAGGTGTCAGTTGAATAGAATTTGACACGATACCCGCCAGTCTTCGGTTATCTTGTGAAAAGTAACGTGTCTGATACCTCCAATATAAGGCACAAAAAATGGTTCAAATGGCTCTGAGCACTATGGGACTTAACAAATTAGGTCATCAGTCCCCTAGAACTTAGAACTACTTAAACCTAACTAACCTAAGGACATCACACACATCCATGCCAGAGGCAGGATTCGAACCTGCGACCGTAGCAGTCCCGCGGTTCCGGACTGCAGCGCCTAGAACCGCACGGCCACCGCGGCCGGCTATAAGGCACACATACCAGCCTTAATACGACTGAAATGTAACGATTGTTGTTCAGATTACCAGCTATGTCAACCAAAGGTGATCTGTTGTTTAAACCATTGCGCCACTGTAGCACCATTCTAGATGATGGGCTCGTATTACGCCGAGGAACGCCAGATGGCAACTTTCGTTCTCCACAGAGCTTCCTCGCAAGGATGTATCAATCGAGAAGCTGGAACGAAAACCGGGACTAGTGTGGAAAGACGACGGGATGCCCCTCGAGGGACGAGTGTTGTTGCTGGGGACACCCCTGTCAAGGCGCCTCTCTCAGCTGCCACATCAAGGGATGCTGCAGCAATGGTCTCCGCGTTCACAGTCAACAGCGCTCCAAATGTCGACGCACTGTCGATGTGGATACGTGTCTTGCTGCAAACGATCCGTTTCTTGACATAAAGGACGTGAGGTGGCTGTACGATCCTTGACACAGCAGTGCGAACAATACGTCTGTCCTCTCGGGGTCTTTACACAGGGGACCGTATCGTGTTAAGTTTGGCCCTCCTGAAGTCAGCAGTACCATATTCACATGATAGTCATGGGATCCAGATTAATACGAGCAACAGTATCAAGAAATGATAAAGCACAGTTTCAACAGGCGTCTATCCCGCCATTGTCGAAACTGACGCGTGCTAGTCGACCATTTCCCTTCTTACACGAGGAATATCACAATCTTCACACTAATAGTGAACAGTTAAATGTGATTTCTGAATGCGAAACCCTCTATGCAAACTCTGTTTGTTAAACTCACCCACTGTGCGCAGCTGCGGTGAAATACGGTCATCTGCGTATCCGTGCATGTAGTACACTCTATGCCAATATGTCGATTGGTGTTCGTATTTTAGTGGCCAGCAGTGTAGATATAAGCTGTACAGTGCTTGGCACAGAATACTCATAACCAATGTTAGCGACTACTTGTCTACATTCGTCGGTAAACTCCCTAATCGCACTTGTCTTATTTCCATGACCTCTTAAGTTCGACATAGAATGGCTGTAACAAAACTGTTTTCGTTCGCCCCTCTTGAGCGTCTTAATCAGTTACGTGTTTTACTCATATGTCGCTATACATAGCTGTATTGGTAACTATTTCTGCTCATCCTTGCGTTCTGCACGAAATTTCGAATTATAAATGTTTCAGGAAAATAGCGGAACATGTGTAATGAAGGCCTTGTATAAAAATACTAAGAGTAGGGACCACGTACAGGAAATTCACACAAGGTCGCTTATTCGACCATGGCCGTCAGTCATGTCAAAAGCGTAGCAATGCATTAAGGCGGGCACTTGGAGTAATTCCCACAATTTCGTTTGCTTTTAATGATAGCTTGATAAATAGTGCCTAGTTTCGAAAAGAAATTTTGTGCATTACCGACTGGAAAAGGTAATTTGGTTTTGCTCTCATTTTTTCATTGCCTTTGCATTAAAGAAAAAAATGATTACTTAATTCTGCGTTATTGCTTATGTTTCTTGTATGACAACTGCAGTTTGGAAAGGTGAAGACAACGAAAACTGCTTCTCTGATGCGGTATAGACAGAACTTGCACCGAACATTTTCAATAACCTAGAGCGTCGTTAAATGAAGATTTCTGACAAGTATTCCCATTCTGAATTTACCTTTCCTGGCTCCCTCTACAATGATTAGAAGTTCTTTTGTGTTAGTTTGATAAACCCTGTACAAACAGTGTGACATCTTTATCGATATTCCGCATATGTGCAACAGAGCATGCGCTGGACTGATTCCATGTAAAGACGATTTTATGGTGATTTTAATCCGGAATTGAGGACGAGAACAGAGGAACCGAGCCACTATCTAGAACATCTTCGATTTGTGTACAGTATAGTCGTCAGTTACGCTTACTGCCAGAGAAATGGAGTGTATTCTTGTTCCATGGCTACTTTTGCGTGTGGACTCACAGTCGTCTGTTTACAAGAGCACCGACTTAGGAATGCGGCACTCGGAATGTCCTACTGACATTTCCCTCTTCAAACAAACAAGACACGCCATGATGTGGAACTAGCGATAACCGTCCCAAAATTTTCGTCTTCTGCAAACACCCGATCCGTAAATTAGGCAGTAACAAGAAAAACCGGGAAAGTGCAAACAGGACTCGATCTCTCCGGGTTCCGTGCATCTATAGGTTTAGATGAATGAGTTTGCAAGTATGAAAATATGTGAGATAAATGGCCATATCTTTTAACTGCATTAACTTACAAGCTTAATTCTTTTACTCTGCTAAGGAGCTATAGTCCTTAGTAATTGACATAAATTTCATCGTGATGCCTCTATCTGTTTCTGAGAAAAAAAGCGCCTTTTTAAGACGAACAGACAGAAGAACAACGACGTGATCCGAAAGGGTCCGTTTTCACCGACTGAAGTACAGAGCCTGAGAATAATTCTGGTAAACATAAAGCAAATAACGTCGCAGCTAAATTTATTTTTTCAACAATAATTTTCACTATTAAGTGTAAGCTAGCAACCCTGCGCTACAACTGCATGTGACATACGGGGTACAATGGTCGACGGTGTTGAGAGAATGAGAAGAGACTGCTGGTTTTCTTTTATTTAACGCCTCATTATCTCCTGCTAGGAAGGAAGGAGGGCTCTTTTCGGGCTTGTGTGGATGCTGGATGCCCTTTATGAACAAGAGGGTTACAGCTATTTATTGGTCATGTTTATTGCTACGCTGATATTTATCAAGCCATGTGGGGGGACCCCAATTGCGAGATTATTTGGAGGAAATTTGGAGACAACTTTGTTATTCACCTCACAGACAATGAATGCGGTGAGTGGCCATTGATGCCTGGGATTCACTAATAGATGAGAAGCTGGCGTACTTAGATGCGGCTAGAGGATTAAACGTTCGCCCTTCATCTTTTTCTTCAAGGAAGGCGACAACTAATTATGGTGATAGACTGCGCCTCCAAAAAGGTAATTCATGGACAGTCAAAAGCATGAAATGTGTAGTTGAAAGATATTAGACGTTATTCTCTGAAGGAGTGAGACCGTGACGCGATTGTAGTTATGTAAACAACTAACAAAAACATGTTTTAGTACCTTTTTGCCACCGTTAGAGGGTATTTCTTGTTCAATTCTTATTTTTTTTTTGCATTATTGGGTTATGTAAGACCCTCTGTACATTACTGGCTTGGCTCAAATGGCTCTGAGCACTATGGGACTCAACATCTTAGGTCATAAGTCCCCTAGAACTTAGAACTACTTAAACCTAACTAACCTAATGACATCACACACACCCATGCCCGAGGCAGGATTCGAACCTGCGACCGTAGCAGTCCCGCGGTTCCGGACTGCAGCGCCAGAACCGCTAGACCACCGCGGCCGGCTACATTACTGGATATAGGTAGCTTGTCATAGTTAATTTCGAGATATCCTCTCTCGTCAGCACTCTCACTCTTTTTTGAAATGCACACACAAACACAATACATGTTTTGCTTAATTTCACTCGCAAATAATACTTTTTCAAAATACAAAACACATTGTTAATGTTGCTGCTGTGTGAACAGTGCTTGTGTGTACATTTCAACAACAGATGAGAATGCAGATTTAAAAGCATATTTCGAAACTAACAATGACAAGCTACTAACATCCATTAACATACAGAGAGTTCTACGTAGCCCAATAATATAGAGAAACGTAAGAAGTGAACAAAGAAAACCCATTGACGATGTCACAAAGCTAGTGCTGAAACATGTGTTTCAGGTGTCTGAATAACAGGTGGATCTGAAACCCTGTAATTTTGTCTACAAAAATGCTACTGAAGGAGCTGCAAAACCAGATGGTGACTGCTGTATTTACATTTTTGACAAATGTATTACTTAGAATGCTAATATTGTGAACCATTCTAACTGATATGTGAATGCAGACTTTCACTCTCTGGCTTCCATCTGGATCGCTGCGTCGAAATTTTGCGACGCTGCAATGAGTGCCTTGTTGCCAGAAAATGATGAGAACGGTATCGAAACGTCGTGAAATTCCGACACAGCCATCTGGATGCAGGCACTAGATGAATTAATCAGCATTCTCATTGACGTTCACAGGGTATAATAAAATTATGAATTAGGTTTCGGTCCTCTTTCCTCAGCGTAGAGATTTGAATATGTGGGTGGAAGAATGTATATAAATCGCTTTAGGGAACTGTGTTTATGTCGTTGTTGGTCGTTACTGATATTGAAATTTCGGAGAAGATGCAGACCAGTAGGATAAACAACAACAAAAGACACCTGCTCATCTTACAAGAAACCTACTTCATTCAAGAAACCATAACAAAAGAGAAGCAACTCATAAATGAACAGACAAACTTGGCAAACCACACCGTCTTTAAACTGACTGACGACTTAATATAACACTATAAACAAGCAACCACAGGCTCCATTTACCACTACCATCTCCTGTCTGTATAATCGCCATCGAGACTCATCCCCTCCTCCCCCCAATCAACACCGCCCCCCCCCTCCTCTCACATCTCTACCTAGCATACAAGACATTTTCAGTAATTTACACTATGTCAAATAACTGTAGCTTCAAAGGCTGGCAACACTCACAACGTGAACGAAAATAAACGAACAGACATAAACACTATTATTGTGCAGAGCGAGAAACAGTTTACAAAAGTGATGTGTAAGTAATGCAGTGCAAGAAATACTGCAAAATGGCAAAAACTGCCAAGTGCATATGAGAATCGAAGTCTTTCGACGTCAACCGTTGCTAGCAAGGAGGGAAAACGCAGAATACATAAGGAAACAGCATAAGCAACTGGCACACCAACTTTATAAACAATATGCTGTTATTAACCCAAAACAACCAAACATGTATAAACTTACGTATTCAATCTGCAGAATAACCACGGAGCCGGCCGCGGTGGTCTAGCGGTTCTAGGCGCGCAGTCCGGAACCGCGCGACTGCTACGGTCGCAGGTTCGAATCCTGCCTCGGGCATGGATGTGTGTGATGTCCTTAGGTTAGTTAGGTTTAAGTAGTTCTAAGTTCTAGGGGACTGATGACCACAGATGTTAAGTCCCGTAGTGCTCAGAGCCATTTGAACCATTTGAATAACCACGGAAGATGCTTTATAAATAAAAGCGAAACGCGTCTGGTGTAATTCTCTTTAATTAAATTTCTACCAGCTGAAGACGGATAGCCATTAATAACTGAATGATCGAAGGATTGATTCGATTTTTAAAACTACAACCAAATGAGATTATTGCTGCGCAATAACCAACTGAATAGATTATTGTCATTCGGCTGCTCTCGTCACTGGACACACACTGGTTGAATTGGTCGTTTCAAACAGCCACGCTGTTCCCTCGCCAGGCCTACGAGTTTCTCCTCGTCCGTTTCCCCTGAGCCGAATTGAAACATTTGGCTCGTGGCGCCCTCGGTGTCAACAAGACATTGGGGTTGGTGGAGGCAGCCGGGAGCTGGCAGCTGGTAGGTGGCGGGTGACACCTGTTCCGGCCGGGCCCGCAGGGAAAGCGGGCGCGGCATCGGCCCCTGCATGTGTCTGGAGCCGCAAGTGTGTTTCGGTGCCGCGCTCCGCCGCCCAGCCGGAAACCTCCCTGACGCTGCCTGCTGGCACGCGGGCCGCGCCCAGCAATTCCAGACACCTTTCCCGTGCGTTTCAGTCACGCAGCGTCCCCTGTATCAACTGACTGTGTGACTGTGTCGTTCACCGCTCCACTGATATAGGCAGCAAACTTTCTGCGGCGATTCCCAACCGAAGCGACGCAACATACAAATGTCGTATCTACACTGAAGCGCCAAACTATTAAACGCGCAAAGAAAGTTGACACTAGGCGCGGTGGCTGATGGGAGCGACTGTAAATGGGAAATACCTTTACGGTCGCTCCCATCAGCCACCGCGCCAAATGTCAACTTTGTTTGCACGTGTAATACACTACCGGCCATTAAAATTGCTACACCACGAAGATGACGCGAAATTTAACCGACAGGAAGAAGATGCTGTGATATGCAAATGATTAGCTTTTCAGATCATTCACACAAGGTTGGCGCCGCTGGCGACACCTACAACGTGCTGACATGAGGAAAGTTTCCAATCGATTTCTCATACACAAACAGCAGTTGACCGGCGTTGCCTGGTGAAACGTTGTGATGCCTCGTGTAAGGAGAAGAAATGCGTACCATCACGTTTCCGACTTTGATAAAGGTCGGATTGAAGCCTATCGCGACTGCGGTTTATCGTATCGTGACGTTGCTGCTCGCGTTGGTCGAGATCCAATGACTGTTAGCAGAATATGGAATCGGTGGGTTCAGGAGGGTAAGACGGAACGCCGTGCTGGATCCCAACGGCCTCGTATCACTACCAGTCGAGATGGCAGGCATCTTATCTGCATGGCTGTAACGGATCGTGCAACCACGTCTCGATCCCTGAGTCAACAGATGGGGTGCACGAATGGCAACACTCATTTTTTCGGATGAATCCAGGTTCTGTTTACAGCATCGTGATCGTCGCATCCGTGTTTGGCGACATCGCACGTTGGAAGCGTGTGTTCGTCATCGCCATACTGGCGTATCACCCGGCGTGATGGTATGGGGTGCCATTGGTTACATGTCTCGGTCACTTCTTGTTCGCATTGACGGCACTTTGAACAGTGGAAGTTACATTTCAGATGTGTTACGACCCGTGGCTCTACTCTTCATTCGATCCCAGGACATCACACACATCCAGGCCCGTGGCAGGATTCGGACCTGCAACCGTAGCAGCAGCGCGGCTCCGGACTGAAGCGCCTAGAACCGCTCGGCCACATGGACCGGCCGTAAAATTTAATATAATATCTTGATCCTAACAGATATGTTTATGGAATTTCTGTCAGTTTGCTTCGCCATTAGAATGAGTAATTCAAAGTTGTCATATCAGTGGTCAAAGGGTGGCAAACAGGAAAAATTACCCACAGTAGTAGAGAAACCTGCGTTTTACTTTCCCAGCGAAACCCCACATTTCAGCAGGATAATGCACGACCGCATCATAAAACATAAAGATTTTAATTATTTCGTAACTTACGTCCAGGTGCACATGGTCCAGAAAATAATGTTTCTGTAGCACCTCAGTATGATAAGTCTGCAGTGACTCGAAAACTACTTAATGGTAGATTAAATGTATCGATTTCGAACATAGCGTGAGCTCACCCGACAAAAAAACTAGTCACCCCTAGACCAACCATTACAAACTTCATTTAATACCATAGAATTCCGCCCCTGGACTTGATAACCGCCTAGATTCGGTTAGGAAGTTTGTCAACAAGGTTGTGCTGGTACGTCGCATACAAGTTAAAGCCACTCTGAGGATCTGTTCGCGCGTTTCTACTAAACTGCGGGGATTCTGATGCCTGGCGTTTTACGCGCGATTCCAAAATGTCCCGCAGATTTTCTATGGGGTCCAATTCAGGTGATTTTCCATGGCAATCGACATGTGAGAAGGTGGAGTAGGGTTCAGAATACCAGTCACATATTCTGCCAGCCTGATGGACTTTGCTATTGTCGTCTTGACGTGCCTGTATGAGCAATGGCCTATTGCGAGGTGACCGACTTCAAAATGTTCATTGCATGCAGTTCTCGACGCAATTTTCTCTCACTATCAGGTTGTGCTGGACCTTAATTCATTCCCTGCAGAAATTCCTGTCAGATTTGCCAGCCGTTTTGATTCACAAACTGTGAAACGCGTCTGCGACCCCTTTCAGTCAGGATCTCTTTCCAACAACACTTCTGACATAGTGTTTCCTCGCCACGTGTATTACAGCACTGTTTGTAGACACGATGAAGAGTCCGCAGCGCGAAACACCAACTTCACACACAGTATAGCCGTGGGCACTGCAAGACACGGTTGCCCCTTTTTGCCACTCTGTCACTTTTCTACGTGTACCCATGCTTACGTACAATGTCCGCTTGGAACAGAAATAATCTGACTGATCGCTAGTGCCTTATTGTCACGTAAAGAGCGTCCGCGAGGTTCAGTACATGACTTGATCGCTGCTCTATTTATGAACGCTTAAGAATTAATCTGCGTGTGCACCGCCGTGACTAATTTTTTGTCCGGTGAGTGTACATAAACCGCCAGCCTGAAACACAGTTTGAAATGTCACTCGGTTCTCAACTGGAATCCGTAGTTGCTATCATGTATCACGTGATATTAGCACAACAAACTTCAAAACTCTGTGAGAAAATCGAAGTGCTTTCAAAGAAGTATGTACTCATCTTCTATCACACCGACTTCGTAGGAGATGAAAATGTTTTGTTGAGTCTCCCAGGATCATTTTCATTTGCGTACAGTCCTTATACACTGAAGAGCCAAAGAAACTGGTACAACTGCCTAATATCGTGTAGGGCCCCCGCGAACACCCAGAAGTGCCGCAACACGACGTGGTATGGACTCGACTAATGTCTGAAGTATTGCTGGAGCGAATTGGTACCGTGAATCCTGTAGGGCTACCCATAAGTCTGTAAGACTGCGAGGTGGTGGAGATCTCTTCTGAACAGCACATTGCAAGGCATCCCAGATTTGCTCAATAATGTTCATGTCTAGGGAGTTTGGTGGCCAGCTGATGTGTTTAAATTCAGAAGAGTGTCCCTGGTGACACTCTATAACAATTCGGGACGTGTGGGGTGTCGTGTTGGACTGCTGGAATTGCCCAAGTCCTTCGAAACAAACAATGGACATCAATGGATGCACATAATCAAATAGGATTCTTACGTACGTGTCACCTGCCAGAGTCGTATCTAGACGTATCAGGGGTCCCATATCACTCCAACTGCACACGCCCTACACCATTACAGAGCCTCCACGAGCTTGAACGCCGGCCGCTGTGGGCGAGCGGTTCTTCAAATGGTTCAAATGGCTCTGAGCGCTATGGGACTAAACAACTGAGGTCATCAGTCCCCTAGAACTTAGAACTACTTAAACCTAACTAACCTAAGGACATCACACACACCATGCCCGAGGCAGGATTTTAACCTGCGACCGTAGCGGTCGCGCGGTTCCAGACTGAAACGCATAGAACCGCTGGCCACAACGGCCGGCCGAACGGTTCTAGGCGCTTCAATCGAACCGTGATGCTTCTACGGTCGCAGGTTCGAATCCTGCCTCGGGCATGGATGTGTGTTATGTCCTTAGGTTAGTTAGGTTTCCGTAAGTCTAAGTCTAGGCGACTGATGACCTCAGATGTTAAGTCCCACAGTGCTCAGAGCTATTTGAACTGAGCTTGAACAGCCTCCTGCTGACTTTCAGGTTCGATGGGTTCAAGAGGTTGTCTCCATAACCGTAGACATCCATCCGCTCGATACAAAGTGAAACGAGACTCGTCCGACCAGGCAACATGTTTGCAGTCATCAACAGTCCAATGTCGGTGCTGACGGGCTTTTCGTCGTGCAATCATGAAGAGTACACGAGTGGGCCTTCGGCTCTGAAAGGCCATATCGATGATGTTTCGTTGAATGGCTCGCACGCTGGCACTTGCTGATAGCTCAACACTGAAACCTGCAGCAATTTGCGGAAGGGCTGCACTTCTGTCACATTGATCCCAGTCTTGCAGGATCTTTTTCCAGCCGCAGCGGTGTCGGAGATTTGATATTTTACCGGATTCCAGATACTCACGGTACACTCGTGAAATGGTCGCACGGGAAAATCCCCACTTTATCGCTACCTCGGAGATGCTGTGTCCCATTGCTCGTGAGTCGACTATAACATCACGTTCAAACTCACTTAAATCTTGATAACCTGCCACTGTAGCAGCGGTAACGGATCTAACAACTGCGCCAGACACTTGTCTTATACAGGCGTTTCCGATCGCAGCGCCGTATTCTGCCCGTTTACATATCTCTGTATTTGAATACGCATGCCTTCACCAGTTTGTTTGGTCCTTCAGTGTCTAACAGACTCCATTCTAGCTGAAATAAAAACACTGTCAGTATATTTCATTAGCAGAGATCTGTTTATTTCAGTGGTAGATTAACTCCTACACAACGTAACATCTCATTGCACAATTGATGCAACTACTACGTAGGACTTTGGTAGACAAGAATACTTTACAAATACAATCACTTCTAGACATCGTTTATCATTCCCTGTCAAAACCGTGGGAAAAACGTGGAATTACTTCCAGTTTCAAGTTATCGATTACATTTGGCCTCCTAACGCAAGCGATAGACAGAGAACAATATTAGCTATAAAAATCAATCAAATGTTAATGATTTTCATTAACAAATTTTGTATTTACGTGGTGAATCCTATTGGTGGAATTACCATTTTTTAGTTTCTGCATGTAACAGTACAGGTAGGCTTAATATAGGGCCTATTCGTTGTTTCGAAACTTGCCCGTCAGGTGTATATTTTCCTCAAGACGTGACTTTTTAAGTATTGTTTATTACATTAAAAGTATAAAACTGCAAACAAAGCTACAAATCAACTGTTTTCCAATTATTCTGAATTGAGACGCAATTTCAGTATTTCATTATTCGATAAAACTTCAATCCGGTATGACTGACAAGATTTGAACTGCATTCCGGACACTTCATGTCCTAAGTTTCCAGATAAGTTATACATTCTTAAAAAGGTAATTACTTTTGTAATAAGCAAATCTGCAATTACGTGTATTATTAATTTACGTTTCGTTAATATCCTATAATAATTCACGTGGCATTTTAGTTTCTTGGAAACAATGCAGCCATCAAGTTAAACTGAGTGCTACTGTTATTTAAATTAACTTCGCAGTCTGTTGGTTTTCGATGTTTATGAATTTCAGACGCGGTTATAAACATGCCTTGACAAAGATCATTGGTAGCCGTAAGAATAGAAGTCAAATATTATTCAAAATGGTTGAAATGGCTCTGAGCACTATGGGACTTAACATCTGAGGTCGTCAGTCCCCTAGAACTTAGAACTACTTAAACCTATAACTAACCTAAGGACATCACACACATCCATGCCCGAGGCAGGATTCGAACCTGCGACCGTAGCAGTCGCGCGGTTCCGGACTGAGCGCCTAGAACCGCTCGGCCACCGCGGCCGGCTCAAATATTATTGTCTTGTATTAAATGTAGGTATCTTAGATAGTATTTAGATGTTTGTTATTTCAGTTACGAGTATTATTCGCTGAAAACAGAGCGTGAAAACACCAACTGAAAAATCCGATGCCGAGCAACATGTTATGCAGTGTTCGATACCTGACCGGACTACTTACTGAACTGACCCGTCACCTGTCAAAAACGTTTCATGTCGCAGTTCGTCATCTACAGTGGATGAGAACCCCACGCCATAGTAATAAAGACAAGCATACGTCTCCAGTGGTGTGGAAAACGTTGGCTATAGGTAGACAGTGGGGCAGAGATCGGTGGAGCAGAGATGTGAGACCGGCCCGCAGCTGTTGGGACGGCGCGGCTTTCCGCAAGGCTGCGGCCGTTGCGACAGGAGCGCGGCGGCTCGGCGCACGCGCCCTCGCCGGCCATATTGCAACATGGCGGCGCCGGCAGACCGGTTCCCCGCGCGCTTTCCTGGCCTCGCGCAGCCCACAGGCGCCGCCGCTCGAGGAACACCGGCGCCCAGCAGCTGTTCCACCAGTCCTTCCTCTTTCACTACCCTATATGCTCACTCCTCAGTTTTCCCAACGAACGCCTTTAAAGGGAAGGCAACGGAATCTAGTAGGACACCTACATGAAAGCGTACAAGGAACTTGCCCCCCTCTAATAGATAAGAGTTGCATTCTACCAAAACTACTGTTCATAAGAGTTGCGTTCTACCAGAACTACTGTTCGGTAGTTTTGGTACCGTGTATAAACGATGGTAGGATTACAGGTAGTATAGCTAGTAAGGGAAGAAACATAAATGAATGTGTGAAACAGAAACTGTGAGAAACCGATTTCTTTTTGTTTATTGTTTGTTCGTTTTTTATGTAATTAGAACCGCATATAGTGAGTGTTAGTCCACTGAGTATTTTGTACCATTCAAAATATAAATTGTTAGAGAATGGAGAAAAGCAGGTCCACCAGTACACAGACTGGGACCAAGACGTAAGGGCATAGAATTAGACTGTTTAGCATTTGCTGATGACATGCCACTGATCGCACAAGACATTACCGATGCACAGAAACAGCTAGTATTATTACAAGAGCGGGCAGCAAAAATAGGATTACAAATTTCATTTGAAAAAACAAAATTTATGACTGACATCAAAGATGCACCTTCTGATCTCAAAATTGGTAATAACGACATCTCTCGGGTAAAAGAATTTAAGTATTTAGGTGAATGGATTGCAGAAAATTGTAATGAAAAGAAATCTGTCAGATCAAGAGTCCAGAAAATGGAGACGGCGTTTCAATTAACAAAAAACATTTACAATAAAAAGAGTCTCTCGTGGAACTGCAAAATACGACACTACAGCCGGCCAGTGTGGCCGTGCGGTTCTAGGCGCGTCAGTCTGGAACCGCGTGACCGCTACGGTCGCAGGTTCGAATCCTGCCTCGGGCATGGATGTGTGTGATGTCCTTAGTTAGGTTTAGGTAGTTTTAAGTTCTCGGGGACTGATGACCACAGATGTTGAGTCCCATAGTGCTCAGAGCCATTTGAACCATTTTTTGAACGACACTACACAACAGTAATTAAACCCGAAGCTCTCTACGCATCTGAGACACTAAACTTTCAACACAGAACACTAAAAGAGGCATCAGAAGTGAAAGAACGTAAAATAATGAGGAATATCCTAGGACCAAGAACTAAAGATGGTGTGCATTATCCAAAGCCCAATGCAGAAATATATAAAAATATCTCCAAAACAACAGACAATGCGCATGAGAAGAATCCAATTCATGGGGCATTTAGAAAGACTGGACTCAAACAGGTTAACGCACAAAATCCATACATTTTTAAAGAACAAAACTAGAAGACCGAACTGGTACAAACAGACAGAAAAAGACCTGAGAGAATTAGGGTCTCCAGATCTACACGATAGAAATGAAATAAGAAAAATCACAAACACACGGAGTTTTGAGGAAGAAGAGAGAAAAACTAACCGACATACGTGGTCTACGCAACGAAAGCTAGCCCATTCGTTGTTTATGAAGGAATAGTGGGCGAAAAGGAAGGGCAACAAATGTTGCTTACGCGTGGTCCTAAGTGATCCATCCGCGAAGAAGAAGAAGAAATTGCATTTTATAAAGAATAGAAATTAGTTGATAGTGTAAAGTCTGCTTTTTTATGTAACCAAAACAATTACTTTTGATGCAAGTACGATTACGTACATAAATAAAAACAGACCTAAATAGTTATTGTTGGTATTTGTATTTTGTACCGAATAGAACGTTCTTCAAAATGGTTCAAATGGCTCTAAGCACTATGGGTCTTAACATCTGAGGTCATCAGTCCCCCAGACTTAGAACTACTTAAACCTAACTAACCTAAGGACATCACACACATCCATGCTCGAGGCAGGATTCGAACCTGCGACCGTAGCAGCAGAGCGGTTCCCGACTGAAGCTCCTAGAACCGCTCGGCCACATCGGCCAGCTGGAACGTTCTACATCATAATCTAAGACAGGAGTTTCTTGTTGTTATTGATAAGTGCAGTAGTCTTTTGTGAATAACAGAAACTTGTTTTACGCAAGCTCGACGACGTTTTCAAGCGATGTTTGATATCTTTCTGTTTTGCAGTTTTTTATTTTACCTTTTTTTAGAAAATTGCGTTTTCTAGCGATATATGGTAAATCTGTAAGATTTTTTATTTTTCTTATAACATCCCTCTGTATCACGTCACAAATCATCAATTCCGGCCTGTAGTTCTGCGCACCAGTGTATGTAAGCAGGGCAGAGACTAATGGGGACTCATTATAGCGACCATACAGGCCACAAATGGGGAATTTCTCTGACGTCTCACATCTACATCTACATCCAAAGTCTGCAAACTATTGTGATGTGCGTGGCAGAGGGTACGTCCCATTGTACCAATTTTAGCCTTTTTCCCGTTCCATTCACGTATGGAGCGCGGGAAGAATGATTGTTTAAATGCGTCTGCACACTCTGTAATTACTTCAGTCTTCGCTATCTCTCCGAGAGTGATAAGTAGGGCGTTCTAATATATTCCTAAATTCTTCACGTACAGTTGGGTCCAGAAACTTTCTAAGTATGTTTTCGCGACATACACTGGTGTCCAAAATTAAAGCAACAAACCTCTATTTATCTTTCCTGTGTCTAATTCACGATGTAATCATACAAAATGTCAACCAGATGTCCGAACTATCGTGTCCTGCACGAAATATGGCATTCCGCTCAACGGACAACCATGCCAACGCTGACGTCAGGGTATCTATAAAACGAGGTAGTGTTTTCCGGGTAGTCCCACATCCACAATCACTGTGCACATAGTCACAGGCGGTGCAGTACGGCACAGAGAAGATGCCTATCAGACTCTCTGCGGTGGGGAGGCAGAGAAAGAAAGTTTGCAGAACATTCGAAAACTGATTTGGCCCGGTGGCTTATGTAATCGTTCTGTTGTTTCTCAGTTGTTTATATAGACCGAAACTGTATCCCGAAGAGCAGGGCAGCGCTGACCGCGTGTGACTTCAGAAGAGAGAACTGTTATTTGGCTATAAGGGCACGACGCTACCGCTTTAGTACTGCACGGCAACTTACATGTGAACTCGCAGCATCCACTGGACAAGTTGTATCGAGGCAAACTGTGCAGAAGGCTTCGGAAGAGTGGCCTTTACTGTCCGAGACCTACTGTCTGTCCACCTCTGACGCTTCTTCACAGAAGAAAACATCTAGAGCTGTGTCATCAACATTCCACCTGGATGGTCGAATAGTTGGCCAATGCACATATGAGTCCCGATTTAATCTGGAGAGTGATACTCAATGGATTCACATCTGGAGGGAACGCGGAACACGATTTATGGACCCAAATACTGTGGAAAGAGACCAGTTTCGAGGAGGAACCTTAAAGGTGTGGGGAGGGATTATGTTTACCATTACAGCAAAGTCCCGTTCGGTTAATCCGAACATGAAAAAAGATAGTCTAAGTATGGAAAATTGTGCGGTAAACTGCTGTGCAAACAAACTAGTTTAAACACGGTACAGTAAACATGTATTAGAAAAATTGTCAAGAAAACATTAGGTTTAAACAATGCATGACAATGAAAGAAAAGCTGTCAAACTTACTAAAACACAGCGGACATTTTATCCCTACTTTTTAGATGACAGAAGCTCAGCCATTGTTTATTGGCGTAATGAAGGCAGTCTGTTATATGACGCACAGTTGCGCCATCGTCTTATAAACGTCAAATCAGCAGGTGTAGCAGTGGGCTGTTGCTCCAAATAACGTAGCGCGAGGTCGAGGGCTCCCGCTGCGTCACTGTGTGTTGCTTTCAGGCTCATTGCCACTTCCGTCACATCAGTCCACTTCTTCCTGGTCTTGAGTCACAATAGCAACTAAATCAGCGACGGTAAGGTTCTCCACACATTCCCCCTCCGCTGCCATCCACCCATCTACGTCTCCTTCACTAGCATCTTCACATCCAGGGATTGTCTGTATCATTTGTAGTAGATTTTCCTCTTCATTTTCAACTAGGTTATCCTGAAGTTCAAGAGATGTCCACGGTTTTCTCCACGAATTTCTCAGAGTATTTTCTGAAATCTTCTGCCGTGCCTCAGCGGCCCAATAAACAACATCCTTCACATTTATTTTGTCCACTAAAGGAATGCTATCATCTTGGATCACCATTCTTAAAAATTGTTTTCTGTAAATCAGTTTTAATGTTTGCAGTACTCCCTGGTCCATCGGCTGTAGAAGTGGTGTAACAGTCGGCGGCAAAAACTTCGCAACAATTTCTCCATCACATACAGTAATTCCTCAGTGCCGGGGTGAGATTGCGCGTTATCAGCCAAAAGGATTGCACGGGGAGACAAATGATTTTCCTCAGAAAACCGCCGAGCAGAGGGAACAAACTGTCCGTGAAACCATTCTTTCAACATCTTACCATCCATCCATGCTTTTTCCTGGTTGCGATAATATACAGGCAGGGACTTCATGTTGCAGTTTTTAAAAGCTCTGGGCCTAGCAGATCTGTCGATCAGCATTGAAGGCAGCTTGTGATTACCAGCAGCGTTGCTGCACGCTAATAAAGTCACACGGTCTTTGCACATTTTAAAACCAGCACGGTCTTCTGCTTTTGATGCCAGGCTTTTTGTTGGTAACGGCCTAAAATTAAGGCCAGTCTCTTCAGCGTTATAAATATGTTGAGGGGAATTTATCATTTTTTCAAACGCACCCAAGTATTCCTTCGCTGCCTCACGGTCAGAAGAAAGCTTCTCTCCAGTAATTGTTAGCTGACAGATTCCGTTACGTTTTTTGAATTGTCCAACCAACCCGTACTGGCACTAAAAGACTCATTAACTTGTTCAGGTAAGCAGCCTTCACCTGAACGAGTGCTCCACTCAAAGGAGTTCTCCTTGCTCTTTCCTGCGTAAACCAAAGGGAAAGAGCTTCATCCACTTTATCGTACTGGGACTGTTTCAAAGTCTGTCGAATTTCTAGTGTTTTTCCCGAAGACTTTGCACAGGACTGTTCAAGCTTCACTCGGTTCTTCTTCCAATCACAAATAGTTGCTTTACCAACACCAAGTTACATTGCCAGTTTAGATACATTCTCACCATTGTCTACCCGCTTCAAAGCATTCACCGAGCGAGGTGGCGCAGTGGTTAGACACTGGACTCGCATTTGGGAGGACGACGGTTCAATCCCGCGTCCGGCCATCGTGATTTAGGTTTTCCGTGATTTCCCTAAATCACTCCAGGCAAATGCCGGGATGGTTCCTCTGAAAGAGCACGGCCGACTTCCTTCCCCATCCTTCCCTAATCCGATGAGACCGATGACCTCGCTGTCTCGTCTCCTTCCCCAAACAACCCAACCAACAACCAATAAAAGCATTCAGTTTTTCTTTGAGAGTTAATGTTGTGTGTTTCCGTTTACTCATGACGAAAATACGTACACCACTACACCTGAACGAATACAATACAACTGTTACGCTTGCCAGCGATTGATAACTAACATAACAAGCGCTTTGCGAGCCAACTGGCAGTGCACTGACCTCAGACACTAAAAAGGTCTGAACAATGCACAACAACAAGGGCAGGGAGTGAGAGGGAGCCATTGTTCCCACACTTGTTCCCATTTGTTACCATAGTGTACCTACTTACCTCTTTGGTATACTTCAATCTAGAAACTTGTCAGCGTAATTCCGACTAATCCGAACAAATCGGTAATCTGAACGAAGTCCGGTCCCAATTAGCTTGGATTAACGGTTCTCTACTGTACCCATGAAATCGTACGGGTGAATCGGCAAGGTTTAACTGCTGTCAGGAATCGTAACAGGATCTTGGGACATTAGCGTTTGTTGCGAGATGCTGTGGGCCCGCTCTCCATACTGATGGGCGATAATGCTCTACCTCATAGAGCACATGTGGTTGATGTTCTCCTGGAAACGGAAGATATTGCACGCATGGCGTGGTCTGCTCGCTCTCCCGATTTGAGTCCCACAGAGAATGTCTGCGATGCACTGGGGAGACAGCTTGCATCACATCAGCATCCAGCAACCACTCTCCAAGACTTGCGAGCAGCTCTGCAGGAAGAATGGCCTCAACGTCAGACTGATGACGTTATTCACAGCATGCCCCGTCGTTGTCAGGCCTGTATTGCTGCCAGAGGTGGTGACATCCCATATTGAGCACATTAACCAGTTGTCGGAATCTGTGTGCAAATCCGTCAAGTTGGAAAAAAACGAAGAACATTTTTGTATACCGTTATGCAAGTTGCAGTTGTTTACCTTGCGTATTCTTTACGTTGTTTCTAATTCAATATCACCTCTTTATACTGCTGTGTGGCAAAATAAACTCAACTTTGCAAACTTTCTGTTTGTTGCTTTAATTTTGGACATCAATGTACTTCGCGTCTATCTTCAAGTATCTGCCAGTTGAGCTCTTCCAGCATCTTCGTTTCGTTCTCGCCGGAGTCTAAAATCCCTGTGACCATTCGTGCTGATCTTCCATATATCTGTTCAATGTCCCCTTTTGGTCCTCTTTGGTATGAATCCCACCCAACTGACCAAAATTCATGGATGGGTCGCACAAGTGTTTCGTAAGCTGTTTCCTTGGTAGCATTCTACCAACGAACCGCAGTCCGACACCTGCTTTACCCACGATTGAGATTACGTCATCGTTCCGTTTCATAGCCCTGTAGATTGTTACAACCAAGTATTTGCATAATCTTACCGATTCTAACTGTGCCCAATTGATATTGTAGTAACAGGCTTCTAAGACTTTTCATTTTATAATGTGTACAATTGTGGCCGGCCACGGTGGCCGAACGGTTCTAGGCGCTTCAGTCCAGAACCGCGCGACTGCTACGGTCGCAGGTTAGAATCCTGCCTCGGGCATGGATGTATGTGATGTCCTTCTTCATCTACATCTACATTCATACTCCGCAAGCCACCCAACGGTGTGTGGCTTAGGTTAGTTAGATTTAAGTAGTTCTAAGTTCTAAGTTATAGGGGACCGATGACCTCAGATGATGAGTCCCATAGTGCTCAGAGCCATTTGAACCATTTTTTTGCACAATTTTACATTTATGAATATTTATAGCAAGTTGCCAATGTTTTACTATGTTTGAAACCTTATAAAGGTCTGACTGAATTCCTGCGCAGCGTCATTCAGACACAAGCGGCTTTGACAAACAGCAGGTTGTTGTGGCTCAGCAACAGGGAACGAAGATCTCGCAAAAGAAGATTCTGGTGGGGTATTGGCGTACTCCTGGCGTTGGCATCTGTAGGGAGCAGTTGAAGGACGCTGAAACCACGTCTAGGCGACAAGGAGTTGGATTTCCACGAAACATCACAGAATGTAGAGGTCAGAGGCTTGCCCGCTCTCCAAAGCAGGACAGGCTGCGATGTGTGCCAAATATGATAATAGGCTCAATGTTGGTGCAATCAAAAGTGCTTCGCAGCACTCTGTTGAATAAGGGGCTTTGCAGCTGACCACTCTACGTGTTCCCATGTCGACCCAATGACAGCGTCAATCACAGCTGCAGAGGGCACGTAATCATCGAAACATAGGGACAGGTCGGGTGAATTACGTTCCATGTTCTGGATGCACTGTCGCCGGCAAGGGTGGCCGAGCGGTTCTAGGCGCTACAGTCTGGAACCGCGCGACCGCTACTGTCCCAGGTTCGAATCCTGCCTCGGGAGGAGGAGGATATTGGTGTTTAACGTCCCGTCGACAACGAGGGAGCACAAGCTCGGATTAGGGAAGGATGGGGAAGGAAGTCGGCCGTGCCCTTTCAAAGGAACCATCCCGGCATTTGCCTGGAGTGATCTAGGGAATTCACGAAAAACCTAAATCAGGATGGCCGGACGCGGGATTGAACCGTCGTCCTCCCGAATGCGAGTCCAGTGTGCTAACCACTCCGCCACCTCGCTCCGTCCCTGCCTCGGGCATGGATGTGTGTGATGACCTCAGATGTTAAGTCCCATAGTTCTCAGAGCCATTTGAACCATTTGATACACTGTCAAGGCGCTGCAGTCATGGACTGTGGGGCTGGTCCTGGCGGAGGTTCGAGTCCTCCCTCGGGCATGGGTGTGGTGTTTGTCCTTAGGATAATTTAGGTTAAGTAGTGTGTAAGCTTAGGGACTGATGACCTTAGCAGTTAAGTCCCATAAGATTCCACACACATTTGAACATTTTTGAACATACACTTTCATTCAGGCAAACAGCTGCTAAAAGCATGCTTTGCTCCAAGGACGCACGCCGTTGGGGGCCGTACTATGCTACGGGGGACATTCCCCTGGTCTTCCGTGGAACCTGTGGTAGTAATCGAAGACACCATGAGCGCTGGGGATTACATGGACATTATTGCGGGTCACCTGCACCACTCAATGACTGATTTCTTCCCCGACAGCAATTAACATCTTTCAGCAGGATAATATTCCATATCACAGAGCTAGAATCAGGCTTTAGTGGTTCGAGGAGCAGGGCAGCAAATAGGAGTATATTCATGTCATTGCCACCAGATTCGTCAGATCTCTACCCGATGGAACGCTGTCGGTTACCAGTTCCGTGCCCACAAACGACTACACTCTAATGTATGCATATTGCGTGACCGGTGCGTAGACATCTGTTGCCACACACCTCCCGAAAACTACCAACCACTTTTCGAAAATATTCTACGCAGAATCATTGGTGTATTGCGTTGCAAAGTTCGACCAATATGCTATTATACACGGTCTAGTCACATTAAAGCGACCACGGCCTATGTTCAATAACCGCTCACAGACTGCAGGTGGCAGCTGTAGTAATGAAGGACATAAAGCGTGTCCGCGGGTGAGGGCATGGAACGAGGGGGGGGGGGGGGATGGTAAACAATGCAGTCGTTGTCGTAATGCGGAAACCGAGTGATTTATCTGACGTCCAAAAGGGCATGGTCACTGGCTTTCGGACCAAGGATAGAAGCATTCCCAAAACGGCTTCGTTTGCAAACTGTTCACAAGCCGCCTTGGTTAAAGTACCGCACGCGGCGGAAGAATCAGCAATGATCAACGACATGAGAATGCAGAAGGCAATGGAAACCACTGCATTAAAGACACGTAACGTGTATCCACAGGACATGGGGCCTGTAATTGAAGAACTGTCATGATGATCTCTCCATTGGCAAAAGATTCCGGAATAGTCCCCCATTCGGATCTCCGGGAGGGGACTGCCAAGGGGGAGGTTACCATGAGAAAAAGATTGAATAATCAACGAAAGGATAACGTTCTACGAGTCGGGGCGTGGAATGTCAGAAGCTTGAACGTGGTAGGGAAACTAGAAAATCTGAAAAGGGAAATTCAAAGGCTCAATCTAGATATAGTAGGGGGTCAGTGAAGTGTAAGGAAGACAAGGATTTCTGGTCAGATGAGTATCGGGTAATATCAACAGCAGCAGAAAATGGTATAACAGGTGTAGGATTCGTTATGAATAGGAAGGTAGGGCAGAGGGTGTGTTACTGTGACCGGGTTGTTCTAATCAGAATCGACAGCAGACCAACACCGACAACGATAGTTCAGGTATACATGCCGACGTCGCAAGCTGAAGATGAACAGATAGAGAAAGTGTATGAGGATATTGAAAGGGTAATGCAGTATGTAAAGGGCGACGAAAATCTAATAGTCATGGGCGACTGGAATGCAGTTGTAGGGGAAGGTTCAAATGGTTCAAATGGCTATGAGCACTATGGGACTCAACTGCTGTGGTCATCAGTCCCCTAGAACTAAGAACTACTTAAACCTAACTAACCTAAGGACATCACACACATCCATGCCCGAGGCAGGATTCGAACCTGCGACCGTAGCAGTCGCACGGTTCCGGACTGCGCGCCTAGAACCGCGAGACCACCGCGGCCGGCTGTGTAGGGGAAGGAGTAGGAGAAAAGGTTACAGGAGAATATGGGCTTGGGACAAGGAATGAAAGAGGAGAAACACTAATTGAGTTCTGTAACAAGTTTCAGCTAGTAATAGCGAATACCCTGTTCAAGACTCACAAGAGGAGGAGGTATACTTGGAAAAGGCCGGGAGATACGGGAAGATTTCAATTAGATTACATCATGGTCAGACAGAGATTCCGAAATCAGATACTGGACTGTAAGGCGTACCCAGGAGCAGATATAGACTCAGATCACAACATAGTAGTGATGAAGAGTAGGCTGAAGTTCAAGACATTAGTCAGGAAGAATCAATACGCAAAGAAGTGGGATGCGGAAGTACTAAGGAATGACGAGATACGTTTGAAGTTCTCTAACGCTGTAGATACAGCAATAAGGAATAGCGCAGTAGGCAGTACAATTGAAGAGGAATGGACATCTCTAAAAAGGGTCATCACAGAAGTTGGGAAGGAAAACATAGGTACAAAGTAGGTAGCTGCGAAGAAACCATGGGTAACAGAAGAAATACTTCAGTTGATTGATGAAAGGAGGAAGTACAAACATGTTCCGGGAAAATCAGGAATACAGAAACACAAGTCGCTCAGGAATGAAATAAATACACTCCTGGAAATGGAAAAAAGAACACATTGACACCGGTGTGTCAGACCCACCATACTTGCTCCGGACACTGCGAGAGGGCTGTACAAGCAATGATCACACGCACGGCACAGCGGACACACCAGGAACCGCGGTGTTGGCCGTCGAATGGCGCTAGCTGCGCAGCATTTGTGCACCGCTGCCGTCAGTGTCAGCCAGTTTGCCGTGGCATACGGAGCTCCATCGCAGTCTTTAACACTGGTAGCATGCCGCGACAGCGTGGACGTGAACCGTATGTGCAGTTGACGGACTTTGAGCGAGGGCGTATAGTGGGCATGCGGGAGGCCGGGTGGACGTACCGCCGAATTGCTCAACACGTGGGGCGTGAGGTCTCCACAGTACATCGATGTTGTCGCCAGTGGTCGGCGGAAGGCGCACGTGCCCGTCGACCTGGTTGGTTGGTTGGTTTGGGGAAGGAGACCAGACAGCGAGGTCATCGGTCTCATCGGATTAGGGAAGGATGGGGAAGGAAGTCGGCCGTGCCCTTTGAGAGGAACCATCCCGGCATTTGCCTGGAGCGATTTAGGGAAATCACGGAAAACCTAAATCAGGATGGCCGGACGCGGGATTGAACCGTCGTCCTCCCGAATGCGAGTCCAGTGTTGTCGACCTGGGACCGGACCGCAGCGACGCACGGATGCACGCCAAGACCGTAGGATCCTACGCAGTGCCGTAGGGGACCGCACCGCCACTTCCCAGCAAATTAGGGACACTGTTGCTCCTGGGGTATCGGCGAGGACCATTCGCAACCGTCTCCATGAAGCTGGGCTACGGTCCCGCACACCGTTAGGCCGTCTTCCGCTCACGCCCCAACATCGTGCAGCCCGCCTCCAGTGGTGTCGCGACAGGCGTGAATGGAGGGACGAATGGAGACGTGTCGTCTTCAGCGATGAGAGTCGCTTCTGCCTTGGTGCCAATGATGGTCGTATGCGTGTTTGGCGCCGTGCAGGTGAGCGCCACAATCAGGACTGCATACGACCGAGGCACACAGGGCCAACACCCGGCATCATGGTGTGGGGAGCGATCTCCTACACTGGCCGTACACCACTGGTGATCGTCGAGGTGACACTGAATAGTGCACGGTACATCCAAACCGTCATCGAACCCATCGTTCTACCATTCCTAGACCGGCAAGGGAACTTGCTGTTCCAACAGGACAATGCACGTCCGCATGTATCCCGTGCCACCCAACGTGCTCTAGAAGGTGTAAGTCAACTACCCTGGCCAGCAAGATCTCCGGATCTGCCCCCATTGAGCATGTTTGGGACTGGATGAAGCGTCGTCTCACGCGGTCTGCACGTCCAGCACGAACGCTGGTCCAACTGAGGCGCCAGGTGGAAATGGCATGGCAAGCCGTTCCACAGGACTACATCCAGCATCTCTACGATCGTCTCCATGGGAGAATAGCAGCCTGCATTGCTGCGAAAGGTGAATATACACTGTACTAGTGCCGACATTGTGCATGCTCTGTTGCCTGTGTCTATGTGCCTGTGGTTCTGTCAGTGTGATCATGTGATGTATTTGACCCCAGGAATGTGTCAATAAAGTTTCCCCTTCCTGGGACAATGAATTCACGGTGTTCTTATTTCAATTTCCAGGAGTGTAGGAAGTGCAGGGAAGCTAAGACGAAATGGCTGCAGGAAAAATGTGAAGACATCGAAAAAGATATGATTGTAGGAAGGACAGACTCAGCTGACAGGAAAGTCAAAACAACCTTTGGTGACATTAAAAGCAACGGTGGTAACATTAAGAGTGCAACAGGAATTCCACTGTTAAATGCAGAGGAGAGAGCAGATAGGTGGAAAGAATACATTGAAAGCCTCTATGAGCGTGAAGATTTGTCTGATGTGATAGAAGAAGAAACAGGAGTCGATTTAGAAGAGATAGGGGATCTAGTATTAGAATCGGAATTTAAAAGAGCTTTGGAGGACTTACGGTCAAATAAGGCAGAAGGGATAGATACCATTCCATCAGAATTTCTAAAATCATTGGGGGAAGTGGCAACAAAACGACTATTCACGTTGGTGTGTAGAATATATGAGTCTGGCGACATACCATCTGAATTTCGGAAAAGCATCATCCACACAATTCCGAAGACGGCAAGAGCTGACAAGTGCGAGAATTATCGCACAATCAGCTTAACAGCTCATGCATCGAAGCTGCTTACAAGAATAATATACAAAAGAATGGAAAAGAAAATTGAGAATGCGCTAGGTGACGATCAGTTTGGCTTTAGGAAAAGTAAAGGGACGAGAGAGGCAATTCTGACGTTACGGCTAATAATGGAAGCAAGGCTAAAGAAAAATCAAGACACTTTCATAGGATTTGTCGACCTGGAAAAAGCGTTCGAGATTCTGAAAAAAGTAGGGGTAAGCTATAGGGAGAGACGGGTCATATACAATATGTACAACAACCAAGAGGGAATAATAAGAGTGGACGATCAAGAACGAAGTGCTCGTATTAAGAAGGTTGTAAGACAAGGCTGTAGCCTTTCGCCCCTACTCTTCAATCTGTACATCGAGGAAGCAATGACGGAAATAAAAGAAAGGTTCAGGAGTGGAATTAAAATACAAGGTGAAAGGATATCAATGATACGATTCGCTGTGACATTGGTATCCTGAGTGAAAGTGAAGAAGAATTAAATGATCTGCTGAACGGAATGAACAGTCTAATGAGTACACAGTATGGTTTGAGAGTAAATCGGAGAAAGACGAAGGTAATGAGAAGTAGTAGAAATGAGAACAGCGAGAAATTTAACATCAGGATTGATGGTCACGAAGTCAATGAGGTTAAGGAATTCTGCTACCTAGGCAGTAAAATAACCAATGACGGACGGAGCAAGGAGGACATCAAAAGCAGACTCGCTATGGCAAAAAAGGCATTTCTGGCCAAGAGAAGTCTACTAATATCAAATACCGGCTTTAATTTGAGGAAGAAATGTCTGAGGATGTACGTCTGGAGTATAGCATTGTATGGTAGTGAAACATGGACTGTGGGAAAACCGGAACAGAAGAAAATCGAAGCATTTGAGATGTGGTGCTATAGACGAATGTTGAAAATTAGGTGGACTGATAAGGTAAGGAATGAGGAGGTTCTATGCAGAATCGGAGAGGAAAGGAATATGTGGAAAACACTGATAAGGAGAAGGGACAGGATGATAGGACATCTGCTAAGACATGAGGGAATGACTTCCATGGTACTAGAGGGAGCTGTAGAGGGCAAATACTGTAGAGGAAGACAGAGATTGGAATACGTCAAGCAAATAATTGAGGACATAGGTTGGAAGTGCTACTTTGAGATGAAGAGGTTAGCACAGGAAAGGAATTCGTGGCGGGCCGCATCAAACCAGTCAGTAGACTGATGCAAAAAAAAAAAAAAAAAAAAAAAAAAAAAAAAAAAAAAAAAAACGCGGCAAAACTGTGCTATCTAAAACCGGCGCCGAGGCAAGTGCGGTTCACTACAGGCTGTAGATAATAGAGGTGAACGGAGTATTTGCTGTGTCAGCTGATGAGAGCCCGACGTTAAATACAGATTCTGGATCCAATGTCTGTTTGATTCTATGATTTTTCAGTTGTTTAGCATTGCTTTTTCTTTGTGCCAGTGCTAATTTACTGGGTGAGTAGGTTCAAGGTTTGAAGAAAAGGCATTGTGAAAGCCAGGCAAGCTCTTAGTGCTGTTGGCTGCTTTTCTCATTAAACAGTTTGTCATTTTCTACTGTTCTCATATTTTGTTTGCATTCAGTAGATGCTGTAACAGCTGTAGAGTCAGGCTACGATTTCCCTAAGCAAAGAAAGAAAAAAAAAGTCACATGTTTATTTAAGACATGTTTAACCCAAGAGGAGATGGTAATAGTTCAGTTCGTGGATAGAATAATTGTGAGTATGGCTAGTTGTTGCACCAATGTAAAGCAGTTTCACAGCTGTTTTTTCTGTTGTTTCTTTTTTTCTGCCAGACCAGCAAGGTCGCTGTAATCGGAGCACTAGCTCAGTAGCTCAAGATTGCGGTGAAACTCGCCGAGTGGCCTTGTCGAAAGCGCACTTCACTGTTTCGGTATTCCGTGGAGAGCCAAACCAGCGTGACTAGTTTGATGGCAACCAGATATCAATGTGCTAAAACGCTTGAATTCAGTACCTCAGTCTTAAAAAGGTGTCTCTTCAAGTAAAAAAATCTGAAACGAGGAAAGAGATGAGAATTACTTTTTATAACTCCTGTCTGGTAGAAAACCACTATCGGCTTCGTGTCCAGTGAATCTTTCGTTGCTTAACTTACATCCTTTTCATGCTATCTAGCTGGCCCCGTTGTCTGTAACACATATGATAAAAGTGTGGATGTTTTGAGTTCTGATTGTCGTTGAGAGAGGTGAGAGATGTTGTTGTTGTTGTGGTCTTCAGTCAAAAAATGGTTCAAATGGCTCTGAGCACTATGGGACTCAACTGCTGTGGTTATCAGTGCCCTAGAACTTAGAACTACTTAAACCTAACTAACCTAAGGACATCACACACATCCATGCCCGGGGCAGGATTCGAACCTGCGACCGTAGCAGTCCCACGGTTCCGGACTGCGCGCCTAGAACCACGAGACCACTGCGGCCGGCGGTCTTCAGTCCTGAGACTGGTTTGATGCAGTTCTCCATGCTACTCTATCCTGTGCAAGCATCTTCATCTCCCAGTACCTACTGCAACCGACATCCTTCTGAATCTGCTTAGTGTATTCATCTCTTGGTCTCCCCCTACGATTTTTACCCTCCACGCTGCCCTCCAATACTAAATTGGTGATCCCTTGATGCCTCAGAACATGTCCTACCAACCGATCCCTTCTTCTGGTCAAGTTGTGCCACAAACTTCTCTTCTCCCCAATCCTATTCAATACTTCCTCATTAGTTATGTGATCTACCCATCTAATCTTCAGCATTCTTCTGTAGCACCACATTTCGAAAGCTTCTATTCTCTTCTTGTCCAAACTATTTACCGTCCATGTTTCACTTCCATACATGGCTACACTCCATAAAAATACTTTCAGAAACGACTTCCTGACACTTAAATCTATACTCGATGTTAACAAATTTCTCTTCTTCAGAAACACTTTCCTTGCCATTGCCAGTCTACATTTTATATCCTCTCTACTTCGACCATCATCAGTTATTTTGCTCCCCAAATAGCAAAACTCCTTTACTACTTTAAGTGTCTCATTTCCTAATCTAATACCCTCAACATCGCCAGAGATATCACTCTAAAAAAGAAAATAAGATTCGTAAAAAATTCTCATAACCATTGCAAAGGGAGTAATTGAAATATATTCTGAAGTACAATATGGTTTCGAAATTTCCAATAACAATTACTTATGAGGTTGACTAATTCGTAGATTCAGTTCAGCACCCGAAAAGTTTTTGAAAAACCTGCATTTGCAGTCACGAGTTGCCTTCAGTCTTAATTTGTTAACCTCAGTGCTTTCGTTTCGTTTAACTAAAATCAGATCTCTGTCTCTAATATCCCTGTCATGTAACGCATGCTATAAAATTCAGTAACACTTTTTATTGAATGGAATAGACTTTTCTATAGTTGTCATTTATTGCACGTAAAAATTGTAAATCAGATCTTGGGTGAAGTATTGCTTGTACAAACGTATGTCTGCGAGTTTGCACATGGTAGCACGTATATCTGCTCTGAAAACAGTAGCAGTATTCAGAGTTAACAACATCGGTTTGTTTGGAGAAAAGTATTGATTCCAATAGCGTTTATTTTTTCAAATGCATACTCTCAGTCTAATAAGATCTTTCCTTTTGTTTCAGGTAAGTTGCCGACATCATTCTCTAGATTCCGTGGAGTGAGATGTAAGTAATATTTTAGTTTCAAAGAAACGTCATCCCTGCTTACTACTTGAAACAGTATATTTTCTGTTTTCCTTACACAAGAGAACTATTCCGCTGTACTGCAAGTAAGATACTAATTATGCTCATTCTGAAAGTTCTTACCTTCCTTTTTCGCAGAAAATAAAACGGACAATGTAACAAATAATTGTTTAGTAACGTTGCAACTCTCAGTTCGTGTTGCCACTAACAGATTTGCACAACTAACGCTCTGTTATACAAACACCAAGTGTTCACACATCAGAAAGAGTTTAACACTTGAGTGTTTAAAACTGTAGAAGTTAGTGGCATAACATAAAACACTTGTTCTGGAGTCCTTGCATATTAACTTCTGTCTATGCATGTAAATGAAGCTATCCATACTTTTTTAAATCAGCTGATCCAAATCCTTTGTCTGACAAACAGTGTCGGAATAAAAACCTGTGATTTCTTACGATGTCTTTCACTTCCGCTTGAGAGAATGACAAATTTATTCGGTCTGTTTTGTTCATTAAGCTACATTAGTATCAAGCTGATACTTTCGAATATAGAATGTTCCGTTGGTACTAGTTTCAAGTAGATTAGGATGTCTTCTTGTTCAGTTTTGTCACCTCATGTAGGAATTTACATCAAAAATTGTGTTAAACACTTGAATGCTCGTTAGCTGACAACACTTCGTTTCTGTGGTGACCAATAGTAGAGATACGGTGGTATTATTCACAAGGATTATAACCTCATACAACACACCTCACACGTCCTACTTGGATAACAAACAGTCAAGTGCAATAAATGCAAAGCCCAAGAACACTGCGTTACTCATAGGCAACTAATTCTTTCCATCAGAATGACAAGAGAGACAGAGAGAGAAAGAGAGGGATAGTTACGGGTGTATCGCTGTCAACCGATACTCGAGTAAACTTTCATTGAGGTAGCTGTCAGATTGCTAAAGGATGCATTTCGCTTCTGCGCAGGTCACCATGTTTCGCTGGCTTAATCTACGTAACTATTTTCTGTCGAGAATTTACAATCTTTGTCATCTATAACTGGGGTGCTAACTTCCACAGATTCAGTGGTGAATGGTAAGGACGATTCTTCGCTTGAGTACATTTGATTATCTGTCGAAGGATTTATCAGCAGTAATTATAACACTTTTAAATATTTTCATCGATTTCCTGTAATGTTACGATCGTAAACGATTACGACATATCTATTCTAAACCGTGAGGGAGACGCGGTAGCCGATCGGCGAATACAGTATATTGTTTTCAAGACATGGATTTCAGTTTGGGTGATATATGGGGAAAGTGCAAGATAGTTAAACATTTAATGTGTTAGAATTGGCTGTTTTTGTCACTAACAGATTTTACGTCTGATGACAGATTTCAGTCTATCACATACATTATATTTGCATCTATTCTTACAAGAAGAAGTTCATCCAAGGAAAAAGATGCAGTTGTATGTGTTTAACATTACAGGAATACG
Organism: Schistocerca nitens; assembly: GCF_023898315.1. Lineage (NCBI taxonomy): Eukaryota > Metazoa > Arthropoda > Insecta > Orthoptera > Acrididae > Schistocerca > Schistocerca nitens. Next base: position 227,903,495 of record NC_064622.1, read on the forward strand.
ACTGAACTTCTTTCTTGGACTAGCTGCTCTTACAAGTACGGTTATGAAGATGATCTGTGTGGCAGATTGAAATTGGTTCTCGAAAATACGTTCTGTTTTTGATACTGATGGTATTTTTATTCATCGAGGAAGGCTTAAGAATCGATCATTGATTTACTCTGTTGTCTGCTAGTAAGACTGCACATTGTTCCTTCCACAGGACATACTTGACGGTGCAACAGGTGTATTCACATATTTAAGGGAACGCTTTGCCACTTGGACTCTGATGCTTCCTTTCATAATACAAGTCCAGTTGGGCACCTCTGTTTGCAGTTCGCATATAATGTGAAACCTACACTGAAGCTCCAAAGAAACATGGTTTAGGCACGCGTATTTAAATACAGAGACATGTAAACAGTCAGAATACGGCGCTGCGGTCAGCAACGCCTATATAAGACAAAAACTGTCTGGCGCAATTGTTAGAGCCGTCACTGTTGCTACAACGGCAGCTTATTAAGATTTAAGTACGTTTGAAAGTGGTGTGAGAGTCGGCGCACTAGCAATGGGATAGAACACCTCCGAGGTAGACATGAAATGCGGATTTTTCCGTACGATCATTTCGCGAATGTAGCGTGAATATCATGAATCTTCAACATCGCTGCGGCCGCAAAAACATCCTGCAAGGAGGGGACCAATGACGAATGAAGGGAATCGTTCAACGTGACGGAAGTTCATCCTTTCCGCAAATTGCTGCAGATTTCAACACTGTGCCATCAACAAGTGTCAGCGTGCGAACCATTCAACTAAACATCATCAACATGGGCCTTTGGAGCCGAATGCCCACTCGTGTACCCTTGATGACTGCACGAAACAAAGCTTTACGCCTCGCCTGGCGGCCGGCCGGAGTGGCCGTGCGGTTCTAGGCGCTACAGTCTGGAGCCGAGCGATCGCTACGGTCGCAGGTTCGAATCCTGCCTCGGGCATGGATGTGTGTGATGTCCTTAGGTTGGTTAGGTTTAATTAGTTCTAAGTTCTAGGCGACTGATGTCCTCAGAAGTTAAGTCGCATAGTGCTCAGAGCCGTTTGAGCCTCGCCTGGGCCCAGCAACACCGACATTGGATTATTGATGGCTAGATACATGCTGCCTGGTCGGACGAGCCTCGTTTCAAATTGTATCGAGTGGATGGGTGTGTACGGGTGTGGAGACAAACTCATGAATCCATAGACCTTGCATGTCAGCAGGGAACTGTTCAAGCTGGTGGAAGCACTGTATGGGTGTGGAGCGTGTGCAGTTGGAGTGATATTGGAACCCTGATTCGTCTAGATTCGACACTGACTGCTGACGCGTACGTAAGCATCCTGTCTGATTACCTGCATCCATTCATGTCCATTGTGCATTCCGACGGACTGGGGCAATTCCTGCACCACAATGCGACACCCCACACGTCCAGAATTGCTACAGAGTGGCTCCAGCTCGCCACCAAAGTCACCCGACGTTAACAACAGCTCATGCATCCAAGCTAGTGACAAGAGTAATATACAGAAGAATGGGAAAGAACACTGAGGATGTGTTAGATGACGATCAGTTTGGCTTTAGGAAAGGTAAAGGCACCAGAGAGGCAACTCTGACGTTGCGGTTGATAATCAAGATTAAAGAAAAATCAAGACACGTTCACAGGATTAGTCGACCTCGAAAAAGCATTCGACAATGTAAAATGGTCGAGGTGTTCGAAATTTTGTGGAAAATAGGGGTAAGCTATACAGAGCGGCGGGTAATATACATGTGCAAGAGCCAAGAGGGAATAATGAGCGTAGAAGACCAAGAACCAAGTGCTCGGAATAAAGAAGGTGTAAGACAGGTGTGTAGTTTTTTCAATATTCAATGTTCATCGAAGAAACAATGATGGAAATAAAAGAAAGGTTCAGATGTGGAGTTTAAATTCAAGGTGAAAGGATATCAGCGATACGATTCGCTGTGACGTTACTATCCTTAGTGAAAGTGAGGAAGAATTACGTGATTTGCTGAATGGAATGAACTGCCTGATGAGTACAGAATATGGACTGAGAATAAATTGAAGAAAGACGAAAGTAACGAGAAGTAGCAGAAACGAAAGCAGCGAGGAATTTAACATCAGGATTGATAGTCACAAAGTAGGTGAAGTTAATGAATTCTACCAACTAGGCGCCAAAAAATAAATGAGGATATAGGTTGCAAGTGCTACTCTGAGATGGCACAGCAGAGAGGAATTCGTGGTGAGCTGCATCGAACCAAATGAGCCTTAATAGAGATTGAACTTGCGATCTCTCATTCAGAGGGTTCCTTCTAAGCTTTGCCAACTGTTATCTTTGTACGATGCTTGGCATATACTAGGAATTACCTTAAGCACTTCACTTTGTATACATTTACACGTGTGTGATAAGTGTTTCATTGATTAATAAATTTAATAGGTTTTATTATTTTGACATATTTCTCTTCATTGTGTACAATTTCACCTAGAAAATGTGGAAGGATTATTAGCATATTGGGGCCTTTGCAAATATGGTTTATGTGTTTTGGTTTTCTTGGTATGTTGTACGTCCCTGTAGTAACTTAGTTCTTGTATTAACCTTTAAAAAGGAATGGTCCTCGTAAAAACGTTTTTCGGTCTTGTTTACTTCGTTTAAGGCCCAGCTCTGTCGCACAGAAGCTACGAATGATAAATTCTCAGTTTCCGTACGGGCGGTAGCGTTAAAGTTCCGTTCTGTATCTACACCTACTTCTACATCTACCCTCTGTAAAACATTGCGAAGTTGCTCTGCGGAATTACACGTGGCCATGGGGGAAACCCGAAAGTCTTTCTTCGAAAGTTGAGCAGTTACGAATTTGGTGTTGCTTGTACTGTTTACAATATTGAAGAAACAGTTGTCTCACAGTGCATTCGTAATGATCATTCATAGCAGCAATAAACAAATCACATTTCGTCGTCTTCTTCGGATGAAATACTCAGTTCCACATGTCACCCCTTGGTGATTCGAAGTTCCAATACAGTCCTTTCATAGAATTTCTGTATCTTGCACAATGTCCCTCTTCGAGGTTTTTCACACTTATTTGAACTGAACACCATTTTCCTAAAAAGTATTTTTTTTTAAATCGTCAGCTGATATCGTAGATGTAGGTACCTGATCTATTTTGTAAACATCTGCCTATCCGTCTGATCTGATGCTCTACACAATGTTATTTAGATGACCTCGAACACCATTGGTAATATCCTACGAGAAAGGAAGACGCGTAATATTACGCCACTTCGTACGCTTTTCAATTGGAACCACTCAGTAGTTACAGGACTAGCTACTACAGTAGCTAGAGGACAAATGTAAAGATGTAGAGGCTTATCACATGAGGGGTAAGATAGATACTGCCTACAGGAAAATTAGAGAGACCTTTGGAGAAAAGAGAACCACTTGCATGAATATCAAGAGCTCAGATGGAAACCCAGTTCTAAGCAAAGAAGGGAAAGCAGAAAGGTTGAAGGAGTATATAGAGGGTCTATACAGGGGCGATGTTCTCGAGGACAATATTATGGAAATGGAAGAGGGTGTAGATGAAGATGAAATCGGAGATACGATACTGCGTGAAGAGTTTGACAGAGCACTGAAAGACCTGAGTCGAAGCAAGGCCCCGGGAGTAGACAACATTCCATTGGAACTACTGACGGCCTTGGGAGAGCCAGTCCTGACAAAACTCTACCATCTGGTGATCAAGATGTATGAGACAGGCGAAATACCCTCGGACTTCAAGAAGAATATAATAATTCCAATCCCAAAGAAAGCAGGTGTTGACAGATGTGAAAATCACCGGACTATCAGTTTAATAAGTCACAGCTGCAAAATACTAACGCGAATTCTTTACAGACGAATGGAAAAACTGGTAGAAGCCGACCTCGGGGAAGATCAGTTTGGATTCCGCAGAAATGTTGGAACACGTGAGGCAATACTGACCTTACGACTTATCTTAGAAGCTAGATTAAGGAAAGGCAAACCTACATTTCTAGCATTTGTAGACTTAGAGAAAGCTTTTGACAATGTTGACTGGAATACTGTCTTTCAAATTCTGAAGGTGGCAGGGGTAAAATACAGGGAGCGAAAGGTTATTTACAATTTGTACAGAAACCAGATGGCAGTTATAAGAGTCGAGGGGCCTGAAAGGGAAGCAGTGGTTGGGAAGGGAGTGAGACAGGGTTGTAGCCTGTCCCCTATGTTATTCAATCTGTATATTGAGCAAGCAGTAAAGCAAACAAAAGAAAAATTCGGAGTAGATATTAAAATCCATGGAGAAGAAATAAAAACGTTGAGGTTCGCTGATGACATTGTAATTCTGTCAGAGACAGCAAAGGACTTGGAAGAGCACTTGAATGGAATGGACAGTGTCTTGAAAGGAGGATATAAGATGAACATCAACAAAAGCAAAACGAGGATAATGGAATGTAGTCGAATTAAGTCGGGTGATGCTGAGGGAATTAGATTAGGAAATGAGACACTTAAAGTAGTAAATGAGTTTTGCTATTTGGGGAGCAAAATAACTGATGATGGTCGAAGTAGAGAGGATATAAAATGTAGGCTGGCAATGGCAAGGAAAGCGTTTCTGAAGAAGAGAAATTTGTTAACATCAAGTATAGATTTAGTGTCAGGAAGTCGTTTCTGAAAGTATTTGTATGGAGTGTAGCCATGTATGGAAGTGAAACATGGACGATAAATAGTTTGGACAAGAAGAGAATAGAAGCTTTCGAAATGAGGTGTTACAGAAGATTGCTGAAGATTAGATGGGTAGATCACATAACTAATGAGGAGGTATTGAATAAAAGTGGGGAGAAGAGGAGTTTGTGACACAACTTGACAAAAAGAAGGGACCGGTTGGTAGGCATGTTCTGAGGTATCAAGGGATCACAAATTTAGCATTGGAGGGCAGCGTGGAGGGTAAAAATCGTAGAGGGAGACCAAGAGATGAATACACTAAGCAGATTCAGAAGGATGTAGGTTGCAGTAGGTACTGGGAGATGAAGAAGCTTGCACAGGATAGAGTAGCATGGAGAGTTGCATCAAACCAGTCTCAGGACTGAAGACAACAACAACAACAGTCGTTACATTATATTATGGTGTATGCTTTGAAATAAAGCAAGACGCGTATGTTGTAAACGAATTGAAACTAACAGAACTTCCCAGTAGGCACGTTTTTTTCACCGTCCTGTAATGAAACCGTCGTCGATGGAACGTTAAACCCTTATCTTTCTTCTTGTTATCTTACCTCAGTTCACCTTCAAAAATGCACGATTCTTGTGATAAGCTCGTTACACGTGGCAGAATTAGCACATGGAAAAAAACTGCTCCATTCTTGAGTATTATAAAGTAAATAATTGCTTGCGTTTTCTACTGGATAGTATATCCATTGAGCTGCCACTGACCAATCCTGAATGGCCTAGTGGTCGATCCATACGAAAAAGAAGCCACACGGATGAATAAGGTGATGGTAAATACAAGGAAGAATGTAAGGTGAGGGAGTAGGATTTTGAGTTTGTACTGACACAAATTTATGAAAACTTTATGGTATCTCCGAAGGAACGATTATAGACAAGCCTAGAGTAGCAAAGCGAAATCGAGCTTAGGAATGTTCCAGCGGGACCACTCGGTAGAACCGTTTCTTGTACCATAGTCACCAATAGGCCGAAGGGCAATCCAGGCGTAGGGAAGTCCTTAGCGATAATCCAAAATACTGCGGTTGTGAGACGGTACCAATAGCATTCATAATAATTCATGATGTTCTGCATTGCTACTAAAGGCTGGTCGGTAGCTGATAAGTTTGCTCCAGCGAAACTAGCAGCAAGTACGAAAAAGACAGATAAACAATAGAGACAGTGTAGCTATGGAACATCGATTTCCAAAACAAATCCACGATAAACACAATATAATTATAGATTTTGCTGTGCTATTGAAGCGTAACCACTACAGACTCACTGTAGAAAATCGCCCACTGCATTACCAATAGATGCAGTTGTAACAGGTTTCGATCTGTGAGATAGATTATCTTCATATCAAGTCTTACAAGAAGTAGTTTGTCCAAGGGAAAAATCGCAGTCGAATGTGCGGAACTTAGGTTTATAATTACATGCGTACGACTGAACTTGTATCATGGTCTAACTGCATTTTGGAGTGCTAGATATGAAGATGATCTGTATGTTAGGTTGAAACCTGTTCTTATATATATAAAACATGGTCAGTCCAAGAGATACGAGCGACATGTACTGCATCATCTAGTGTCTCGCTCTGGTACCGCTCTCAGTTGTGTGATTATAACTGTGAGCTGGTCTGTAACAGTGTCTCGCGGGAACATTAAGGATGAGAACATTTTTAAAAAAGTGCTTTGCGTCTCTGACTACTGGTACGAAGGTCACAGGTTCGATCCGTAACTCACCGACAAGCATAAAATCGAAAAGCGTGCACCAGACCGGACGTGCACGCTGTTTCAGTACGTAGTATAGTACCGGCTCTGCGTTTCCCACTTCTTTGCCAGTAACGAGGCCACTCCGGACTGAGCCGGAGCGGCAGCCGGCCAGCTGAGAGGCAACGTGAGAAAAGCACCGCGTGGGAAGCTGTCTGCGGGCCTGTTGCTCGCGCCGTGGCGTGCTACCCGGAGCCGGTTGTACACAAGACTGGTCTTGCCCCGCTGCCTGCTCGCTAGGCTGCCCGCACTTCGCTAGACTGCTGCAGGCACTTGCTGCCAAGGCCGCAAGATGCTAGGCGCTAAGCCGGTAGATGTAAATCAGGCTCATCCAAGAATTGCGCCCGGAAGGCACGCCCGCGCTCCGTGGGCGCAAGACAGTGTAGTTCAGCGCCCCGTCCACGACCGTAGGTCGCCATTGGAGCGAGAGAGAGAGAGAGAGAGAGAGCTGCAGAGCAAGTGAGACCGCACAGCACTGCTCTGCGCTGGGCTGTCCCGCGGTCAGATCTAACGTAACAAAATATTCTATTTTAGAATTAATTTTATGTAAGGGATATAGAGTCTCATTCTTACTGTTAGTAGTTACAAGTAAGTATTTTTTGTTATACTTCGTGCTACAATTTTTTGTATCCCTTTTCAGAGTTTAGAAATCGGATCCTTAGTTTGCTGTTTTGTACGTAATAATTTTAATTGACCAAGTTTGAAAACTTATTAAAATAGAATTAAGGTTATAAAGCTCTTTAATTCTTACAGTCAACATTGTTAAAGAAGACAGTTAGCATTTTACACGTTTTTCTTTTTCGAGGAAACGATTTTGTCTAGGCTTGGTACAATATTCTGTGAGACTGCTAACCTCAAAGAATCGGTCAAATTTTTACCGCCAAGCAATGAACGGTTCTTAGTCTTAGCAACCTTTAAAAGAGAGAAAAAGCGCTCACAAATATACGTGGAACCAAACATTGAGAGAACTTTGGCCGCGTGCTAGTGCAAAAGAGGATGTTTCTCTCGTGGAAGACAACTGTAAAAGTCATCCAAAGTTTTACACATAAGAAAGCGGTCCTTCAGGCGGAAATGGCACTGTAGGTCAATCAGCTCTAGTTGAAGCACTTGTGAGACGTCCTCTGCCCGAAGGGAAAACGGGCGAACAAGTGTATCTATCGGCTGGCGTTCGGGCGGTCCGCACGGCCAGCTAAGCGGCGCGTCTCGGCCACTGCAGCAACGTACGAATTCGCCCGGGGCGCTGGGCGCTGGCCGCTGGGCGCGGGCGATCGCGGGCGCTGGCGCCCCAGGGGCGCAGTTTGGACGAGCCTGGTGTAAATAACCATTATTCGCCGATGACGAGGGCCACAGCTAACCTGCCTTCACAGGTTTCTTTCTTGCTGCTAAATTGCGCAATTGTTAAGAAACTGAATAAGTCCCTAGGGGTGAGATCGACCTTTTGAAGCCATCTATACTATGAAGTAGGTTAGAGTCCCAGATATCACACCCTGAAGCGAGTCTCCCTAGTGGGCCCTCATTTACGAGTAATCGAGGAAAAAATATTACGGAATTTTGCGTGACGCTTTAGACTCTAGAGCCTGAAAAATGGTTACACCTAACTTGAAACGGTGTTGTGGCGTTGAGGTTTCGGTACGATCTTGGCGTGCATAGGTTGTGAAATTTTTTTAATTTTTTTAATCTTTACCGTAATTACTTTGATTACGTTTCTATTCAGTTAATTGGTTAGCAAGCAAAGGTCGTAATAATCTATTTATATTAAATGTGTAATGGTGTCAAAATGTACTTTTCGCTAGAAGATGTACATTTTCGGATCGTAATCTTCATTCAAAAATTTAAACGAAAGAAGGTATTATTGAAATAAAATGAGGAACAGAAATAATGAATTCGAAATCATGGACGCAAATACAGAGTGATAAAACGGAAGAAATTAAAAAGGAGTTAATACATAAAAAGAAAATTAAAAACATGTGCAAAGTTCCAAATGCACTAACAACGATTGGAAGATATAATTGAAGGAAAAGAAATAGTTAACATAATGATTAAAACGACGGGGCAAAGGATTAGAAATTAGAAAAAATACATTTAACCCAATTAATTTAATAAAAGTTATAATTACGGAGCTCACCAGTACTACTACAGCGGTACTCACCTGAAGATGGCCAGAAGACTCTGCGCCGAAATATCGTGGCAGGACGTTACTGACATCCGGCAATCCTCCCGTGTTATTATGGAACAATCAGTACGACGGGAAAGCTTTAAACATCACGAGAAAAGGAATATTTGTTTCAGTGATACAACGGCAAATTAAAAATTTTCTGTTTTTTCCATTTATCTGTACTGCGAAACCATGCTTCTTGCCAAATTTCCTGATTCTACGACAACGGGAAGGACACTATAGATTTTGATGAGTGAGTTTGCGAGTGTCAAAATATATTATATAAATGGCCATGTCTTTTGATTTCACTGACTTAGAAATACACACATCACTCGCGTCGGTCGTCTGGTGCCATAGCTCACTAACGTCAAATTTCGCCGCACTGTCCTAACGGTTAGGTTCGTCGTATTTCCCGCATTGATTTCTGCGGTTACTTCACGCAGTGTTGCTTGCCTGTTAACGTTGACAACTATACGTAAACTCCGCTGCTGTCGGTCGTTAAGTGAAGGCTTTCCGCCACTGCGTTGCGTGCGGTGAGCGTTAATGCCTGAAATACGATATTCTCAGCACACTCTTGATACTGTGGATATCGGAATATTGAATTCCCCAACGATTTCCGTAATATAATGTTCCGAGCGTCTAGTTACAACAGCCGTCCCTCTTTAAAAGCCTATTAATTCCCGTCTTGCGGCCGTGGTCACTTCGGAAACCTTTTCTCGTGAATTATCTGAGCGAAAATGACAGCTCCGCCAAGGCACTGCCCTTTTATATCTTGTGCACGCGATACTACTGTCATATGTGTATGTGCATATCGCTGTCCCATACGTTTGTCATCTCAAAGTTAAGTGCTGCTGAAGGGAACACTGCTTGGCACGAAATGGTTCAAATGGCTCTGAGCACTATGGGACTTAACATCTGAGGTCATCAGTCCTCTAGACGTAGAAGTACTTAAACCTAACTAACCTAAGAACATCACACACACCCATGCCCGAAGGAGGACTCGAACCTCCGCGGCTGATCCCGGCGGCGGTTCGAGTCCTCCCTCAAGATAATATAGGTTAAGTAGTGTGTAAGCTTAGGGACAGATGAGCTTAGCAGTAAGTCCCATAAGATTTCACACACATTTGAACTTTTTTTTTTTTTTGTCTCTGACGTTCCAAGTCCGCGCTTGGTGCAAATTCTGTGTTTCCGTCGTATGTCACTTATGACTCACTCCTGCGATCGTTGGACTCTTAGTACTTACACGGCGTCCAGAGGCGCCGCGTAGGTGCCTCGCAGACAGCTGTACTCGATGTGCGTGCCGCCACGTCTGTCCCTGCAGAGGAAACGGCCGGGGCTTCTTAGGAAGTCGGGGGCGCTGCAGACATGCGGAAACCAGCGGAGAGGCGACGTGCGCGCCCTGGCACCGCCGGGCACGCGTCTCAGCAGGTGGGCCGGCCTTCCGGTGTGCCGGGCTGGCCTTGCCGACCATGGAAAGCGGACACACCCGGGGTCAGCGACCGCGCCTGTCATATAGCCTGCCGCACGTTTATCTGCCAGCCTTTAATTGGGCTCGTCCTACTGTCGTACTCCCAACTTACTGTTATTCACAAAAGATGGCTTATTGTTACTACATCTATATATGAAAAATGAAATGATTTTATGGCATTGTTGGCCGGGAGGCCCCATGCGGGGGAGTTCGGCCGCCGTATTGCAAGTCCTTTTTAGTTGACGCCACTTCGACGACTTGCGAATCAATGATGATGAAGAACACACAACACGCAGTCATCACGAGGCTGAGAAAATCCCCGACCCCGCCGGGAATCGAATCAGGGACCCCGTGCGCCGGAAGCGAGAACGCTACCGCAAGACCACGAGCTGCGGACTGCATCTTCATATGAAACGTGGAAATGAAAAATGCTGTGTCATTTTCTTCAAAAACGTCGCGGCCACTCAGTAAACACGTTCGACGGCGTTGTGATGTAGTCACGTTTTCTCTGCTTTCCGTGTATCCTCTATAAATCTTCGAAACGGGCCACACTGAGACTCCAAACATTGCGGCTACCTTGCTTACGGAATAACCCACCATACGAGCACCAAAAATTTGCCCACGTTCGTATACACTTAGCCCCGAAGTAATCCACTGACATCTCCACTGCCGGTTGCTGTGGTCGAGCGGTTCTAGGCGCTTCAGTCCGGAACTACGCGGCTGCTACGGTCGCAGGTTCGAATCCTGCCTCGGGCGTGGATGTGTGTGATGTCCTTAGGTTAGTCAGGTGTACGTAGTTCTAATTCTAGGGTACTGATGACCTCAGACGTTAAGTCCCATAGTGCTTAGAGCCATTTGAACCATTTTGAACAACTTTATTAAACATTGTTCTGGCCACAACTGACAGTTCCAACGTAACTGAGGCTACCGTACAGGTTCCCTCCTTGCTCATGCATAGCAGTGCAACGAGCAGGCTTGGCTAGCATCTGCATTTACGTTCAAGCACGTACATCTCGCAGTTTCTCCGTGTTTTTGTCCAACCGCTGTTAAGTATATAGTGCAGGTATAAATCTTATTTATTTTCTGCCAGTTTTCGGATTTTCAGTCTTATGTAACTACTCTCTAATATTATGATTTGACAAAGGTAATCTTATTCTCCACCTCAATAGGATTAAAGCATTTAATGTTAAAACTCCTTGCGCTTATATGCGCATTGTATTGCCACTAATTTAAAAATAGCGCTGATGAATAGAAGGATCATTTAATGTTGCAAAACAGCGTGTAGCGTCTCTATGGACATAACAACATGAAAGGGGAGTAGGGACTCACATACTCGCTCTTCAGTTCACCGAAAGATTATATGTAATGCGGTACAGAGGAAACAGTCCCGGACAGGCTGGGAAGTAGTGCTGTAAAAACATATTTTTATGCTGAGGTGTAGTTTCTTTTATTTATTTATTTATTGATACATCGTAACATAAGTAGTGGAAACTATGTTGTTTAGCACACTGGACTCGCATTCGGGAGGACGACGGTTCAATCCTGCGTCCGGCCATCCTGCTTTAGGTTTCCCTAAATCACTCCGGGCAAATGTTGGGATCGTTCCTTCGAAAGTGCATGGCAGTCTTCCTTCCCTACCCTTCCCTAATCCGATGAACCGATGACCTCGCTGTTTGGTCTCCTCCTCCCCAAAACAACCCACCAAAACTATGTTGTTGTGGTGGTCTTCAGTTGAAAGACTGGTTTGGAGCAGCTTTCCGTGCTACTCTAGCCTCTGCTAATAACTAGTGTAACCTACATCCTTCTGAATCTGCTGACTGAATTCATCTCTTGGTCACCGACTATGATTCTTACCCACCATGCTTCACTCAAGTACTAAATTAATGATCCCCTGATATCTGAGAATGTGTCCTGCCAGCTGATCCCTTATTTTAGTCAAGATGTGTCACACAATCTTATCCTGCCCCCCCCCTCCTCCCCCTCCCGACCACTTCTGTTCAGTACCTCCTCATTAGTTATGTGATCTTTCCATCTAACCTTCAGCATTCTTCTGCAGCACTACATTTCAAAACCTTTTATTCTCATCTTGTCTGAACTGGTTACGTCTGTGTTTCATTTCCTTACAAGGCTACACTCCAAACGAAACGTCTGCGTAGAATACTTCCTAACACTGAAATCTACATTCGGTGTCAACAAATTTCTCTCCTTCAGAAACGCCTTTCTTGCAGTTGCCAATCTACATTTTATTGTCTCTACTTCGAGCATCATCAGTTATTTTACCGTAGAAATAGCGAAAGTCATTGTATCGTTTCCTAATCCGACTAACTCAGCACTACCTAATTTGATTAGACTAGATTCCATTACCCTTGTTTTGCTTTTATTAACGTCCATTTTATATCCTCCTTTCGAGACACTGTCCAATACGTTCAAGTACTCTTCTAAACCTTTTGTTCTTTCTGATAGAATTACAATGTCATCGACAAACCTCAAAGTTTTTATTTGTTCGCCCTGAGATTTAATTATTTCTCAGAAATTTTGCTTGTTTTCCTTTACTGCTTGCTTCGTGTTCAGATCGAATATCGTTGTGAAAAGGCTATAACCATATCACACTCCATTCTCAACCACTGCTTCTCTTTCATGCCCCTCTACTCTTATTACTGCAGTCAGGTATGAATACAAGTTGTAGGTAGTCTTTCGACCGCTGTGTTACATCCCTCCTACCTTCGGTGATTCAAAGAGTGTATTTTAATTAACGCTGTCAAAAGTTTTGTCTAACTCTACAGACCCTATAGAAGCAGATTTGCCCTTGGTTAATCTACCTTTAAAGAAAAATCCCAGGGTCAGTATTGTCTCGCGTGTTCCTACATTTCTCTGGAATCAAAATTGATCTTCCCCGAGGTCGGTTTAGTCAGATTTTCCATTCTTCGTTAAATAAATTGCGTTAGTATTTTGCAACCATGACTCATTAAAGTGATAGTCCGGCAATATTCACACTTGTCAGCAACTGATTTCTGTGGAATTGCAATTATAACATTGTTCTTGAAGTCTGAGGTTACTTCACCAGTCTCATACGTCTTGCACACCAAATGGAATAGTTTTGTCTTGATTGGCTCTCCCCTTACTATCAGCAGTTCTGACGGAACGTCGTCTAGTCTAGACGCTTTGTTTCAACTTAGGTTTTTCAGTACTCTGTCAGATTCTTCTCACAGTATCATATATCCCATCTCATCTTTATCTTCCTTTGGTTCTATAATATTGCATGCAACTTCGTTTCCCTTGTATAGCCCCTCTAAATATACCTTCCACCTTTCAAACTTTCCCTTCTTTGCCAAGGGGTGGTTAACCAAATGGTTCAAATAGCTCTGAGCACTATGGGACTCAATATCTGAGGTCATCAGTCCCCTAGAACTAAGAACTACTTAAACCTAACTAATCTAAGGACATAACACACATCCATGCCCGAGGCAGGATTCGAACCTGCGAACGTAGCGGTCACGCGGTTCCAGACTGTAGCGCCTAGAACCGAACGGCCACCATCTGAGCTTTTGATATTTATAAGGCTGCTGCTCTTTCCTCCAAAAGCTTCTTTGATTTTCCAATAGGCGCTATCTTCCTCCTGTTTATATACGATGCTATAACCTCAGCTTGTTCCAACTGTTGAATCATTGAGAAAATATATCAAACTTTCGTTACTGAAAAGTGCGTGGTCTTCGTCCCAAGCAGTGTTCCCTTCAGCAGCACTTAATGGCATTCCAATGCATATAACGGACGTATTTAGTTTGAAAATGCTTCTGAAACATTGGTATCAATGCAGGAGTACAAGATCTCCGAAAGCAGTTCGATCAAAGTGTCTCATACTCATCATTCCTATCTGCGACAGCAAAATTGAAAACTGTATAGAGTGTTAAGTTCATGGCAGACATATGCCATGCCGTACTTCACCTGAAAGACTAGTAACGTTTATCAGTTGCAAAATAGAAAGATCTGTTGAAGATATTGCCAGTTCTTCCTCAACAGCACAGGGAGTTTTACAGTAAGCTTTGCAACATTTGGTCCCAAGAATGGAGTTGTGTAAGAAACAGAAGTCAGCACTAAGAAGTATTTCTCAGGAATTTAATATTGTTGTTCTCTTCTAAAAAAACGCAGAAGAAATTTGACTTTCAAGAAGTGGAAGCTCAACCTTGTTTTTCGGGTCAAAGCGAGGACGCCAACCCTTTATGAGTGTTTTCACAGGCATTCTAGTGCAGAGAATTAATCCATGCCCGCCAATAAATGATACCGAATAGGAATGTTTCACATCGATGCAGATATATACAGGGTGAGTCACCTAACGTTACCGCTGGATATATTTCGTAAACCACATCAAATACTGACGAACCGATTCCACAGACCGAACGTGAGGAAAGGGACTAGTGTAATTGTTTAATACAAACCATACAAAAATGCACGGAAGTATGTTTTTAACACAAACCTACGTTTTTTTAAATGGAACCACGTTAATTTTGTTAGCACATCTGAACATATAAACAAATACGTAATCAGTGCCGTTTGTTGCATTGTAAAATGTTAATTACATCCGGAGATATTGTAACCTAAAGTTGACGCTTGAAACCTCCGACGTTCAGTTGCGTGTTGTAACAAACACGGGCCACGGCCGGCGAGCAGCATCTGCAGGGACATGTTTACGATGACGACCGTGTTTACGAGTGTGGCTGTAGTGCACTGTTGTGCTTTGGTCTAGCTGTCGCAGTGTCCGCATGTCGCGCTTGCTGCTATTGTTACTCTGCATTCGTCTCCGCACGCAGACCAACTGTAGTACACCGTGTTACCAGACGTCTGTGATAGCGTAGTGTTGTAGGAACTGTGACCATGGTGTATTCGAACTCTGAAAAGGCGGAGATGATACTCATCTATGGCGAGTGTCGACGAAATGCAGCTGAAGCCTGCAGGATGTATGCAGAACGGTACCCGGACAGAGAGCATCCAGCGTGCCACACATTGCAAAACATCTACCGCCAACTGTATGCAACAGGTATGGTCGTAGCACGCAAACTGGTCCGTAACAGGCCCGTCACAGGGGTGCAGTTTGTGTGTTAGCTGCTGTTGCCATGAACCCACACATGAGTACACGGGACATTGCGAGAGCCGGTGGACTGAGTCAAAGTAGTGTCATGCGCATACTGCATCGTCACCGCTTTCACCCGTTTCATGTGTCACTACATCAGCAATTACATGGTGATGACTTTAATCATCGAGTGCAATTCTGTCAATGGGCATTAACAGAGAATGCGTTGCAGTTCTACCTGTTTACCGATGAAGCGGGTTTCACAAACCACGGGGCAGTGAACCTACGGAACATGCATTACTGGTCCGTGGACAATCCTCGCTGGCTCAGACAGGTAGAGCGACAGCGACCGTGGACTGTAAATGTATGGTGCGGAATCATTGGCGACCACCTCATTGGTCCAAACAGCTGCAACATACATCGCGGTTCTACAGAATGATCTGCCAACGTTGCTCGAAAGTGTCCCACTGGAAACGCGTCGACGTATGTGGTATCAGCATGATGGTGCATCTGCACATTCCGCAATTAACACTAGGCTGACCCTTGACAGGATGTTCGACGGGCGTTTCATAGGACGTGGAGGACGCATAAACTGGCTAGCCCGTTCTCCTGATCTTACACCCCTGGACTTCTTTCTGTGGGGTACGTTAAATGAGAATGTGTACCGTGATGTGCCTACAACCCCAGAGGATATGAAACAACGTATTGTGGCAGCCTGCGGCGACATTACGCCAGATGCACTGCGGCGTGTACGACATTCATTACGCCAGAGATTGCAATTGTGTGTAGCAAATGATGGCCACCACATTGATCATCTATTGGCCTGACATGTCGGGACACACTCTATTCCACTCCGTAATTGAAAACGGAAACCACGTGTGTACGTGTACCTCACCCCTCATGGTAATGTACATGTGCGTCAGTGAAAAACACCAATAAAAAGGTGTTAGCATGTGGACGTAATGTGCTGTTCCAGTCTCTTCTGTGCCTAAGGTCCATCACCGTTCCCTTTGGATCCCTACGTAATTCGGTGCTCTCCAATACACACGATCGAACAGCGGAGGAGTGGTACTCAAGCGTCAACTTTAGGTTACAATATCTCCGGATGTAATTAACATTTTGCAATGCAACAAACGGCACTGATTACGTATTTGTTTGTATGTTCAGATGTGCTAACAAAACTAACGGGGTTCTATTTAAAAAAAAACGTAGGTTTGTGTTAAAAAACATACTTCCGTGAATTTTTATATGGTTTGTATTAACCAATTACACTAACCCCTCTCCCCACGTTCGGTCTGTGGAATCGATTCGTCAGTATTTGATGTGGTTTACGAAATATATCCAGCGGTAATGTTAGGTGACTCACCCTATATATATATATATATATATATATATATATATATATATATATATATGTGTGTGTGTGTGTGTGTGTGTGTGTGTGTGTGTGATATCCTTTTAGACATGTCCGAGAAAGCAGACACCTCTTTGATCTTGCAGTTAATATGAATCAAGGTCTAAAGGAATTAAATACTTCAGGTGCCACTGGATCTTGCTTTGTATCAATGGGGGAAGTTGAAAATTTGTGTTGCACCCGGATACGAACCCGGATCGGCAACTTACGAAGCAGATACGCTGACAACCAAACCATCCAGTCACAGAGGTCATAACAACTGCATGGCCTATCCTACCATGCTTCCCGTCAGATCCAGATTCTCAACTTATCCACACACTATTAATGTAATGCCCATTATCGTCATTACTCCTGGCATTTCGTCGATTCCATAGAATTTTGAGATTGGTGTGCATCTGCACTGAAGCGATTGTCGGCCGTCCTCGCCTTAATTGTCTTTATGTGGTGTCTCACGGGAATCGGCGAAATGCCGCAAGTAATGAGGATAATGGGCAAGGGGCACTACATCAGTGGTGTGTGAATTATTTGAGAATTTGGGTCTAACGGAAGGAGGGCTAGGGTAGTCCGTGCAGTTACGTAGACCACTGTGTCCGGATGGCGTAGTGGTCACCGCGTGCTGCCTAGTAAGCAGTAGACCCTGGTTTGAATCCTGGTACGACACAAATTTTCAACTTCCCCATTGATATAAATCAATGCCCACTGGCAACTAATATCTTTAATTCCTCTGTGTCTTAATACTAGGTATTTATGCACACATTTATGCCTAAGGTCAGCTACAGGAGTCGTGCAAAATCAACTTTATCGGAGAACTTATCAAAGATACATTCTTCTGTCGTTTCTGTGGGACGAGCGTACCGTGGTCAGCAACGGGGTTGATGGCCTGGGACTAGCCGGTGCAGTTTTATTCCCTGAAAACAATCTCCCAATAAAGGCCAATGCTTTTCGATTAGAGAGGAGATGTGTCGTACAGCTGGTTCCATGAAGTTTGTACCGTTGTTTGCGACACCGAGTCCAAGCAGCACTAAGGTCACTGTCGCTGTAGGAAACAACGTTGTAGTATGTAGGTCAACTATTCGTACCTATCAAAACTTTGGCGCAATTGCTCTTCCAATTTCATCCTACGGTCAGTGGGATTCTGTACACTCTTCACATTTTAACTTGTGCAGCGAAAGTCATCAAGGATTTATACGGTTTGCATGAAGATTGTGCTGCTCATACCTTTTGTTTCATTCTTGGCCCACTTATAAATTGTGCGTTGCTATCCCAACCCGAACTGCAGCTAAGCTATGGGATGGATCCATAGTCAACCTATTACTAGCCAACCTACAAGTAGGATAGAAGCCATGCTCAACGATCCAGTGAATTTCTGTTTTGATTAATGCGAGTGGTTGCTGTTTCAGAGGAATCGTTGAAATACGTTAGGCTAGTCTGGCGACAGCATTTCATTCATTTTTTTCAACTAGCCCCACTGCACAGTAGGCAGAGTGTATCTATCACACACAGCATTAGAAGAATTAAAAATAATTCTGTGTATGAATATGTATATACGCCACGGCCTATGTAAGAAAAATATAAAAAGTAGACTGTTGCAGAAAACAGTGTGATTACATGGATATCGAACTGCGGAAAAAATTCCTGAAAGTGTTAATCCGGAGAACTGGATTAAATGAAAGCTTAACTTGGATAATGGGAAATCCGAAAAAGAAAGAAGAGAAAGAATTTGAAAGAATGAAGAAGAAAAAGAAATAGAAGAAGAGAAAAAGTTGAAGAAGGCATTAAATCAATATTTACTAGAATAAACAGACGAGGAAAGAAGTGTGTAATTGATCCTCTCCAGAAGAAATGGCAGGTTAGGAGCCCATAACCAAACCATCCAGGAATATTTTGTGTGTCACACCGGAAACGGAAGGAGAGGGAGCGGGGGTGAGGTGGGACTTCATGAATAGACGAGGGAGGACTAGAACACGCAAACAAATTTGTGAAGGATGATGACCATAGTAGGTGTGCAGACTGATAAAATATGGAAAAGACTAATGGCCAAAAAGAGAGTGAGATATCGCACACAGGGCTTCACCTTCTTTGAAATTTCCATTTCAATAATGACGGATAATAACATAAACACGATACGTTTCCAAAGCGATATACGCACAACATATTTTAAACTCTAGAGTGAGGAAAGAAGCCTACTGCATTATTTCATTACACCCCATGAACATGAATGAGAAATGTTCACAACGGTAGTGCACCAGGTAATACGTTTATAAAAAAATGTAAAAAAAATAAAGTTTTCCCTTTTGTGTCTGTATATCAGTAACGTTTTTCTCAGCGATTAACTCTATCTGTACGTTGAGCAACACTAAAGGAAGACGGGGATAAATTTGGAGAAAGAATTACGGTTGAGGCAGCAAAAATAAAAACTTCAAGTTTGCTGATCACATTGTAATTCTGCCAGAGACGGGTAAAGACTTTGAAGAATAGCTAAACGGAATGAATAGTGTCTTGAAAAGAGATTACAAGATGAACGTCAACAAGAGTAAAATGAGAGTAATGGAATGTTGTAGAATTAAATTTGAAGACGCTGAAATAATTAGATTTGGAAACGAGAAACATAAAGCAGCAGATGGGTTATGTTAATTGGGGAGGAAAACAAATGATGATGTCCGAAATACAGAGGATATAAAACGCAGACTGCCAGCAGAAAGAAAAGATTTTCCGGAATTTTTTAACATAGAATCTAAATTCAACAGTTACACGATCTTTCCCGAAGGTATTTGTCCGGCGTACAGCGTTATACGAAACGGAAACATGAACGACTAACAGTTGAAAATTACTTCCGTGTTGTGTAATAAAGAAGACGTATAATTAGGGAACTAGCGTCTTTAGTGACTGCAGAAATTAAGTGCAAAGTACGCAGAATGTTTCTAAACGCGATGCATGACACAGTTACCATGAAGAGTGACACAATTAGCAGACCTGGAAGAGGTCGACACAGAGTTCAGTAGCGATAAAACATGTGAGTACTGGACATTCGTTACCACCTCTGCATCTCTTACATCTTTAGAAAACGCGGCCGGCCGAAGTGGCCGTGCGGTTAAAGGCGCTGCAGTCTGGAACCGCAAGACCGCTACGGTCGCAGATGCGAATCCTGCCTCGGGCATGGATGTTTGTGATGTCCTTAGGTTAGTTAGGTTTAACTAGTTCTAAGTTCTAGGGGACTAATGACCTCAGCAGTTGAGTCCCATAGTGCTCAGAGCCATTTGAACCATTTGAAAACGCGCTTGGCCACTGCAGACAACGGAAACTCGTCACAATGAAACAAACACCCTGGACATGCTGCTGGTTATATTTAGTTAAGGATCACCTAACCATTAGAACGTTGTGTGGCAATTCCGAAGCTCCACTTGGAGGGGAGACTGGACGCTGATGCCAGTCTGACGATGAACATATTCCCTTTCCTAAGTAAAAATACGGGAAAGCAACAGAAACTTCCCAGTCAAACCTTGCAGAAAGCATCATTTTGATTCATGAGGTAGGTACTGGTTTTGAACAGTCTCTCTTCAGTTGGTGGGTGCTGTGGCACCACGTCAGATGGCAGGGGCGATACTTTGAATTGGACAGTCCGTATGTTTGGAGGGAAGCTACGAACTTTCTAACGCCAGGCGAGCACAGATAGGTGGACTCATCTTTGATGTGTTTACAGAAAAGCAAATTTCACCCTCAGCGACCCTCAGGGGAAAGCTGTGGCGACTTGCTGCACCGTGCCTGCGGCAAGCAGAGTAGCGCCAGGAACTGTCCACAATAAGCATTTCAGGAAACAGCACTGTTTCCGTAAAAACTGGCTGCCAACTCGGAGGTGCTGGTTCCCTGTTATTGAGAAATCGTGAGAAGCCTTTTGCTGGGCTGACGGAACCGCCGAGATCTCCGGGCCCACTTCCTTCAGGCGAGAAATCGAATGCTTGCCATTGCCAGCAAAATGAACCAGCTCACACAACTAATTACCACGTAATAGCAACAGATCTGAAACAAAATAGTATTGTGATTCGTGACAGTAATGTGACACAGTTCAGAAGTTACTGAAGTGATGTCCTTAGGTTAGTTAGGTTTAAGTAGTTCTAAGTCTAAGGGACTGATGACCTCAGATGTTAAGTCCCATAGTGCTTAGAGCCATTTGAACCATTTTTTTTTAAAAAGCTATTTACAATTTGCACGTAAACCAGATGGCAGGTATAAGAGTCGAGGGGCATGAAAGGGAGACAGTGGTTGAGAAGGGAGTGAGACAGGTTTGTAGCCTATCCCCAATGTTATTCAATCCGTGTTATATTGAGCAAGCAATAAAGGAAACAAAAGAAAAATTTGAAGGAGGAATTAAAATTCAAGGAGAAGAAATGAAAAGGTTGAGGTTTGCCGATGACATTATAATTCTGTCAGAAACAGCAAAGGTTTTGGAAGAGCAGTTGAACGGAATGGACAGTGTCTTGAAAGGAGGACATAACAAAAGCAAAACGAGGGTAATGGAATGTAGTAGAGATAAATCCGGTGATGCTGATGGAACTATTTTAGGAAATGAGACACTTAAAGTGATAGATGAGTTTTGGTGGTCTACATAAAAGTTTTCTGGGTATGGTAGCGCGTCATAATGTAAAAACTACTGCTGCTGGAGAAAAACCAACGCTTCGGCCACGATTGCAGCGGTCTCCTTCTGCGTCTAATAAATTAGACCTAGAAGAAGGCTGCTGCAATCGTGGCTGAAACGTTGGCTTTTCTCTAGCAGCAGTAGTTTTTTCATTATGACGCGGCCACGATTGCAGCGGCCTTCTTCTGGGTCTAATAAATTAGAAGAAGGCTGCTGAAATCGTGGCCGAAACGTTGGTTTATCTCCAGCAGCAGTAGTTTTTACATTATGACGCGATACCATTCCCAGAAAAATTTTATGTCGACTGACTCAGGCCGCGGAAGCCTACGCAATTATATGAGTTTCGCTGTTTAAGCAGAAAAATAACTGATGATGGTCGAAGTAGAAAGGATATAAAAGGCAGACTGGCAATGACAAGAAAAGCGTTTCTGAAGAGGAGAAAATCTGTTAACATCGAGCATAGATTTCAGTGTCAGAAAGTTTCCTGAAAGTATTTGTATAGAGTGTCGACATATATCAAAGTGAACCATGGACGATAAAGAGTTTCGACAGGAAGAGAGTAGAAACTTTTGAAATGTGGTGCTACAGAAGAATGCTGAAAATTGGACGGGTAGATCGCATAATGAGGAGGTGCTGAATAGCATTGGGGAGAAGAGGAATTTGTGGCACAACTTCACTAGAAGAAGGGATCGGTTGGCAGGAGGTATCCTGATACATCAAGGGATCACCAATTTAGAACTGGAGGGAGGCGTGGAGGGTAAAAATCGTAGAGGGAGACCAAGAGATGAATTCTCTAAGCAGATTCAAAGGATGTAGGTTACAGTAGTTACTCGGAGATGAAGAGGATCAAATGGCTCTGAGCACTGTGGGACTTAACATCTGTGGTCATCAGTCCCCTAGAACTTAGAACTTAGAACTAACCTAAGGACATCACACACACCGATGCCCGAGGCAGGATTCGAACCTGCGACCGTAGCGGTCACGCGGTTCCATACTGAAGCGCCTAGAACCGCACGGCCACACCGGCCGGCAGATGAAGAGGCTTGCAGAGGATAGAGTAGCATGGAGAGTTGCATCAAACCAGTCTTTGGACTGAAGACCACAACAACAATAGTGTTTCTAAGATCAGTAACAGAAGTTTATAATTATGCGTGCTACTTCCGAACATAGCAGCATACTGCAGAGGACTTTAATTTAAGCTGTTTTTGTCACGGTAAACGTAACGAAATAACCACCTGTCGGCGGTACCTCACACCACATTACGTCATCTTCCCACTTCTGCCTTCTCAGCTGCTCTAAGGAGGGCTTGTCGTAGCTGAATATGAGGGCTGCAAGGCCAGCAGTATTACATTGTCCGCTGTCTGTGAAGAGGCCGCTGACAGGAGAGCAGAGCAGAGGCATTCCCGGCGGCGGCTCGGGTCCTGTAATCTGAGGCAGCCGCCGCTGCGCCGCTGGTGATGGCTGGTTGCCGGCGCGCTCTCGCAGTCGGCCTTCGTGTTTCTGCGTGCTGCTCCTCCCCTCTCCCCCTTGCCCCCCTCGCGACACGGGCGATCCTCTAACCGGTTCCCGTAATCGGAACATCGCGAGCCGAGCTGAGCCGAGCTGCTACGCCTGCTGTCCTGCCGGAGGTCGCGCGGCAGACCACGGGGGACAGACACGCGATCGATCACCGATCTACATCGATACTCAGCAAACCACCGTGAACTGCATATCAGAAGATACGTCCCATTGTATCAGCTATTAGCGCTTTTTACCAGTCCATTCGAGTACAGAGCGCGGGATGAATCATTGCTTAAATACCTCTTCGCATGCTGTAATTGCCGGACGTTGTGGCCGAGCGGTTCTAGACGCTAGAATCTGGAACCGAGCGACCGCTACGGTCGCGGGTTCGAATCCTGCCTTGGGCATGGGTGTGTGTGATGTCCTTAGGTTAGTTAGGTTTAAGTAGTTCTAAGTTCTAGGGGACTGATGACCTCGGAAGTTAAGTCCCACAGTGCTCAGAGCCATGCTGTAATTACTGTAAGCCTGTCTTCCCGATGGGAGCGACGCGTAGCGTGTTGTAAAGCAGGGCTACGATAAATGATTCCTTCCTTTTCAACGCTCTATTTCGGCTGCTCGTGGTCTAGTGGCTAGATATTCTATTCGTATGTACGGAACCGATCTACGCTTGAAAAAGAAAAAAAAATCCAGTAATGGCCACCAGGTGCAAATCTCGCTCTGTGAAAGCAGAGAGACGTAAAGAAATTTTTCCAAGTACAGTGTGAATCACCTAGCATTTTCTCCGCAGATATTTCGGACATGGAAGGTGGTATCGATACACGATTTTCCCAGAAATGAATTGAAGGCAAGGGTGCGTATATTCAGGCGGTACACAGATCTTGAGACGGTGAGGAAAGTGGAGTTTTTTTCTACAACGATTAGAAATTTTTGAATGAGACAACGTCTATAGACAGTAAAATCCTAAAAGGAGCGTGAATGAGAGTGTCAGTTGTGATCGTTGCAGAAATCTAGTGCAGGTAGCTTACGAGTTATCGTAAACATTGAGAACGCCTACAATTGTTTCTTCCATTCTACTGCTTAGATGCTAGGCGACGATGTTATGTTTGTTTATGTTGTGTTGTGTGTAAATTGCAATTGCAATGCAACGGTCCTATCCCTTATTGTATGATAGTGGACGTAATCGGACGTGCTTGGAAGATGGTATTTCCCAATGCGATAAAAGCGGATATGCTTACGGTTTGTGGTGAATAAGGGTAGTATGCCTCTCGTTCGGGGGCCGTGTGCGCCGAAAGATGTCCCAACAGACATCAACCTCTCCATACAATTACCGATGAACGAAACGGCATATTACTCCTGTCTGAGCTGCAGTTTGCGCTGAAATATTGGAACAAGTGCAGCAATCGTTGCATGGCAGACTGTAAACTTGAACTGATGCTGGTGGTGGTCAATCTGAGCACAGGCATTGAGGACACATTGGTTCTTTACGTGGCAGACACCACAGAGATACTGCATTGACCTTTTTTTGTCTTTCTTTTGTCCTAAGCAATGTTCCATTTAATAACTTATTAACATACGTTTAGGGCTGTGCATACATATCCATGTGAAGTTCAGCTTCGTTTTTTCTACAACATGAAGGAAACAAGTGTCAGTGTTTACAATGTTCAAACTACGATATCTCGTGGACTGCTTGCACTACACTCCTGTAACAAACACCACTGACGTTCTGATTGAGTCTGTTTGGATTGTGATACGGTCAATAGACATTCTTGCATTGAACTACACTCCTGGAAATGGAAAAAAGAACACATTGACACCGGTGTGTCAGACCCACCATACTTGCTCCGGACACTGCGAGAGGGCTGTACAAGCAATGATCACACGCACGGCACAGCGGACACACCAGGAACCGCGGTGTTGGCCGTCGAATGGCGCTAGCTGCGCAGCATTTGTGCACCGCCGCCGTCAGTGTCAGCCAGTTTGCCGTGGCATACGGAGCTCCATCGCAGTCTTTAACACTGGTAGCATGCCGCGACAGCGTGGACGTGAACCATATGTGCAGTTGACGGACTTTGAGCGAGGGCGTATAGTGGGCATGCGGGAGGTCGGGTGGACGTACCGCCGAAATGCTCAACACGTGGGGCGTGAGGTCTCCACAGTACATCGATGTTGTCGCCAGTGGTCGGCGGAAGGTGCACGTGCCCGTCGACCTGGGACCGGACGGCAGCGACGCACGGATGCACGCCAAGACCGTAGGATCCTACGCAGTGCCGTAGGGGACCGCACCGCCACTTCCCAGCAAATTAGGGACACTGTTGCTCCTGGGGTATCGGCGAGGACCATTCGCAACCGTCTCCCTGAAGCTGGGCTACGGTCCCGCACACCGTTAGGCCGTCTTCCGCTCACGCCCCAACATCGTGCAGCCCGCCTCCAGTGGTGTCGCGACAGGCGTGAATGGAGGGACGAATGGAGACGTGTCGTCTTCAGCGATGAGAGTCGCTTCTGCCTTGGTGCCAATGATGGTCGTATGCGTGTTTGGCGCCGTGCAGGTGAGCGCCACAATCAGGACTGCATACGACCGAGGCACACAGGGCCAACACCCGGCATCATGGTGTGGGGAGCGATCTCCTACACTGGCCGTACACCACTGGTGATCGTCGAGGGGACACTGAATAGTGCACGGTACATCCAAACCGTCATCGAACCCATCGTTCTACCATTCCTAGACCGGCAAGGGAACTTGCTGTTCCAACAGGACAATGCACGTCCGCATGTATCCCGTGCCACCCAACGTGCTCTAGAAGGTGTAAGTCAACTACCCTGGCCAGCAAGATCTCCGGATCTGTCCCCCATTGAGCATGTTTGGGACTGGATGAAGCGTCGTCTCACGCGGTCTGCACGTCCAGCACGAACGCTGGTCCAACTGAGGCGCCAGGTGGAAATGGCATGGCAAGCCGTTCCACAGGACTACATCCAGCATCTCTACGATCGTCTCCATGGGAGAATAGCAGCCTGCATTGCTGCGAAACGTGGATATACACTGTACTAGTGCCGACATTGTGCATGCTCTGTTGCCTGTGTCTATGTGCCTGTGGTTCTGTCAGTGTGATCATGTGATGTATCTGACCCCGGGAATGTGTCAATAAAGTTTCCCCTTCCTGGGACAATGAATTCACGGTGTTCTTATTTGAATTTCCAGGAGTGTATTTGCACCTTTTTATTAAATAAGTGCGCATTTGGAACTCATAAGACTCTGTCTGTGCTGCACAGGCGGGTCCCTGCCTACCATTCCAATCTGTGGAATCCGCATATCAGTTGCACCTTACGTTACCGATATACTTGTGGTGTAGGTTTTGATGTGCTTCTCTCTGTACAATGGATTAGGAACGGGACGTGTGCAGAAAAGCTCAAACAAGCGAGAAAGGCTTGTTAATACTGATTTTATTATTAACTGCTGCTTACACAAAGTGTTCAATATTAGCAACAGAGGCGTGAATGTGGTGCTGTACAGCGACAGGTTTGCACGTGCTGGCCAAAATTAAAACTAATTTTTTCCCAGCATAAATCGGTTCCACATTATCATATTAGCATACCTACCAAGTGCCATACGATACTTACGGCCCACATTGGAACTCTGGGTGTAACTGCACTTTAATTATAACCACACTGGACATTTGGACCTTCATACTGTTTTCGAGCCTTGGTCTCCGCCTACAGCTTTTACCCCCACACTTCCTACCATTACCAGACTGACGATTCCCTGGCGCCAGAGGATGCGTCCTATCAACTAATCCCTTTCTTCTGTCAGGTGCGGCCACAAATTTCTCCCTTCCCCAGTCCGCTTCAGTATCTGCTTCGGGGGTTCCCAAACTATTCCTTTTACGGAACACTTTGAGGATCCTGGTCCTTTGTTCATTTTGAAGATTAATGAAACTCTTAAACAATGAGAAAAACTTATTTTATTCAGTAATTACTTCAATTTGAAATCATAACTAATAACACAGAAATAAAAATATTTTTTGTTAAAAATGAGTAGTGAAATTGTAAACAAGTGTGCTATGAGAGTCCCTCTGCTCACCAAACTTGGAGAGTTTATGGATCTGTTCATGCATTAATCACATTTATACATCTAATGAATCATTTCTAGACGCTCTGTATATTCCCAGATTCATCACTTACAGTCCGGCCATGTCGATTTAGGTTCTCCGTGATTTCCCTAAATCGCTTCAGGCAAACGCCGGGATCGTTCCTTTCAAAGGGCACGGCCGATTTGCTTCCCCATCCTTCCCTAATCTGAGCTTGTACTCCATCTCTAATGACCTCGTTGTCGACTGGGCGTTAAACACCTATCTCCTCCTCCTTCTCGAATTGACCGATGCCTGTCAGTCATCGCTCATACTGAAAGTATAAGTAGGCAACTTCATGCCGCACCTCTTTCACCACAGATAACCTATTACATGAAGCTTTCCGGTTCTCCCACAGCAATCCAATAAATTCAACCGTTTTTGAAGATGCGACGTGATCCCTTACTCAGTAGCCGACCGAAGTGGCCGTGCGGTTAAAGGCGCTGCAGTCTGGAACCGCAAGACCGCTACGGTCGCAGGTTCGAATCCTGCCTCGGGCATGGATGTTTGTGATGTCCTTAGGTTAGTTAGGTTTAACTAGTTCTAAGTTCTAGGGGACTAATGACCTCAGCAGTTGAGTCCCATAGTGCTCCGAGCCATTTGAACCATTTTGAACCTTACTCAGTAGAAAGGTCGTGAGCGAAATATAAGGGCGAATCCTAGCAAACACGGTATGTGCACCAGTTTCACTGTTAGAAGATCCAGGGAACACCACTGTAATAGTGGGAGAAACATCGATTTTGTAACATTTAGTGATAATTATTTTACAACATGACGCAGCTCTACACGCAGAAAACTTTTATGTCAAATTTGTCCCAAATGTTTTCACTCGTCTGACTGTAATCTGCCTCAGTGGAGCCACGAAGTACTTCCACGTGTCTTAAACTCCGGACAGCTGTTTTTGACCGAGCCTTTCTCCCTGCAGAATTCCGTCGGTTGCCGAAGGGAATGAATGAGTGTGGGTCAGACGGCGCAGACCGGTTCCCCGGGCGGCGGTTTCGTAAGCAGACGCTGATGGCCCCTCTGATTTACGCTCTCCTAGAAGCCCACATTCAGCCCGTGCCCTCCGTGTTTTCACCGGGCATCGGCCATTCTTCTGCAGTGTACCGCGCCGCAGCAAGAGCCTCTTGCGCTTGACAGTGTAACACCTGGCTGGTATTCAGGTCTCCCATACTCTGTGCTTCCACCATTCAGTTTACCCCCAACGGTCGTTAATTTTTTTTCCACGCATCGTTTTTGTTTCAAGCACCGAGTGCGCGCTTTCCTCGTATTCAAGGAACAGCGAAGTTCCTTGGTTGCATTCATTGCATGCCTGCTTTCTAGACGGAGATGTACGAATGCTTTCTCGCACACATGAAAGCAAAGGGCAACTCCTAACTGTGTGCTACTTTTGCTGTAGTGACAACGTGACGTTTCCACTTTAACAAAGTGATGCGGTGGCTACGAGACGGTACTCGTTTCCTAAATAGCAGAGTGCAGTGTGCCATCAACTCATCTTGGACAAGACTTCCTATGGTTTTACCTCTTTTTGTTCAGCCAGTCTCTCTTCCAGAGACCACTGGCGGTCATCGCCTCATTGCCCCCTCCTCTCACGTTATAGGTGGGCTTCCTCTTTTCCTTTTCCCTTCAAGAGTCCATTCCCACAACAGTTTAAACCGTCTGTCGTCATCCAACCTTCCTAGCTGTATTACTTCTATTATAGGAAATATCGCGTTGCTGGCTCCAGAAATTTCTCTTACAGTGTTATTCTTCAGATTTTTCATCCTCGAAATGCCGTCTCCAGTGCCTTATGACCCAAATATGTGGTGCTAAACTGAAAGACCTGCGGTGCAGCCTCAGTGCTTCATAAAGTGGAGCTTGTGGGCATGTGTCCTGCTCGGGTATTGATTCTGAACGTTCCGTTACTCCATGTGGACAACGTACAAACGTTAATGTGTAAATATTTCTATTAAAAAAAAAAAAAAACTTAACTCCGTCCGAACGGGTCACAAAGGCCCAACCGTACTGACCGGCCGCCGTGTCATCCTCGGCCCACAGACGTCACTGGATGCGGATATGGAGCGGCACGTGGTCAGCACACCGCTCTCCCGGCCGTATGTCAAGCTTACGAGACCGGAGCCGCTACTTCTCGATCAAGTAGCTCCTCAGTTTGCCTCACAAGGGCTGAGTGCACCCCGCTTGCCAACAGCGCTCGGCAGACAGGATGATCACCCATACAAGTGCTAGCCCAACCCGACTAACTTCGGTGATCTGGCGGGAACCGGTGTTACCACTGCGGCAAGGCCTTTGGCAAATATGTCTATTGCAGACGTGAAATCCAGATGACCAGTAAGACGAGAGTGATTCTAACACTGATACACTCGCGGTATGATCAAAATGTAAATGCAGTTAAAAAAGAATAACACAAACGGAACTACAGACTCTAAAATTCCCCCTCTCATTTCTTTTAGATATAAAGCTCTGTCTCATAACCTTCTTTCGTTAGTCTCTTGTTATTTTAGCCCCTTAGTACCAAATATGGATCTTATAAAATTTGTATTACACCGTATCGTTACGCTTATACGGTACAGCAGGCGTCTTGATCTGTTGCACCTATGGCACGAATGAACAGATAAAAGTTTGTCTGCTGTAATACCAGCATCTGTATTTAATTTAAAAGTCTATATTTCTTCAATAAACATATCCAAATTAGTCAAACAATGGCAATATTACTTTTTGAGCGAATAAGAGCTACGGTAATCCATTTATGACAACCAGTACTATCGATTCTCGTGAAAGAAACATTAAAATCACGTATCATTTTCAAACGATAAATTAATGTAACCAGTCATGGCATTGTAAACGCTGATATCAATTTCTACATGCTTCTCCTTCCCCACCTGTCATCTGATTCCTGTGTTTCTGTTCAAATGTGTGTGAAATCTTATGGGACTTAACTGCTAAGGTCATCAGCCCCTAAGCCTACAAACTACTTAACCTACGTTATCCTAAGGACAAACATACACGCCCATGCCCGAGGGAGGACTCGAACCTCCGCCGGGACCAGCCGCACAGTCCATGACTGCAGCGCCTTAGACCGCACGGCTAATCCTGTGCGGCTCCTGTGTTTCTGTTCCACTTACATCCTCTCTCTGTCTCTCTGTCTCTCTCTCTCTCTCTCTCTATCCCAAAACCAACCACTTCCATAGTCGGAAGTTTTGGTATCCTAGAGTGACCGTGCTGCTTTATATGTTGTTATTTCTTATCAGACCATCGGGTTCGAATAGAATTATGCTCAGTTTTTTTTAACGTTCACTCTCTATTAGTTAATATTAATTCAAAAATTTCGTTGAGACCTATCGCTGTAGGTCAGAAGGTAACGCACTGACGTTCAATAGTGTATTGCTCGTCTTTTATTTAGCCCCTCTTTAGCAAAGAATTTATGTGATTATGTTGAGGTTTTTTGGCAACACACGCTATCCTAACTTGAGTGCTTCAGTTGCAAGACAGGTTAGGTGCATCATATACAACAATGGTTACATTACCTTTCTTCGCATTGATAATATAACTTCAGTCACAATTCAGTTTTACTAGGATTGCCCGTCTCAGGACATCTTGCTTGTAGACTTCCTGGACTTTTGAGAATTTGAATTTTTATCGTAATAAGATATTTCATTTGGAAATGCCTTAACATTTTTAAAGAAACTTATTGCAGTGGTTTTTTTCTGCATGATTACCGCCTCTTCAAGATAATGAAGTACTCATACAAAATAGCATGGTTAACTTTACGAACAGTAAGTATTACTGGTGAGCAGTTAAGCTCTTCCTGGGGCTAAACTATCATATTGTTTTTGTTGAAATAAGGCAGTCTCGGTTGCAAAATCATTTTTTATTTACAGGAAATGACGCTTTTCTCCATTTTGATGCATCATCAGGTTGGCCTAGAGATGAAAAGTAACACTTATTTTAATTGTATTTCCGTAATCTTGGCGCAGCCAACTTGGATGCCTGACAGAGTTAAAAATAATTGTCATTTTTCATCCCTAGTACAGTCTGATGATGTCCCGAAAGGACGAAAAGCGTCATTTCCCGTAAATAAAAAGATTTTGCAATCAGTACTGCCTTATTTCAAGAAATTCATAAACGGTTGCAGTACAAGGCGCCCAGGATGGAATGGAACCAATTTTGTACTGTTTTTGTGTAATTCAATGTAATTGTAACTGAATATGTTTTATAAATGTAAAATGACAAAGTCTGCATCAAAATAGTTTCTTACCCACCATCAAGCCATCAAAAATAAAACGTACCTGCCTTGTGGCAGCTCGCAGTTCTCGATCAGCTGGCCTTATTTGCACCAACAGGTGATAAAATACCGCCCTGCAAATATAAGGATTGCCAACTGATGGATGACTGAGACCAAAACTGCCGGCAGAAACGCATTATAAAGATTCTCCGTGATCATCAATGGCTGTCAGAAATAAGTGTTGGTTAATAACTACGTCGTCATTGAAAGGTTAATACAATGTTCTTTTAAAATGCGGTCTCTGGATAGGTGTTAATCTTTTGTGTTGAAAAAATAAATAAAATATTGAGAACAAATACACACATACACATACATGAATATCACCATGGTGCCTTCCCATAATGTCTCAGCTCGCCTACGTAGCAGCAAGAGTAAGTTCGGTGCGCAGGAAGGTTGTACCACCATGGTTATGTGCAATGAAATTAAAAATTGCGACTTGCAGTCGATTGAAGAAATATGGCGTATTTCATTCATTGCTCACACAGGAGCCTGTGGACACACGTAAGGCATACGAGTCATATCAGTAAGAAGAAAACTACAGTCCTATGATTGGAAATAGTTAAGTATTAAGATAACCTAAATGTGCTGCCGGGAAAGGCTAAATACCTCACACATTTGTAGTTAAAGAACACAATTATCGTTCTTATTTTTTTCTAGACCACTGATGATCTCTTATATGATTGTAAGAAACATGTTTGGTAAATATAGTAATAACATTTCGGCTCGGAAGATGATAATACTTATTCTTATCTAGATGTTATACGTCACTATTATTTTAACTTTTGTTTTACGGGTTCGGACACTGGGAACCGCTTTTTCATTGCGTGGTCAACCTTTCTTTGTCAGTACAGGGTTCGAAATAATTGCAGCTGATAAACATGGCAGCAAACCACCGTTGTACACTTTGGCAAGCGGATGGTCGAGGTAGAAGACGAAGTTAGAAGAAAGGAAAGCCAGAAACGTCATACATGTAAGCGAATTATCAACCTAGATTCATTTACTGGGCATACGGATCGATATCACGTTTATTACTAAAATTATGCGCTGGAAATCTTATGCTCAGGAAATTATCGATAACCCTAAAGGAAGCATATTCTGTGACGGTCTGACTGTCAATGGGACGTTCAACCATTAACTTCCTTCTATCATTTTTTCTGTTCTTTCTAAAGGAAGCTCGGATTTTTCAAATCAGTCCTATATCGTTGGAAGTGCATGACCATATCAATACGTAAAGTGGAAACATAGTACATTTCTCCTGAAGGTAATGTTACCAGGTTAACCTTTACGCCTTAAATAGCTCTCGGGTTTGAGCGGGTTAAAATGTGGCATCTCAGTTTCGTATCACCACTTGTTCAGTCCAAGAATGATTGCTGTTGGCATTTCAACAGATTACAGCAAGTTACGAAAAGAAGACTCGGCATGCACAATAATAAATGGTACTGGCTTATATCACGTGTAATAGAAAAGAAGTTGGAACTTGTCGTAAAATTTCTAAACTTCCTTCGTCAAATAGTCGTTGACATCGAATTTAAAGCTCATAGGAGAAGTGATGACTCAGATATTCCATTTTGTGGGGCTCCGGGGGAATTTAGTTCCCGGAAAAATGGCAGGAAGCAGGTGGTAGTCATCTGCTGGGCTGGACATCTGTCGGCAAGGCAATACAATGAAGCAGGAAGTTTTTGCTCCTCCTTCACTCAAAGAAAAACTGTTTCTTTCGAGGCACCGTATCGAAGATATATACCGCATACAGAAAAGAAGGAAAAACATCACCCGCTAAGACACGACACGGAGAAAAGCAAGTGTTGAGTGACCACGATCGGCGGTCATTGAAGAGGATTGTGTCGAAAAATAAGAGAACGGCAGCTGCGCACGTCACTACAAAACTGAATGTCGCACCCGTGAACCTTGTTAGCAGTGAAACTACACGACGGAAATAAGCTGGAAATTGCAGGGCGAGCTGGAGTCCCAAAACCACACATCTACGATGTAAATGCTCTTAACAGGGAAACGTGGTAACCAAACCATACAGCCTCATCTGTCGAGCAATGGAAGAAAGTAATTCGGTAGAATGAGTCTTGTTTCATAATGTTTCCAACTTCTGGCGGAGTTTACGTCTCAAGAGTGAAACACGGCGGACTTTCGATAATGATTTGGGCAGCCATATCGTCGTATTCCATGGGCTCCGAGGGTAGCGTGCATAGTTGTGTTACTGAGAAGGATTACATGACCGTACTGGCTAATCAGGTTCATCTCATAGTACAATGTTTGTTCCCAAATATTGATGCTGTGTTCCAAGAAGACAGGGGTCCTATTCACACAGCAAACATCGTCCAGGACTGGTTTTGTGAGCACGACGAAAAATTTTCTCATCTCCTCTGGCGGCCACGGACACCAGGTTTGAATATTATTGAGTCTTCGTTGTCTACTTTGGAGAGAAGGCCGCGTGACCGCTACCCATCTCGTCGTCGTTGTCTAAACTTCTCACTATTTTGCCGTTAGAATGGTATAACATTCCGCTGAAAAAAATATAACATCTTTTACCCTTAACTCACGAGGCGTCGCCTTTCAGACCACGCGAAAATTTTCGAACTCCCTCTCTATGACCAGTTGTGGTGGAATGCTTCTATACTCCCGCTACCCTCCTTAAACTACCAAGCCTACGATGTTTCGTTGTCGGTTGCGTTATCGCCTTCTGTGTTTATTGTTATTGATAGGCGTTGGAGTCTCCTAGACCGCGCCTTGTGAACTGCATACCAGTTTTCTTCAGTACAGTACCGTAAGCTCAAAATGTGTTGGCACGAATGAGCCATTGCCCGCATCTCGTGGTCGTGCGGTAGCGTTCTCGCTTCCCACGCCCGGGTTCCCGGGTTCGATTCCCGGCGGGGTCAGGGATTTTCTCTGCCTGGTGATGGCTGTGTATTGTGTGCTGTCCTTAGGTTAGTTAGGTTTAAGTAGTTCTAAGTTCTAGGGGACTTATGACCACAGCAGTTGAGTCCCATAGTGCTCAGAGCCATTTGAACCATTTTTTGAATGAGCCATTTTTAACTTTCCCTAATTTGATGAAATTGTTAGTCGGTCTATGGAGGAAGGTGTCACTGTCATAGATCAAGAAATAAACTAAAAAGACGACAATTTTACATTAGCCAGTGATCACAGTTCTGCTATCGAACAAGAGTTACCATTCAGAGGAAGAACTTCAGGAAGTTGTGATTTCTTCAATGAAATACTTAAAATGTCAGTTAAAATCGAATGTGTTCTCAGTGGCGATAAAAATGTAGTTTCCAGCAGTTGACAGACTTTTCTTTTACACCTATTGGGTGGTATTTTTATGCGCAAATTTAAACCATTGAATTTAGTTTTCTTTGTAAATTTATTTGCTACAGAGGTTGAATATTTTTCAGAACGTAAAGTTCCTAACTCTAACAGTCTATTTATGTGTATTATTTAAAAGAACCACACAAAATTATGTGCTTTTGTGTGATAAATAGTAAATTGCTGCAAGCTTTGTTTAGAGCAATAAAATAAACTAAAAGAATTTAAACAATACTTAAATAATTATAAAAATAAATGTTATATAGCATAAATTGAAAATTTCAAATGATTGTTCGCCTTAAATCTCAGTTTAAACATTGGACTCCCAAAGACCCCGCCTCGTGGTATACGTTACAGAAAGTCACCTCGCGAGTTAAGGGTATAACAAATTCTTTTGCATGGCCATCCTCCGCAGCAAGCACAGACATATTTGATTTGCAAATAAAAACCCCTGTCCTTGCTGCACTGTAATTTATTTTTTCCAGGCGCGTTTCACCACTTTTTACCCTAAGTCATCTTCAGCTGACTCTAGAACGATTAGTTTTGTTTTGATATTTACATAAAAAACGAGACTTGAACTACCTGATTATCTAAAAATAACACACACCAAACCAAAATCGTATTGTTCTAGATACCACTAAAGATGCCTTAGAGTAAAAAACGGCGAAATGCGTCTGCGAGAAATAAATTACAGTGCAGCAAGGAAAGGTGATTTTATATACAAAACAAATATACTGTAGAACCTTTATTTATCCATTTTCAGACGATTGGAAACTGTCTTGAGTGCAACGGCTTTCCTGCAATATATAAGCATGGCAATATGTATTAAGAAATTTCGGGAATACATTTGTCTAGGTAGCATATTTAAGTTATTAAGGTTGCTACAACACAGGTTAATGTAAGAGCCAGATAAGTCACTGCAAATGTGAAATGCTGTACATCAATAACAGGTGTAACCGCCAGAATGTTCAATGCAAGCATGCAGACGAGTATGTATTATGTTGTACAGGTGCCGAATGTTTGTTGGTCGCGTGGAGATCCGTGCCTGTTGCACATGGTCGTTCAACACAAAATGGTTCAAATGGCTCTGAGCACTATGGGACTTAACTTCTGAGGTCATCAGTCCCCTAGAGCTTAGAACTACTTAAACCTAACTAACCTAAGGACATCACACTCATCCATGCCCGAGGCAGTATTCGAACCTGTGACCGTTGTGGTCGTGCGGTTCCAGACTGTAGCACCTAGAACCGCTCGGCCACCCCGGCCGGCGTTCGATACAGAGACGGTTATTGGTGTTTGTGGATGATGCTGGAGTTGTCTTTCCATATGTCCTCGACCGGACACAGATCTGATGATCTAGCAGACCAAGTAACATGTCGACACTCCGTAGAGCATGTTGGGTTACAACAGCAGTATGTGGACGAACCTTATCCAGTTGAAAAACCTCTCCTAGATTGTTGTTTATGAAGGGCACCGTGACAGGTCGAATCATTAGACTTTTATTTATTTATTTATTTATTTAATCGTGTCTGAGCTACATCTGTAATTAATTAATACGCTATATATGCTAGATTACAAATACAAGTAAATGATAGTTATTCATTCATATATACATTCATGATCTTCACATATTGTAAGTCGTCATTATTGTCTAAAGCAAGTCTCATATGTCTCTCCAGTGTTCGGCACACTTCACTGCAGCGTCGTTGGCCAACCACAGGTCTTGGAAAGTGCATGGGGCCAGCAAAGATGGACAGGTCAGCAGGTGTGTCATGGTTTGTTTTCCTCCACATTGGCAGGGCTTTTCTTTAGACTAACGTACAGTTTTGCGGCCAGGTTGCGTGGGATAATCCCGAGAGTG
Source organism: Schistocerca nitens (assembly GCF_023898315.1). Classification (NCBI taxonomy): domain Eukaryota; kingdom Metazoa; phylum Arthropoda; class Insecta; order Orthoptera; family Acrididae; genus Schistocerca; species Schistocerca nitens. The sequence continues at coordinate 227,939,757 of NC_064622.1, forward strand.
CTCCTACTGTCTGCGAAATCACACCCTAGGCTGTAACCCCAAATGTAGACCCAGTGCGTCTAGCTCGCAGACAGGTTTCTTGCAGGCCCTCGACTGGCCTGCTTCTAACCAACACACGGCCATCAATGGCGCCGAGGCAGAATCAGCTTTCATCAGAAAACACTCTTCCCTCAAATGAGTCCTTTCTTCACACGACTGAAGTCTCAAATGGCGGTGGTTTGGATTTGGTGGAATGCACGCTGCAGAGTGTCTGGCTCGGAGCTGTCCTTCGAGTAACCGATTTGTGACACTTCATTGTGTTACTGTGGTGCCAATTGCTGCACGCATTGCTGCTGTAGATGCAGCACGGTTTGCCAGAGTTATACGTCGGACACGATGGTTCCCCCTCAGTTGTGCCACGTGGCAGTCCTGAGCCCGGTTTTCCTGCGACCGTATATTCCCGTGACCATCGCCGCCAGCAATCATGTAAACCGCCTACATTCCTGCCAAGTCTCTCTGCAGTATCGCAGAAGGAACATGCAGCTTCTCGTAGCCCTGTTATGCGATCTCTTTCAAGGACAGTGAGGTGTTGATAATGGCGCCTTTGTCTCTTCAAAGCTATTCGTGACTAACATCAACTCAACACGCCCAATCACAGTGATGAATGCATGCAAAAAGTATTGTTTTTGTACTGATTATAACGGGGGCATGAAACTCGCTACGAGTGCTTAGCATGCCCTTATACGGACAGAGTGAAATGGCCAATGCATCTAGAAGGTGCAGGTTTCAAATCTTAGACCAGTCATTCACATTTACATTCTGGGAAAATTCCTTCGAATAGTACACAGCCGATTTACTTCCCTCTGCTTGTACAACCCGACTTTCTGTTCCATCTGTAATGACGTCGTCGACAAGGTGGGACACCCCAATACTGCTTTCATTTCAAATGATATAGAGGGATTTAACACTTAACGCTTCCATTCAACCAACGCGTCTCCATCATCAGTTTCCCACACACATTCTCTCTGTGACATGCTGCGGATATGTAAGGCGACACATCCTGTCACCGTAAAGAGCAAATGTCAGTGATACAAAGTTCTTCGGCAGTCGTCAGGATACGAATAGATACGAATAGACGTCTTCCGTATTGTGTGTCAAGTTATTACCTTGCGCTTTGCACCCGGCGGTCGGTCTACCAGACGGGAGGCCGTAGTCACATGATATTTACATTTACCTTGCGCTGATGCGCCCAAGGTACGGAGGCGTTCTATCTTATTTGTCACAGAGAGACTCAAGGGTGAAAACTTTCTTCTTTAAGAATTGTTATAAAAAGATATGTGAAACCAGTACCCATACGACACCGTATTATCTCAGGCAGTGATAAGAAAATTTCCATTGGACGATGAAGCCATGAAACACGTGTAATCAGTTTTTGACGAAATAATGAAATATATTGTGACATACTCCGCATTATCGATAAAGAAAAATGTGAATCTGAAAACAGTAGTTGAACGATATTAGTTTTATACTTTGCGCTGTGAGGTAATGATTTTTCACAAAACAATTTTGATCGATAGGAAGCTTGAACGCACGAGATGAAAGATTGTCATCGCAATACTTCTAATAAAAAAAATTATTTATAAAAGGAAATCAATCCACCAACCATGTAAGGCGATTGCTATTACTAAAATAGATCTGAATAGGTACCTTGAGTCAGTTCAGACTTGAAAGAAAGTCGAAGAAGAAACTGAGACGTCTTCGAGGAGGAAAGTAAATCTGCATGTCTTGCTGGAATAGCACTCGTGTAAAAAAGTATACTGCATAGAAATGACGCAGCTGCAGCCTAGGAGAGAAAATCTTTGACTTTGCAGCGGAGAGTACGCGGTTCTGAAACTCGCTGATAGATTAAATTTGTGTGCCGGACATGTTATCTCTACTAGCGCCCTCGCCTTTGGCATAAAATGCTCTTACCACTGGTGCCTGGTAGATAATGATAACTGTTTCAGGAAAAAAAATAAATAAATAAACAGTGCGAGCGTGGCCATGAATGCATTGACAGTAAATAAATGGCGTACCTACGTCAGTTGACAATACGAAAGAATATCACCGGAGACAAGGGACATGATCGCTTTCGATTACATACAATCGATACATATAACACTAATACTAAGTACTTACGCTTCAGTGTTCCAGTAGGAACCAAAGGCATGAGAAAAAATTGCAAAAAGGTTTTTCACACAGTAGCACATCTTTTTTAATTTTTTAAGCACCGATGTTGACGTAAATGCGCAGCCGGCCGAGCGGTTCTAGGCGCTTCAGTCCGGAAGAGCGCCACTGCTACGGTCGCAGGTTCGAATCCTGCCTCGGGCATGGATGTGTGTGATGTCCTGAGGTTGGTTAGGTTTAAGTAGTTCTAAGTTCTAGGGGACTGATGACCTCAGATGTTAAGTACCATAGTGCTTAGATCCATTTGAACCATTTGTAAACGCGCATCGTAATTGGTCATCAAATAAAACATTTTATTTTTTGTCATTTGATGCAGGAAAAACGTGCAAAGAAAGTAACTCAGAGGGGAGACGTATAAAGCTCTTGTCTATAGAGTCTTCTAAGCTCAACTTTCCAGAGACGTTATAATTTTCAAATGAGAACAGGTATGTACCGGTCTACTGCGCAGTTGCACCACTTTTACAGCACAACGACCCGTTGCTTGCTAAAAGAGTAGTGCACCAGCGTGCTCTCACAGAGGATAAACAGCGCCATTACGAATGTTTGACTTCCGTTTTCAAGCATGAAATTACACGTCATTCTCCGGAGTGCAGCTAGGACGGGACTTCCTCGTTGGGATGAACAGATTACCGGCAGACAATACGTCGCTAGAAAGTTAGAGGCCTGGTGCTAGCACTTAAGGAACATCGTGTTGCGCTGCTGCAAATTACGGTCTCAACAAAGGATATTTTCACGAATGGGAAATTCTGACTTGCTCCTTACGTCTTTCCGCGTGAGCGGCAGCAGAAATGCAGCAGAGCAGCGTCCAATACCTGCACGCCAAGCGTTCACTACGTACTGTTTTCATACGTTACGTTATTTTAACTGGTTAATTAATATGCTGCAAATATCCGTGCACGACTCGCATGTGGATTTCCACTACGCCACAAACACTGTTTTGTGATAGTCAAATAACCACACCTTAAAGAAGACATTGAAAGGTATGTGCTAAGGTCTGATCAGGGTAGCTCCAGAAAATAATCGGTAGTTGCCAACCGCAAGGTGGAATGAGTATAATATCTTTGAGTAGGAGGATCTTTGATGGTTAAGAGAGCCGGGCGCGCGCATAAAAAGTAAATATATAAAAAATAAAAAAAAATGGAGAGTCGCAGGTAGGTGCCCGGAGGGAAAACACAAAAGTGAAAGTATCTAACCAAAATTGTATCCTTTTATTCTGTGAAAGTATCAGTGATAAGATTGTTCTAAATTAATTATTCAGAAAACGTGCATCTGACTGTGTCTGTGAACTTGTTTCTTGTACTCCTCCATTTTGCCAGATATACAACATGTATTTGACTCAGCAATCAAGTTTCAGAGAATAATGCCGTTTGTGCAATGGCATTAAGATGGTACTGGAAAATTAACTTTTGGCGCTGATGTTTGCTTCGTTCTTTCATTGGTGGGTAACTTTAGTTTACTACTCATTTTCATATTCAATACAAGCGAAGGATGTGAATTATGATTCAGGCTGTTAGGTTTAAACACAATGTTGTTCTCAATACATATATTGTTAAAATTTTAAGTCATACACAAAACCTACCATTTCAAACATTTTCGTAGCACGAATCACTCTTACAAAAAATTTTACAAAACGCTTACTGCGTCAAACCTTGGACATACAAATCCTAACTCTGAACATTATCTAACAAAAACCAATTTGAAATGATTATATATCTTCTCTCATTTACGTGCTAAAGTTTGGTAAGGGGCAGCAACCTACCTTAACGCTGTCACCACACGTCTGCTTCCTCCGGGCACGTAGCTGCGACTCCTCCCTTAAAGCTGTCTGCACACATCTGCTTCCTCCGGGCACCTACCTGCGACTCTCTGGGTTTTTTCTTTTTTTTTTCTGCGCGTCTCAAAGATATAATACTCGTTCCACCTTGCGGTTGGCAACTACCGATTATTTTCTGGAGCTACCCTGATCAGACCTTAGCACATACCTTTCAACATTCCAAACCATATCACGCACTAAATATCTACAGGCGTCGTAAAACTTCAGGTAAAGATACAGTGTAAACACAACAAATCCCTATTATTAAATGCTGTCTCTGTGACCTAAAGAGTTTTATTATAGCACTTCCTTTTATTAAGAAAGTCGTTTGGAATCAAGTTTACTCTTTAGAATAAAAAATTAGCCAAGTACGAGTAGGACTCGCACACAGAGGGTTTCGTACAAACTTAATCGTGTTACAATGATGAGAGCCAAAACGTTATGACCACCTGCTTGTTAGTTGGTTTGTTATCCTTGGAACGAAATGTATCACGGATTCTGCGTAGCAGGGATTCTACAGGTTGCTGGTAGATTTGTGGAGGTACGTGGCATTACATGTCCATGCACAGGTCATGTAATTCGCGTAAATAACGGGCCCGATGATTTGAGTATGCGGTGATGGGACCCGATAGCGACCCAGATGGGTTCCATAGGATTTACATCAGGCGAATTTGGTAGCCGAGACATCAACGTGAGTTCACTATAATGCTCCTGAGATCACTGTAGCACGGTTCTGGCTCCGAGACCCGCACAATTATAATGCTGAAAGATATCGAGTATGGAGGTATGCAGGTGGTCCTCAGCTAATATGGTATTTTCGATTACTACGACAGTTCCCATGCAAGCGCAGAATGTCTCCCATAACATAATACTGCTCCTACCAGACTGCACGTTTCAAGCCGCCGTTCACATCAATAATGGCGTTTGTGGAGAGGACCATCCACGTACTGTAGCAAAAACGTGATTCACTCGAAGAGCCGACGCATTACCATCGATCGACGGTCGAATCCCGATGGATCCGTTCATACTGCAGTCGTAACAGGTGATGTCGTTAGCCAACACCTGAACACGTAGGGGTGGTCTGCTGCGGAGAACCGACGAACGGTGCGCTCCGAAACACTTGTGCAGGCACCAGCATTGCGCTCTTTCCACAGAGATGCTGCAGTTTACCATCTATTCTGCTTAACACAACAGAAAATCCTCCGAACCCCACTTTTTATGAAGAGTCATGAACGTCCAACCACCTAGCGCCTAGTGGTAGTTTCTCTGTCCTTCTACCTTTCTGTAGATGCTCACGACAGTAGCACGTGAAAATTCAATCAGCTTCCCCGCTTTCGAGGTACTTGTTCTCAAGCTCTGAGTAGTAACACTCTGCCCTTTGTCAAAGTTGCTTATCTCAGTGGATTTTCCAATTTGCAGCGCATACCTTCGCTAGGGTGATCCCCCGTCAGTGTCTGTTTCGCTTACGCCGTCCGGAGTGGCCGAGCGGTTCTAGGCGCTACAGTCTGGAACCGCGCGACCGCTACGGTCGCAGGTTCGAATCCTGCCTCGGGCATGGATGTGTGTGATGTCCTTAGGTTAGTTAGGTATAAGTAGTTCTAAGTTCTAGGGGACTGATGACCTCAGCAGTGAAGTCCCATAGTGCTCAGAGCCATTTGAACCATTTGTTTCGCTTACATACTTCTGTTACCACGTCACGTGCCCGCAACGCCGCCAGGCGGCATCCAACGGCGCGGTGGTCAGTGTTCATAATGTCTTCGTTGATCAATGTAGACTGTTAATCCTTCCCGCGAATCGAGAATCTCTGCCATTTTGGCCGGTTATCGACATTGTTACTGGCAAGATAACTGTCTCAGAGATTCCCAATTTTTTCGAGAATGTTATCAGTAATTTAATGTGACAACGATGGTAAGCCATTAAACTCTCCTAACTCTGTTTGTGTGTGAAAACCTCGTAATTCCAGTAACCAGTAGCTCTATTATCAAAGAGGATTTGGAAGGGCAGTGTTTTCTCTAATATATCAGTATTTAGGCTTCTACTATACAGGGTGGTCCATTAATAGTGACCGGGCCAAATATCTCACGAAATAAGTATAAAACGAAAAAACTACAAAGAACGATACTCGTCTAGCTTGAAGGGAGAAAGCATATGGCGCTATGGTTGGCCCACTAGATGGCGATGCCATAGGTCAAACAGGTATCAACTGCGTTTTTTTTTAAACAGGAACCCCCATTTTTATTACATATTCGTGTAGACCGTAAAGAAATATGAATGTTGTAGTTGGACCACTTTTTTCGCTTTGTGGTAGATGCCGCTGTAATAGTCACAAACGTATAAGTACGTGGCATCACGTAACATTCCGCCAGTGCGGACGGTATTTGCTTCGTGATAGATTACCCGCGTTAAAATGGACCATTTACCAATTGCGGAAAAGGTCGATATCGTGTTGATGTATGGCTATTGTGATCAAAAATGCCCAACGGGTGTATGCTATGTATGCTGCTCGGTATCCTGGACGACTTCATCCAAGTGTCCGGACCGTTCGCCGGATAGTTACGTTACTTAGGGAAACAGGAAGTGTTCAGCCACATGTGAAACGTCAACCAAGACATGCAACAAATGATGATGCCCAAGTAGGTGTTTTAGCTTATGTCGCGGCTAATCCTCACATCGGTAGCAGACAAATTGCGCGAGAATCGGGAATCTCAAAAACGTCGGTGTTGAGAATGCTACATCATCATCTATTGCGCCCGTACCATATTTATATGCACCAGGAATTGCATGGCGACGACTGTGAACGTCGTGTACAGTTCTGCCACTGGGCACGCGTTCTATTTAGCGACGAAGCGTCATTCACCAACAGCGGTAACATAAACCGGCATAATAAGCACTATTGGGCAACGGAAAATCCACGATTGCTGCGACAAGTGGAACATCAGCGACCTTGGCGGTTTAATGTATGGTGCGGCATTATGGAAGGAAGGATAATAGGCCCCCATTTTATCGATGACAGTGTAAATAGTGCAATGTATGGTGATTTCCTACGTAATGTTCTACCGATGTTACTACAAGATGTTTCACTGCGTGACAGAATGGCGATGTACTTCCAACATGATGAATGTCCGGCGGATGGCTCGCGTGCGGTTGAAGCGGTATAGAATAGCATATTTCATGACAGGTGGATTGGTCGTCGAAGCACCATACCATGGCCCGCACATTCACCGGATCTGATGTCCCCGGATTTCTTTCTGGGGGGAAAGTTGAAGGATATTTGCTACCGTGATCTACCGACAACGCCTGACAACATGCGTCAGAGCATTGTCAATGCATGTGCGAACATTACGGAAGGCGAACTACTCGCTGTTGAGAGGAATGTCGTCATACATATTGCCAAATGCATTGAGGTTGACGGACATCATTTTGAGCATTTATTGCATTAATGTGGTATTTACAGGTAATCACGCTGTAACAGCATGCGTTCTCAGAAATGATAAGTTCATAAAGGTATATGTATCACTTTGGAACAACCGAAATAAAATGTTCAAACGTACCTACATTCTGTATTTTAATTTAAAAAGCCTACATGTTACCAACTGTTCGCCTAAAATTGTGAGCCATACGTTTGTGACTGTTACAGCGCCATCTATCACAAAGCCAAAAGTGGTCCAACTGAAACATTCATATTTCTTTACGTACTACATGAATATGTAATAAAAATGGGGGTTCCTATTTAAAAAAAAACGCAGTTGATATCCGTTTGACCAATGGCAGCGTCATCTAGCGGGCCAACCATAGCGCCATCTGGTTTTCCTCTTCAAGCTAGACAAGTTTCGTTCTTTGTAGTTTTTTCGTTTGACGCTTATTTCGTGAGATATTTGGACCGGTCACGATCAGTGGACCACCCTGTATACTGATACACTTAGCAACTTTATCTGTATCATTTTATAATATTGTTTAATTAACCTTTTTGCTTCCCCTGTAAAATTTAACAAAACGAAGTTACGAACTTTTTATTGCCTACCATCGATAAGTCATGCAGGAGGCAGGCGACCATTAGTACAGTAATCAGCAGTTAAGTAATACCGAAACGAGTCATATAAGCATTAAACTCATTCCTTGTCTGATGTTTGACTTTTACCATTGCGCTCCACTCAGCCTGAATGCAGAACAACTAATTGGTTTAATTTCAAGTTTGACGTGATGTGACAAATGGTAAGGGACACATTTTTTTCATAAGATATAATTACAAATTTAGAGTTTGCGTATCTTTTTCCCTTCGGTTGCATTGTTAAACCTTGCGTCTTACCAAATTTCATGATCCTAGGCCAACGCGAAGTACCTTATAGGTTTTAATGTTTATGCGTGTCAAATTATGTTACATATACGGCCGTATCCTTTGACATACAAGCTTCAATTTTTTACACCACCAGGAGACCATAGACCTTAGTATGTGACATAAATTTGAACGCGATACGTCTTTCCTTCCTGAGAAAAACGACAGACAGACGGGTAACGAGGTGATCTTATAAGGATTCCGTTTTTACAGACCGAGGCATGGAATCCTTAGAAACAAATGAAAGGAAACTTGTTTATTATTTGCATTTGAAAAGAACATTGTTGACCTGTTTTTCAGTATAATCTTTGCGTAAATTAAGACAGTTATCGTAACGGTACAACACCTTGTTAATTCCATCGTCCGAGAATGATGACGCTTGATACATCAACCATGCATGGACGCCTGTGTGCAGTTCCTCTTCAGCGTCGAAGCACTGTGTTGCGAGCCGGGTCCTCAGGTGTGGAAACAACTGAAAATCGCTCGGAGCAGGGTCCTGACTTAAACGGCGGATGACTAAAATTCCCCCAAAGGAAACCATCCAACATCCGTCGAGCTCGAATGGCTGTATGAGGCCGTGTGTTGCCATGAAAGACGAAAAAAGCGGAACTTTTCGGGAGGCATATTTGTTTTGATCATCTTAATTTATTTAATGTTTCACAATAACAGTCACTTTTTAAATTTTTTCACCACGTTCGAGGAAATCTGCTAGCACACCCTCTTTGTCCCAAAAAACAAGTGCCACTTCGCAATTCATTAATGAGGCCATTTTTAAAAATTATGCACCAATGTCTCACTCTGGCTTCACTGATTACGTCGTATCCGTACACCATTCAAAGTTCCCGATAGAATTGGACTGGTCTCAGTTTTTTGGCGAACAAAAACTGAGTCACTGGTCGCATTTTGCCGTTCGCGGGATTTTATATTGAGATGCACGTTATGAACATCGACAATGAATAAATCGGAGACAAGAGGCGCCGCAAACGAAACAATCAGAACCTGATATCTAAATTCAGAAGACTCCGACTTCAACGTAGGGACGCTAGCGCCACTTTCGCCGCGCAATTGCGAAACGTAAGTTAGATTCTGAATAGCGAGTCTCAGTTGAGAATATTTGGTTCAAAATGGTTCAAATGGTTCTGAGCACTATGGGACTTAACGTCTGAGGTCATCAGTCCCCTAGAACTTTAAAAAAAATTAAAAAATTCTTTATTTCCATTCATAATAATTATACAAGGGTAACCCACCACCTTAGTGATTAGTGGGTCTTAATATTCTATAATGTTATTATAATTGCAGCTACTACATATTTAATTTACAATACTACAGACAGTACTACATGGTTTAATGGGCAGACTACTTCTAGTGTTAGCTTACTTTCTAATAACTACAAGTGATTTGTGTTAATTGCCTGCAGCGTTACATGTGTGCCAGTGTTAGTGTAAACCTACTTGGGTGCCTGGCTCATAGAGCTAAACCCTATGAGAATGCCCCTGGCACAGGGCAGGCAAGGAGTTTATTGTTGCTGCAGATTCCTAATCTACTATCCTTCCCTTTCTTCCCCTAGAACTTAGAACTACTTAAACCTAACTAACCTAAGGACACCACACACAACCATGCCCGAGGCAGGATACGAACCTGCGACCGTAGCGGTCGCGCGGTTCCAGACTGAAGCGCCTAGAATCGCTCGGCCACCACGGCTGGCTAGAATTTTTGGAAGGGGATTTTTAGTTCAAATATTCGCCTTAAAACCTAGGGAAACCACAAGAAAACCTTGGTCAGAACTTGAGATGAGATCTGTTTTTTTATTTGATTCGGTGACGGTATGTCCGAGAGAGAAGAAACTGGGGTGACGAAAGTTGTCGGATAGCGATATTCAAATGCACAGGTAGCGGTAGCATCGCGTACACGACGTACGAAAGACAGTGCATTGGCGGAGCTGTCATTCGCACTCAGGAGGTTCACGTGTAAAGGTTTCTGTCGTCATTACGGTCACATGACGAGAATTAACAGACTTTGAACCCGCAGTTGGAGCGAGCCGCACGAAACATTCCATTTCGGAAATCGTTAGGGATTTCAGTATTCCTAGATCCACAGTGTCAAGAGTCGGGCGAGAATAACAAGTTTCAGACATGATCTCTCACCACAGACAACGCAGTGGTCGACGACCTCCGCTTAATGACGAGGAGCGGCGTTGATGTACAGTTGTCAGTGCTAACAGAAAATCAGCAAAGCATGAAATAACCGCAGAAATCAAAGTGAGGCGTATGACAAATGTATCAGTTACGACAGTGTGGCGAAATCAGACGCTAATGGCCTATGGCAGCAGACGACCGACGCGAAAGCGTTAGCTAACAACACGACATCGGCTATACCGCGTTTGGACCCCAGACTATTGGAAACCCGTGGGCTGGTCAGATGAGTCCCCGATTTCAGTTGGTAAGAACTGATGGTACGGGTCGAGTGAGGTGCAGGAACCTCGAAGCCATGGATCCAAGTTGTCGCAAAGACACTGTGCAGGCCGGTGGTGACTCCATAATGGTGTGGGCTGTGTTTATATAGGAAGGATTGTGTCCTCTGGAGAAAATGAACCGATAATTGACTGGAAATGGACATGTTCGGCTACTTGGAGACGATTTGCAGCCATTCATGGACTTCATGTTCCCAAGCTATCACGGAATTTTTATGGATGACAATGCGCAATGTCAGAATATTCTGGACAAGCTGAGCGATCGATTTAGCCACCCAGATCGCCCGACATTAATCTCACCTAACATTAATGAGGCGTAATCGAGAGGTCAGTTCTTGCACAAAGTCCTACACCGGCAACATTTCTGCAGATGTGGAGGTCTATATAGGCAACATGGCTCAATATTTCTGCAGGGGACTTCCAACGGCTTGTTGCGTCCATGCCACGTCGAACTGCTGCACTACACCGGACAAAAAGAGGTCCGACAGTATATTAGGAGGTATCTCAGGACTTACGTCACATTAGTGTATATAAAATCATAGTTTATGCGAAAATATATTATTTTACAATGTAAGGACCAGACTGGAATAACAACAATATGGAAATGATAAACGGCTACTCACCACATACAAGAGCAGTCGATCCGCAGGCAGCCACAATGAAATGAATGCTAGAAGTGTTGAGCTTACGCTCTACGTCCTTCATAGAAGCAGAAAACACAGACACATTCACTCAGGCACACCTCAAACACACACACACACACACACACACACACACACACACACACACACACGCACGCATACGCACACGCGCACACAAGGCAACTGGTCGTCTCCTAGCGCTGGACACTCCCAGTGCTAATGCCCACTAAAAGCTGCGAGGATACTTTTGATCACATAGTGCATAAGTTTAAGCGTCTAATTACCTCTTACAAGTAAACAATGAAGACCAAACTCTTATGTACGACAGGGACCAGAAAATGACATTATGTACTAATCGCTTGATGGCGCTGTTTACGATGTAACAGAGCTCTCCATCATGTCAGGTGGGAATCCCTATATTAACTATATATTCGCGTTCCACCAGCAAAAGGGACAATTTTGTACGGAAATATTATTTCCAAATGCGGCGTGAAAACGAAGTCATAAGCACGACTGCAAAGACAGAGCTTAAGTGGAAAATTATGATAACTGTATTGCCGCTACTTAGGAGGACGTACTTGTGTTTATGTAAACAACAGTACCGAACAGGGCGTTATTGAGTGTCAGCGCCACTGTCTATGGGTTTTTTTCGGTCATGTGAACAGTATTACATGTTGTAAATAGATCAAAATTGCAGGCCTTTCTGTCGTTGGTATCTACAAACAACAGACGTCGTTCTACGTTTATTTTTAGTCTGCGTTGTAGAGTATCGACATATGTCGGACTTAACACGTTATTTGTTACATTTGCGTAAGTAACCAGGGATTTGGTTTCGGTGTGCTAGTGCTTTACTAGACATGGTCGTATTGAAGTTGGTCTGTCCTTCCCTTCTTCCGACTGTTTAACAGACTTACCATCTAACTACAGGGGAACTTAACGAGTTAACGTGACTCCCAAATCGTTATCGGTAGCTTAAATAGGGAATTAAATGGAGTATTATGTTGAAGAACAGACTGAAATAATTTAAAGTTACGATGAATCGGGTGTAGGATAACTGGTGAGAAAGTAGGTTATCCTTTCCAAAATGAATCTTTCACTCCACAGCGGGGTGTGCGTTGTTTCGTAACTTCTGTGTAGGCTAAAACCGTGTGTTGAACTTTGTCCTTATTGTTCCGGGAGCATTTTGGATGGAAAAAGTGGATGGATAATTTCTGGTGGACGAATTATTTTTGTTGTTTGAAGATATTATCTTCCAAGAACGTCGGATTCCATCGCTACCCCGTTATGGTTGCCCAACAAGTTACTCACGAAAGGCATTCGTGGTGTCCGCTTGCAATTACAATAGCCGCTGGATTGCTGGAGAGAGCACAATAAATTGGCCTGCTACATTACGAGAGCTTACAACTCCCAATTGCATCACGAAGCAAGCAACGCAAATCTGACTGAACGTGATACGAAGACAAGCACAGATTTCGACGAGGCAGTGAAATGGTGAATATAAATTCTAATTTTCTGCTGCATCACTGAAAGGAACTGATGGTTAAACGTATTTGAGTTCCTCAGTTACTCTCGCTCAGTGATTTACAGATCAGCTACTCTCCTGAACGATTCACCCAGGTATATGACTTCACTTGCAACCTTCAAGTGCAAAATGGAGAAACGACAGAAGTACAAGAACTTGCACCAAAAGGAACCAGGCAGTGGCGGAGGCTGTCCTTCACAGACCCTTCGGGAGGTTAACCAGGACGCTGGGACCTGTTGCTCCTGATCGTGAACGTCTGCCCGGGGCTGACTAACCGCTGCTAATTACAGCGTGTCAGCGCGGAATCCCGCTCGTGTATCACTGTGGAGCCTGCGGGCTATAAAACTGGGTTCGCACTGGAACGGGATGTTCCGATGTTGTGTAGCGGGCTGCTGCCAGTGCCAAACACGTGCTGAAACCGGGACAGTGCGCGCCCAAGGTCGTCCCGGAAACACACACACACATACACGTAAGTTTAGTTTACTGTCATTCATCTGTCTATTGATTTGTACAGGTAACACACGGGCCATGACCGGTCAGATAATGTGACAATCAACTCGACTGGATAAGAAATCTGAGTTTTAATCTGTCCCTGATGTTAGGGAGAAGTTAGTATATTTCGCTGCCTGTGCCTGAAGTGTCCCATTCAGTTTGTCCAGTTGTAATATGCGATCTTTTATTACATTTTGCGAATTGGCCTCAGTTTCAAGCATCCTTCGCATTTCCAACTGCCTTTCTTTAACCAGTAAAATGCTCCCCTTTTCCTTGTGCCCAAGGCCAATGGGAATATTCCTAGAATTACTAACAAAACATCTTAGTAGAACTCCTCGGTGAACTCTTCTCACTAAAGAGGCTGGATTCACTAGCTGCTGTCTACACTCCTGGAAATGGAAAAAAGAACACATTGACACCGGTGTGTCAGGCCCACCATACTTGCTCCGGACACTGCGAGAGGGCTGTACAAGCAATGATCACACGCACGGCACAGCGGACACACCAGGAACCGCGGTGTTGGCCGTCGAATGGCGCTAGCTGCGCAGCATTTGTGCACCGCCGCCGTCAGTGTCAGCCAGTTTGCCGTGGCATACGAAGCTCCATCGCAGTCTTTAACACTGGTAGCATGCCGCGACAGCGTGGACGTGAACCGTATGTGCAGTTGACGGACTTTGAGCAAGGGCGTATAGTGGGCATGCGGGAGGCCGGGTGGACGTACCGCCGAATTGCTCAACACGTGGTGCGTGAGGTCTCCACAGTACATCGATGTTGTCGCCAGTGGTCGGCGGAAGGTGCACGTGCCCGTCGACCTGGGACCGGACCGCAGCGACGCACGGATGCACGCCAAGACCGTAGGATCCTACGCAGTGCCGTAGCGGACCGCACCGCCACTTCCCAGCAAATTAGGGACACTGTTGCTCCTGGGGTATCGGCGAGGACCATTCGCAACCGTCTCCATGAAGCTGGGCTACGGTCCCGCACACCGTTAGGCCGTCTTCCGCTCACGCCCCAACATCGTGCAGCCCGCCTCCAGTGGTGTCGCGACAGGCGTGAATGGAGGGACGAATGGAGACGTGTCGTCCTCAGCGATGAGAGTCGCTTCTGCCTTGGTGCCAATGATGGTCGTATGCGTGTTTGGCGCCGTGCAGGTGAGCGCCACAATCAGGACTGCATACGACCGAGGCACACAGGGCCAACACCCGGCATCATGGTGTGGGGAGCGATCTCCTACACTGGCCGTACACCACTGGTGATCGTCGAGGGGACACTGAATAGTGCACGGTACATCCAAACCGTCATCGAACCCATCGTTCTACCATTCCTAGACCGGCAAGGGAACTTGCTGTTCCAACAGGACAATGCACGTCCGCATGTATCCCGTGCCACCCAACGTGCTCTAGAAGGTGTAAGTCAACTACCCTGGCCAGCAAGATCTCCGGATCTGTCCCCCATTGAGCATGTTTGGGACTGGATGAAGCGTCGTCTCACGCGGTCTGCACGTCCAGCACGAACGCTGGTCCAACTGAGGCGCCAGGTGGAAATGGCATGGCAAGCCGTTCCACAGGACTACATCCAGCATCTCTACGATTGTCTCCGTGGGAGAATAGCAGCCTGCATTGCTGCGAAAAGTGGATATACACTGTACTAGTGCCGACATTGTGCATGCTCTGTTGCCTGTGTCTACACTCCTGGAATTGAAATAAGAACACCGTGAATTCATTGTCCCAGGAAGGGGAAACTTTATTGACACATTCCTGGGGTCAGATACATCACATGATCACACTGACAGAACCACAGGCACATAGACACAGGCAACAGAGCATGCACAATGTCGGCACTAGTACAGTGTATATCCACCTTTCGCAGCAATGCAGGCTGCTATTCTCCCATGGAGACGATCGTAGAGATGCTGGATGTAGTCCTGTGGAACGGCTTGCCATGCCATTTCCACCTGGCGCCTCAGTTGGACCAGCGTTCGTGCTGGACGTGCAGACCGCGTGAGACGACGCTTCATCCAGTCCCAAACATGCTCAATGGGGGACAGATCCGGAGATCTTGCTGGCCAGGGTAGTTGACTTACACCTTCTAGAGCACGTTGGGTGGCACGGGATACATGCGGACGTGCATTGTCCTGTTGGAACAGCAAGTTCCCTTGCCGGTCTAGGAATGGTAGAACGATGGGTTCGATGACGGTTTGGATGTACCGTGCACTATTCAGTGTCCCCTCGACGATCACCAGTGGTGTACGGCCAGTGTAGGAGATCGCTCCCCACACCATGATGCCGGGTGTTGGCCCTGTGTGCCTCGGTCGTATGCAGTCCTGATTGTGGCGCTCACCTGCACGGCGCCAAACACGCATACGACCATCATTGGCACCAAGGCAGAAGCGACTCTCATCGCTGAAGACGACACGTCTCCATTCGTCCCTCCATTCACGCCTGTCGCGACACCACTGGAGGCGGGCTGCACGATGTTGGGGCGTGAGCGGAAGACGGCCTAACGGTGTGCGGGACCGTAGCCAAGCTTCATGGAGACGGTTGCGAATGGTCTTCGCCGATACCCCAGGAGCAACAGTGTCCCTAATTTGCTGGGAAGTGGCGGTGCGGTCCCCTACGGCACTGCGTAGGATCCTACGGTCTTGGCGTGCATCCGTGCGTCGCTGCGGTCCGGTCCCAGGTCGACGGGCACGTGCACCTTCCGCCGACCACTGGCGACAACATCGATGTACTGTGGAGACCTCACGCCCCACGTGTTGAGCAATTCGGCGGTACGTCCACCCGGCCTCCCGCATGCCCACTATACGCCCTTGCTCAAAGTCCGTCAACTGCACATACGGTTCACGTCCACGCTGTCGCGGCATGCTACCAGTGTTAAAGACTGCGATGGAGCTCCGTATGCCACGGCAAACTGGCTGACACTGACGGCGGCGGTGCACAAATGCTGCGCAGCTAGCGCCATTCGACGGCCAACACCGCGGTTGCTGGTGTGTCCGCTGTGCCGTGCGTGTGATCATTGCTTGTACAGCCCTCTTGCAGTGTCCGGAGCAAGTATGGTGGGTCTGACACACCGGTGTCAATGTGTTCTTTTTTCCATTTCCAGGAGTGTATGTGCCTGTGGTTCTGTCAGTGTGATCATGTGATGTATCTGACCCCAGGAATGTGTCAGTAAAGTTTCCCCTTCCTGGGACAATGAATTCACGGTGTTCTTATTTCAGTTTCCAGGAGTGTATAAGCCCAAACACTCGCACCAATTCTACGACTGAGGCTAATACAGAGTGGTGGTATACTCTGATTGTTTCCAAGGGAAACCGAAATTGCCTATTTTCAATGGTTGTAATTTTATTCATCAGGTTTGCGCCTTCCTGCCTGCTTCTTCTACATGATGTGGAAAGTTACAGAATTCATCCAGAAAAACCCCTAGATATATGTTACTGCGCTTTTCCTAATCGTTACACCATTTAATTTTATTTTAGGGATTCTTACTAGGCGTCCTTTCAGCAGGAGGTAGGTTGCTTTGTGAGGTGCTAGTGAAAATGTAACTCTTCCACACCAGCCCTCAAGTTCGTGGAGCACCACATTACATTTGTCTTCCACATTTCTTCTGCGGTCACCAGTTACACAAACAGCAAGTCCTCTGAAAATGCTATCAGTCCGCTTATGTTACCGCTGCCCTATAATTTCGGTAGTATGGGCTTCAGAGCTACATCCCAAAACACTGGACCACACACTGATCCCTGCAGGCAGTCTTTTGTTATTATCGTCGTTATTTTCTTTCCTAAGATGTTAAAGAAGCAAGTTTCCCACGGCAGTAATCTCTCAGACAATTGTACAGCGTTTCTGGGCACTCCAAATCCCTAAGGCGACCAAAGAAAGATGGCCGCTATGGGTTGTCGAAAGCCCAGGAATATCGATAATCATCACTAGAGCGTACATATAATGAGTATCTGTCGGTATCGAAATCGCCTTATTAATTGCGTCTTTAGTTGACGTGCCTCTTCTAAATACGTGCAGTCTCAAAATAGTTTGCCTAGTTTCTTCTTTTGGGAAGGGGTACAAACGTTTATGGTTTTTATAGTCTTCCCGTAACATGTTTCGTAACCCGCTCTGATCATCTGTCTCGTCTTCTCCATCGCGAGGAAGTAGTGTTTCCCTAAGCAGGACAGCTGACTGTTCCCAATTCCCTGTTACCGTCCCATCATTCTTTTTGAGCATGGATAAGGTTGTTGGTGATAGTATTTTCTCGCAGAGTATTTTGTATGGTACACCCCAGGGTTAGGCTTCTAAGTCATCCTCCACGAATTGCCTCCATCGTTCCATTTTTATTGTTCACAACTCTTCCTTGAAACATTGTTTAACATACCTATATCTATGCAACCTACGGACTCCTTCTTCTTGGGTCATGCTGCTGTGGTATATTTTACTGGCTCTATCTTTTCCCATCTTAATTTCTGCAGTACCTCGGTCCAGGTGCAAGGTACTCCTTTAGAATGATCTCTGTTGACAGGTATCGATACCTCCATTGCTCTATGCACAGCTACTGTCAGTTCTTGCGCTTTAACGTCTACATTATCACCCAGCGATGGACTTCCCGACACTGAAACTCCCTTCTTAGTTCTTTCCCGTTAGCGTCCTTGGTGTTGTATTTGGGCCTCATGCCCACGATTTCTATATCGTCTTGGATTTCCCTTCCAGTGATGCTATCGTGTATGATATTGTAAGCACTCGATGTCATTCTACTCTCAACTTTCCAGCCTCTAACACGACGCACCATTGCCGTATTTGCTAAAGTGGCGTCAATACCTGACGTAGCTCCAACCCTCTCTTCGTAGGTTGGCTTACTGCGAGGTGCATTCAATACATGTAGGCAGAGTTCCAAAATGGCTTCTCCTAGTTGCCTTCCACAGTCATCAATCAGGCGGCTATGCCACAATAATGACTTCGCATTTGCATCAATGGAGTACGCAAGAGGCTTAGTTCGTCCTAGGTGACTAATATTCTTTAGTCCTAGCAGATATTCGTCGATCTTATCACTAAACTGAAAATACATGGGGACCAGGATGCACCTCTCCCTTCCTGTTAACATTTCCACACAGATTATGTGTTCTCAACAGTACAGGGATATTTTTATCACTGTTGTGGCCTTGTTAAATGTTATTATTGTAGTGTCGGCAGACTTGCCAACAGTACGCACACTAATTGAAAGAGGCGGCCAAGATGCACGCGCTAACTCACGAAGGGTGGAGTGAGGTCTGAAACAGGATACGTAATGAATGCTATAAAGAAAAGTACGTAGCTTCTGGAATACTTAACTTTAATCCATCCTTTGTATACATCGTTCTTGATGAGACATCTGGAGATTGTGGCGATACAAGTGAGACTCTTTAGATACAAGCTATCTAAGGTTAATGGCGCCTTGCTAGGTCGTAGCCATGGACTTAGCTGAAGGCTATTCTAACTGTCTCCCGGCAAAGGAGAGAAAGGCTTCGTCAGTGTGCATCGCTAGCTACGTCGTCCATTCAACTGGGGCGAGTGCTAGTCCGTCTCTCGAGACCTGCCGTGTGGTGGCGCTCGGTCTGCGATCACTGTCAGTGGCGACACGCGGGTCCGACATGTACTAATGGACCGCGGCCGATTTAAAGCTACCACCTAGCAAGTGTGGTGTCTGGCGGTGACACCACAATTATTGCTGCCGTAGGACTTTGCCGTTGTGTGACTATGCGGGCAGTTATTGGCACAGTGGAGATCTCTCCTGCCTTCATATACGATTCTCGGAGGCAGTAATGTTGGACGCCAGGATCTAGAGCGCTTTCGACGTTCTAACTGATCCTAAAGGTTTTCCATTGGGTTCAGACTGAGAGTCTGGGAAGGCCAGGCCATTTCAGGAACGTTATTGTCCACAAGTTAGTGTCTGACACACGCTGCCTTATGACAAGGTGCTTTGTTACGCTGATATAAATAATCACCTTCTCCGATTTGTTCACTCACTGTGCGCAGTGCGCAATCTACATCTACATCTACATGGTTACTCTGCAATTCACTCTTTAAGTGCCTGGCAGAGGGTTCATCGAACCATTTTCATACTACTTCTCTACCATTCCACTCTCTAATGGCGAGTGGGAAAAAGGAACACCTAAATCTTTCCGTTCGAGCCCTGATTTCTCTTACTTTATTATGATGACCATTTCTCCCTACGTAGGTGGGTATCGACAAAATATATTCGGAAGAGAAATTTGTTGATTGAAATTTCGTAAATAGATCTCGCCGCAAAGAAGACCGCCTTAGTTTCAGTGACGGCCACCCCAACTCGCGTATCATATCAGTGCCACTTTCACCCCTACTGCGAAATAACATGAAACGAGCTGCCCTTCTTCGCACTTTTTCGATGTCCTCTGTCAATCCTACGTGGTAAGGATCCAACACCGCGCAGCAATATTCCAGCAGAGGACGGACAAGTTTAATGTAGGCTGTCTCTTTAGTGAGTTTGTCGCATCTTCTAAGTGTTCTGCCAACGAAGCGCAGTCTTTGTTTCGTCTTCCCCACAAAATTATCTATGTGGTCTTTCCAATTTAAGTTGCTCGTAAGTTTAATTCCTAGGTATTTAGCTGAATTGACAGCCCTAAGATCTGTGCGATTTATCGTATACCCAAAATTTATCGGATTTCTTTTAGTACCAATGTTGATGACCTCGCACTTTTCTTTGTTTAGTGCCAATTGCCGCTTTTCGCATCATCCAGAAATTCTCTCTAGATCATTTTGTAATTGGAATTCATCGCCTGATGATTTTACTAGACGGTAAATTACAGCGTCATCTGCAAACAATCTAAGGGGGCTGCTCAGATTATCACCTAGATGAGTAATGTAAATCAGGAACAGCAGAGGGCCTATTACACTACTCTGCGGAACGCCAGATATCACCTCTGTTCATCTCGATGATTTACCGTCTATCACTACGAACTGTGACCTCTCTGAGAGGAAATCACGAATCCAGTCATACAACTGAGACGATACTCTATATGCATGCAATTTGATTAATAATCGCTTGTGAGGAACGGTATCAAAAGCCTTCTGGAAATCTAGGAATATGGAATCGATCTGAGATCTCTTGTCGACAGCACTCATTACTTCATGGGAATAAAGAGCTAGCTGCGTCGCACAAGAACGATATTTTCTGAATCCATGTGGGTTATGTATCAGTGCGTCATTTTCTTCAAGGTGATTCATAATGTTCAAGTACAGTATATGATCCAAAATCCTACAGGAAATTGAGGTCAGTGATTTTGGTCTGTAATTCAATGCGTTACTCCTATTTCCTTTCTTGAATATTGGTGTGACCTGTGCTACACTCCAGTTTTTAGGAACAGACCTTTCTTGAAACTCTTAAATGTGTTTTTATCCAACCGTATTTAGCGTTTTCTTAAGCACAATAAGAGGACCACCCCGTAACCACGAAGCACTATACCGTACCGTCTCCTCCTTCGTACTTCACTGTTGGCACTACGCAAGGTGGTAGGCAACGTTCTCCAAGCACTCGCCAGATCAGAACCCTTCCTTCAGATTGCCACATTGTATAGCGCGGTTCATCACTTCGAATCATTCGCTTCTAAGTGTCCACTGTCCAGTGGTGTAGCTCTTTACACCACATCAAGCGCCGCTTTGCATTGACTACAGAAGCAGGTGGCATGTCAGAGCTGCTCACTCATTGTACCCCATTCTTTTTAACACCATACATACAGTCGTTGTGCTAGATGGAGCGCTGGCAGCCCTTTGCAACTCACGACTGATTCCTTCAGGGGATTTTCTGCAACTTTTTTACAACCACACTTCACAATGATCTACGGCCCCTGTCCATCAGTACATAAAGTTTGCCTGGTCCTTGTTTAGCTGTAGCTGCTCCATCACGTTCCACGATCACACCAACAGCGTACTTGGGCAGCTTTAGAAAGGCTGGAAAGTCCCTGATTGGTTTGGTTCTTAGATGGCATCCAATGACTTCTGCACTTTCTAAGTCACTAAGCTCTGCTGACCGACTCATTCCGCTGTTAATGCTTCGCTTCTGTCAACACAATCCTCCCCGCATACCGGCGGATACGCATCTCGTGGAATCTAGTAGTATTAGTTGCGGTGTCCGGATATTTTTTTGGCGAGATAATGTGTTTTGCCGAAAGATTAGAAGACGAGTTAGTAATCGAACGCCTTCTTTCAGTGTTGGGGCGGTTTAGTTTTACGAACGATAATTACGCAGAGTGGTAAGGACTTACAGCTGTTCGCCAGATTTAGTGTCGAAATTCTGCTATCGACTGAGGTATCCAGGCCCAGCTCATGACTCGTCTCTTCCTGGCACAAAACTTGGTAAACGTTTCCTTTATTGTTTGGAAAAAAGCACCCATATGGGTGGGGGAATAACGGCAAAAAGGCTGTGACACTGAATCATAACTTATGCACTTCTAGTGCAATTGAAACCAAATTTCGTGAGACAATCTCAGCACTCCTATGGTTGAGGGTGTGGGTGAAAAGTGACAATAACAATAATAGTAGTAGTAATAATTTTGTGTGGCTCAATGGCCTGGTTCACGTTCCTCAAACGGGCGCCACTGCTGCAAGTGACATCTTTCTCCAGTGGGGTAAAGGGGACATACAGTTTAACGTGTGATCTGAACCACTTGTTCTGGGGGAACCCTCACATCGTTGAGAGGTGAAGGCTAGGTTAAAACACAGGCTAAAAACCCGCGCGGTCCAACGAGATTTCGGGGTTACGAATTTCCAGGCATACGCTTGTCCGCTAGATCACCAGGCCCGATGGTTGAAAAGAGGTGACATACAAGCGTAATTGAGGAACGTCTCGAGCAATTACAAATAAATTTGCTACACATACGACTCATTACTTTTACAAAAATGTTACATATTTGTCAAAGAAAGGGTGATACAGAATACCTATCACAGGCTTCTAGGGGCTGTTGAGGAGACTTAGTGGATGAAGATTTGAGAAGGAACCCATGTCCGGAAACGTACCGTTTGGATGTAAGATCAGTTTGAGGATCGGATCACTTTCATACCTCCCGCTGCACGGTACTCGCACAGAGGAGACAGTGCGGTATGACCTGTGTGCTGCAGCAGCACATGGCAAGGGCAATGATTCGAATACTCGTTGTCTGTTCTGTTGTACGTGACCAAGGTCGTCCTCTTCAAAGCCGCGGGTGCACCAAGTCCGAGGAGCACCACAGCCAACGTGCCATGGTTTCGAACGTACCAATTTCTCGCAGCCGTTGTATCGAAGTCACACGAAGGTGTTACGTGATGCCATAAGAACGACGGGGGCTGATGACGGCGCCCTCCTTCCGCCCCGTGTGCGTACAGTTAGGTAGGGGTTGTGGAAGTGATTCGGTCATCAAACTTATTTTACATCCAAACGGCACGTTTCCCGACGGGGATTCTTTATCAGAATTTCCTCTACCAAGACCCCTCTACAAACCCCAGAAGCCCATAATGTGAATTTCGAATCTTCCTGTATATATAGCGTCTTTAGAAGTTCGCGTTACAAACTTCTATGACTTGTAGAGGAGGGTGAGTATATAGCATTTTGAACAAGAACCTATGTCAGGAAACGTACCCTTTCCGTTCTACGATGGTTTCAATTCAGATTTTTAACTCAGCGACTTCAGCTTTAGAGTTGAATTAGGCACGACGCAGTACAATTAAAGGAAACATAACGAAACATCCAATTATCATTTAAGCACATCTGCTTTTGTTAAAGTTTAGACATTACGTTTTTACATTTTTTCAAAACAAAAAAGAACCGAGCATACTGTACGTACAGAACTCGATGTGGCGACCACCAACGTTGTAGCAGGTATTGTACCTACGAAGCACGTTCTGGTACACACTCTACATTCGACCCGGTGCCTATTCAATTTTTAGTGCAGCGGCCAGAACAAATCTTCCTCTCTCTCTACAGGAGTCTCGTATATGGAGAGAGAGAGAGAGAGATTACTAGACCCCTATATATAGGTTTGTCACGTTTGGAATCGTGGATGAAAACATTTATAAGTCGTGACGTTGCGTATATTTCGCACACTCGTAGTAGCGGCTAAAATATACGCTAACAATCATCAGTGTTGCTACGTAAGCAAATAATTCTGAGTAAAGGTACTACGTCGGGTTGTAGCAATTTACTTATGTTGCCAACACAAACGGTTAGCTCAAAAATACGCGTTCTTTGCTTGAAACTGTAGTAGTTAATGCCCGATAACTAAATATTGTTGCAGAAGCAGACACGATGTAATCATCTACGTAACTGCACTATTATTCTCAATGTTACGTAAATTCTTTGTTGATCACTGATTTTTTATACTGTTAATTATGATTCGAATAATATTTACAGCAGTGAAAACAAGATTTTTACCAGTCGGCGATTTACTCATAAGCAAGCATGAGCCTCGTATTGTTATTTGTTATCTGTTTGTTCGTCGTGTATATTTAATGAAAAATTTTGTGCAAAAGATATTATCTTTTTCTGATAGCAAAAACATTTCAATTATATTTCTCTATTGTCTTATGGACGAACCCCGAAAACCATTTGATTAATTACGTTCCACGTAATAGCTGCCAATGCGCCATTATGACAAAAGAATGGCAGATGGATAACGATAAAACTGGGATTCCAGCGATAATTAATAATTTCCACTTAATTATATTGACTTGGAGGGAGAGGTATGAAATGAGATTACAAGGAGAAATACGTTTTATACCCACACTCTGAAAAAAACTTACGTACAATTAAAAAAATTGAGCGTTCAGAAGCAACCACGTACAAAAGCGTCTAGTAGGTTCGGGAGCTGACACCAGAGTCAGAGTGGTCACTTTATTTTCCAAGTCTTTATCACACAATTATATAAAAATTACCTGACCTGATATACTCATAGTCTTCATTTTTTAGTATTAGTTACAGAGAGATATATTTATTATTTATCTTTTTATGTTCAAAACGTGTAAAGGTGGAAACTTTTATCGTTCAAAAATGATATTCCATCATCGATAGCACATTTACATATATAAACACGCATAGTGCTGTTCGTTATTGAAACAGTTCACTTGTGGTTATCGTTACTGCGATGTTTAGAAGGCTTTCCAGAACACGGTACAATACGATCCCACAAGAAGTAGTCCTGTCAGCTCTACTGCATACCAGGACAAGCAACTCTGTCACTTTCTGCTTTCCCTCAGCAGACGTGGACGCGTTACAGGTCTAAATTGAAATCATCATAGAACGGAAATGGTACGTTTCTGGACATGGGTTCCTGTTCAAAATACCATGTACTCACTCCATTCTACAAGTCCTAGAATTTTGTAACGGGAATTTCTGAGTAACCTGTATATATGTGAAATATATGACATAGGCGTACGTGGGTTAAGTCACGGACAAAATGTATGGAGAATATATATTTATATGGAACGAACACACATGCATTTCAATATAGACTTTAATGAGTATTCTGACCATTCAGTTTTATTTGAATTTCGGAGGGAACACTGAGTCAACGTCGTAATAAGAATACATTATATTCTCAAGCTGCAGGAAATCCCATTAATATGCATCCAAATATATTTATACTCTTTGTTAACGATGGCTAAGACGAAATTTAATTAAGTGAGATGGAAACTATATTTGCAGCGCTTTTCTACTCTTCCAATGAATATTTGATTACTGAGACCGCAAAAAAATTTTGAAATTTCGGAAATGGTCTGTTAATCATTAGATGCATGAATTTAAAATTCACTTATTTACGAAATGCAGTGATAGCTGATTCCTAAAGCGCTAGGACGGGGAGCCGGCTCATTGTCAGTAAGTTTTACACTGTGATTTGGCTTCAGTTGTCGGATCTACTTGTGTTGTGATTGCACCTGATAGGACGTTCGTAGTGATCTGTGACGTATAGCGTCAGTAACGTTAGCTACGTCAGTGCAAGCCAGCAAGCTGCCGCCGCCCACGGCAGCGCTTAGCGTCAGCAGGTGAGGGGGCGACGTCTGGCAGCGTTCCCATTCAGCAAGTGGCGTTGCCACCCAGGCGGAGCGCGGCACGCCCATGTAATGAAGCAGGAAGGCAGCTAGAGCGGCAACTTCCTCACCCGTAATCCGGAGGCTATATTAGCGGTAGTTTCGCCATTACCTGCCTTGTTTTACTCCGCGTATGCAAGTAGCTGCGCTGCAGGAAGCACTTCGCGTCGATGTCATGATTGAATGGCCGCCGTAACCTCATTATGTGCCTATGTAATTAAAGCTTGTTCATACAGGATAATGTTTGGCGGATACTGCCTTTCGGCCCTTTTGTGTCTGGTTACGTCAACAGCATCTGAGCAATTAGTTCATAGGCTGTGTCAATTGTGGAACATTCCTGAATACTCTAGTTGGATACAAAACTGCGATCACATAGGAAGTACAGAAGGACATATTGGGTCTCAGTCTTTTGTATATAACCACAACTGTGCACCTTTTTACTTTGTTTTTGCACGGTTGTTAATTTATCAGATTCTGAAACAGCTGAGGGGGAAGTATATTGAGAAGAATGAGTGTTATGCAAAAATATGCCGAACCAAGTCCCATAATCGTTCTCTATTTGCCCCTCGTCCTAGCTTGATTTAGGCCTAGTCGTAGTACACAGCATGTGTAGCACCGTGTGTCCATTAAGAATGTATCATTAAGCGAAAATCGTTTTGGTAGGCATGGATTTGTAGTTCAAACTATACTTCGAATTCTTAAGAGGCTCAACAATTGTCAATAATATCGTTCCTTTTGTTTCAGGTAAGTTGCTGACATCTTTGGGTCCTTACGGTCTACATTCCTGTAAGTCTTAATTAACATTACTATTTATTTTGCTGAAATATTGTTCTTTGGTTTTGTTTCTATGTAGCTGTCACATCCTTTTAGGATTCGAATAAATATAACCCATCAGTTAAAACACGAAGACATATGCAAGACTTATTAATTAATCAGTATGATGATGGCAAACGTGAGTTCTCTGCCATTAAGTTCTAGTTACTGGCAGCCAATAGGGCGAATTGTGGATGGGACTTTGTATCTGAGGTCATCTGTCCCCTAGAACTTAGAACTACTTAAACCTAACTAACCTAAGGACATCACACACATTCATGCCCGAGGCAGGATTCGAACCTGCGACCGTAGCGGTCGCGCCGTTCCATACTGAAGCGCGTAGAACCGCTCGGCCACACCGCCCGGCCTGGGTGTCACAAGAAAGACGAGATGAACAGTATTTGTTTGGGCTGACTCCATCTACACAGTCCAAAAACGAAATTACAGATATCCGCTGAAACTCTATAGAAAATGTCTCCGATAGGTTTTAGGAGCGATACCTGACATTTTGTAAACACGTACGCATACATATTATAAAAATATATTTGTGTGTGTGTGTGTGTGTGTGTGTGTGTGTGTGTACGCTCCACATCTCCTCCTAAACCACTGGACCGATTTCAACCAAACTTGGCACACACATACGACTGTCAGGTAACAGATAGTGTGAACGAAGAACTTCCTACCTATTAAAGGGGTGGAGGTATGGGTGAAAAAGAAGCCTAGCCCGTGACGCGTGAATTTACAGACTTTATTCACCCTTTATTTGAGAATGAGAGCGCATAGCGACTTGCAAAAACTTGACACGTAATATGAAACCCTGATGAAAATTTTTCTGGATGGCAAGCCCATCAAAATGACGAAAGAAAAGAGGTTTTTTGCTTACTATGTTTCCGCTGTTCATGCAGTTTTAAGTACAGCATGAGGCATTACGTTCTAATTTACTGTATTCACGACACACTTTGCAGACGGTGTGCACATATAGTGTGCAGACAGTCTGCATAGTGTGCAAATATTGCATCATTGGGCAATAAGTAGTTCAGGAAATATGACGTCAAAAACTGTGAGATTGTTGAAAAACTGCCGCATCACGCATGACATTTATATTTATTACTTCGAATCCACATACGCCGCTGGATGTACGTACGTAATAACATCACTGTGTGACCCGTGGTTCAGGAGACATGACGACGTAAACATTAAGCACAAGGCCGGATGGTCCGTGACACGGGCGTGGACGCACAGCTATAAATAAATATCTGGGAACGCCGGGTTTCTCTGATAGTCACCCTGTAACACTCCCTTGTGTACTCAAGAAATAACTTTTACGTATGTCGATTTCAAAACGTTAGGAATAATGTACTGAGTACTGTCTGCTAGAATCTTGAATCCAGTCACAAACCTGGTCCAGTACTCGGTAAGTTCGAATTTTGTTTAGTAAACGACGGTGTGGAACTGAATATAATATCTTCAGGACTTCAGCGAACACGGCACCAACCTGGCCCTTTTTGAGTGCAGCGTTTTGGGTTTCATGGGCGCACAGGCCAAACTGCGTTTCGTAAGATCTGTTTTTACGGAATCCATGTATTTTATTATAGAGGACATTTTCAGTCTTGAGAAACAACGTGATGCAAGAGCATAGAACGTGTTCCATAATTCGGTTCACTATGCTGGGTAATACTGTACATTCTTCTTGTCCTATCCCAGTGGTTCCCAACGTGAGGGATAATTACCCCTGAGGGGTTCAAAAATGGTTCAAATGGCTCTGAGCACTATGGGATTTAACTTCTGAGGTCATCAGTCCCCTAGAACTTAGAACTACTTAAACCTAACTAACCTAAGGACGTCACACACATCCATGCCCGAGGCAGGATTCGAACCTGCGACCGTAGCGGTCGCGCGGTTCCAGACTGAAGCGTCTAGAACCGCTCGGCCACTCCGGCCGGCGGTGGAGATTACAGCTCGTGAATCGAATGTGTGAACATCATCTTCCTCATATTGTTCAACCAATACGCACATGCTTTGTAGTTCGTACCATGCAGCCATGACATGTATGCTTTAATAACTAATGAAAATACCTTCCAGTTGTAGATAATTCTCTCAATGTACCAGAAATTGCTTCATTATTCACTTTACAACAGGCGAACTGCTTGACAGCACAACAGAACAGTAACTATCTAACTTTTAACTACGCTGCTGAGGGGGCCTATACAGTATTATTATGATAGTTTTGTCAGTGGTAGTGGATAGACAAAAGTATTGGCTGCCTGAAGTCTTTCAATTTTCTCCAGTACAGACGTAAAAAATCCAGCAATCAAGTGATTCACAAACAGAAAGTTTAGTGCACGCATTTTAATTTTGTTTATCATAAATGGTTGTGGAGAGCGGGGGTGAAGCAAATATCGCTAGGTAGAAGATTGCTGCAGAAGAAGCATATTTGTCTGCAGTAATCGTCTTCAATGTGGAGAGTTATCTTTCTTTTCTGGGGATGAGTTGTAAGTAGCACTTGCGATGCACTGACAACTAATTCATCTTTCTATAAAAGAAGCTGTTGGAAATAATCAGTACCAATTTTCTCTGTGATGCATTAGTTCGTGGTTTAGTAAAACGCTTACAAAAACGAAATATTATCCGTCTCTCATTTTTTTAAAGTAAAAGTGTTGAAAAGAAAATTGTTTTTCATTCTATAGTCAGAAGCGAATATTGATGATGGCGGAGGAAAGAGGGGGGGGGGGGCGTATTAGCTAATATCTGATTCAAGGAGCCCGGGTTCGATTCCCGCCTGGGTCGGAGATTTTCTCCGCTCAGGGACTGGGTGTTGTATTGTCCTCATTATAATTTCATCATCATCAGTGCAAGGCAACGGGAAATCACCACTGGAATCCTTGCCCTATACGCTCATGCGTTGGACCTCTCTGACGAGGCTTCCCCCATGATAAGGCCTGCCGTAAGGCAGAACACAAAACTTAAAGATTTTACCCTGGTGTAACGACCTCAGAAAGGGTGAGAACCGCTGTCCTATCCCGTTTCGTTCACAAGATAGTTCAGAACAGAGCGAGCGCTTCGCCGTGCTACTCCAGAGTAGGTCGGGGTGTCGCCTGGTGTGGAAGCCGGAGCGCGTCCCCACCAACTGGGGGAGGGACGGCCGATGCGCTACGATGCGGCCGCTGGTGACATAACGGCGAGAGCCGCCTGTTGACGAAACAAACGAACGGCGCCGTGTTCCAGTTCTGCACGGCGCGGCGCTGTGCGGCGCGGTCCCGTTTCCTTAATAAATTAGCGTGAGAGGGAATGTGTAACGCGACGAACCGGGTCACCTAGGCCGGACCACCGGCCGCATCGCCCGTGACACCTGTGTTACGTCGCTTCCCGTGGCCTGGCAGAGCACTTGCTGGAATTACAGGTCTAGCGTTCTCCCTATCCCCTGTCCCCTCACCTGCCCCTATCCCACCCGAGTGCTGCCCAGGTGTTACAGTACTCACCCAGCTGAAAATGAGGGAAACTGAATTTTAATTTTTAAATTGTTACCCCTGCTTATTTAAAACCCGTTTACACAAGCATATAATTAAGGAATTTTATTAGTTTTCCACTGTTCGTTTCTGTAACTTACCATTATATTTGGTTGTTAAGATAACACTGTTGTAGCTCTCTTCTCTGCTGTGAGCGGCGCACACTAACTTTACTTCTCTTGACGACCAATACCCAGTATTATATGCGCGGCCAGAACATGTATAACGGCATTTCTTACATGTTTTCGTTTTGTGATACTTTTCTGTAGGCCTGATTGCCTTTTTCGTGTGTTTTAGACGACGCCCTATATTCAACGAGGTAATCTGCTACCTCCTTACTTTGCAGTATGAGCAGTACTTTGCAGTTTTCGGTATCGTTTAGTTCACTTTATTTTAATAGTACTGTAGTGTCGGCAGACTTGCCAACACTACGCACACTAATTGAAAGAGGCGGCCAAGATGCACGCGCTAACTCACGAAGGATGGAGTGAGATCTGAAACAGGATTCGTAATGAATGCTATAAAGAAAAGTACGTAGCTCCTTGAATACTTAACTTTTAATCCATCCTTGTATACATCGTTCTTGATGAGACATCTGGAGATTGTGGCGATACAAGTGAGACTCTTTAGATACATGCAATGTTACAAATGGCGCCTTGCTAGGTCGTAGCCATGGACTTAGCTGAAGGCTATTCCAACTGTCTCTCGGCAAATGAGAGAAAGGCTTCGTCAGTGTAGTCGCTAGCAACGTCGTCGTACAACAGGGGCGAGTGCTCGTACGTCTCTCGAGACCTGCCGTGTGGTGGCGCTCGGTCTGCGATCACTCAGTGGCGACACGCGGGTCCGACATGTACTAATGGACCGCGGCCGATTTAAGCTACCACCTAGCAAGTGTGGTGTCTGGCGGTGACACCACAAGTACACTGCGCGAAACTCTTAAAACTTGACAAGAGTAACTACCTCAGACCTTTCATGCACACTGAAGCGCCAAAGAAACTGGTATAGGCATGCCTATTCAAATACAGAGATATGTAAACAGGCAGAATACGACGCTGCGGTCGATAATGTCTCCGAGGTAGCGATTAAGTAGGGATTTTCCAGTACGACCATTTCGCTAGTGTACCGTGAATCTTAGGAATCCGGTAACACATCAAATCTCTAATATCGCTGCGGCCGGAAAAAGATCTTGTAAAAACGAGATCAACGACGACTGAAGAGAATCGTTCAACTTGAGAGAAGGGCAACCATTCCGCAAATTGCTGCAGATTTCAATGCTGAGCCATCAAAAATTGTTGGCGTGCGAACCATTCAAGGAAACATCATCGATAAGGGCTTTTAGAGCCGAAGGACCACTGGTGTACCCTTGATGACTGCATGACACAAAGCTTTATGTCTCGCCTGGGCGCATCAACTGCGACATTGGACTGTTGATGACTGGAAACATGTTGTCTGGTCGGAAGAGTCTCGTTTCAAATTGTGTCGACGGAATTGACATGTAGGGGTATGGTGACAACCTCATGAATCCAGGAGACAGCATGTCAGCAGGGGACTGTTCAAGCTGGGGAAGGCTCTGTAATGGTGTGAGGCGTGTGCAGCTGGAGTGATATAGGATTCCTGATATATCATACGACTCTGACATATGACACGTACTTAAGCATTCTGTCTGATCACCTGCCACCATTCACGTCCATTGTACATTCCGACGGTCTTGGGCAATTCTAGCAGGACAATGCGACACTCCACACGTCTAGAATTGCTACGGAGTGGCTAGAGGAACACTCTTCTGAGTTTAAACACTTCCGTTGGCCACCAGACTCTCTAGACATGAGCATTAATGAACATATCTGGAATGTCTTACAATGTGTTGTTCAGAAGAGATCTCCACCCCATCGATTTATGGACAGCCCCGCAGGATTCATGGTGTCAGTTCCGTCCAGTACTACTTCAGACATTAATCGAGTCCATGCCACGTCGTGTTGCGGCACTTCTGCGTGCTGGTGGAGGCCCAGGCAGGTGTACCAGTTTCTTTGGCTCTTCAGTGTATTTTAAACGTGACTTCCCTTGTACTCAGTACTATTTTACATCAAAAAGTTGTTTGAAAAAATTCTGTTTTGTGTATTGGTCTCTTTGACGGACAAATCAGTTACTGGCTTCTGAATACTTTCGGCTGTTATATTCTGTTTTTTTTTATTATTTTATTTTAAAGGGGCACCACGCAGTGTTCTTAAAATATTGACAAAAGTGTTTGCCTACTAAAGCATCTGCATGGAGGGCAGCCTATGTGTTTAACATCTGTTGTGGCAGTAAATTGGTTTCAGTATTTTCCTTGGTAGTCCAAAGTTTTACTAAATCGGAGTCACGCCATTTGTAAGAAAACTTTGTATTTTCTTTGTAGTCTAATCTGAAGATGCTTTAAACAAGGCAAAACGTGTTACTGGCAAAATCTAAATTAATAAAGTCATTTTTCAGCCAAGATTGTTTATCTACAAACCAAGAAACTGAATGGCTCCATTCTACCTGCAACTGTTAATATTTTTGTTTATTTTCTTACTTTTGTACAATTTCGCCCTGAGATCATTTTCAAATACCTTGTTAAAATGTTTCTGAAAAACAATAATCGGAATTTAGTACCTCATTTTTAGATGAATTTGAAAGGAGTTGCTAAACAGAATGTATGTCACGCCAGATGTAGCAACATACTAGATATTTTCCTTAGCTGTTTCACTATCGAAGTACCTTTGACGGCCAATGTTGTCAATTTGAACGGAAGTTCTTTTTACAAAGAACGTATCGCAATAATACTCGACATCTTTGCAAAGACTACACAAGTAGCTGTCACAGGTATTCTTTATCTATGAAATATCGTCCATCTAGAGTTAGGAGCGATGGGTAATTTTAATGAGACGTCAACTATAGGAGCGTATAATCTAGCAATTGCAATGAAATAATAAAATATGGTAATACAAAGAATTTACATACCAAAACTACAATATGTTGAGAATAATGTAGACTATTTCCGTACGTTTCAACCAAGAAAAAGCTCAGAGAATCTATGGAAAGACATTAACAGAAAAGTCTTGTCGACAAAAATATTGTCTACCAGGTAAGGAATAGTTCATGAAATTGTACCAACAAGTAACTGAGAGCGTGCAGTAGGACTGACTGATACAAACCTTTGTCTTAAATGCGGGTTAGTGGACACTTTCATACATCACTTTCCATGCAATGTATGCCGTCATCTAAAGGAATACGTAACATTCCTAAGAAAAGATCACTGGAGATATGTCATTACGAGTGGAATGACGACACCGGGTGCTATAGACTTCTCAAATAAATAAAGGGTAATGCCATTATGTGGCTCTACGGTCACTTTGACAACTATGTGCTCAACAAAAGACGATCGCACTCTGTTGAGGAACACATATTTCACTTGAATTCTATAAAGATTGAACCAGAAGAGATCATAAGACCAATTTTGGAAATAAGATAAAAATAATATTTCATAGGCAAATAATAGGTTAATCTTATAATAAAATTGAAGCAGATCATAAATTCTGTTACAATAAATATTGAACGAACATGAACTCAACATATTAACGACATTAACACCCTCGATTCAATGTACGGAAGGCATCCGACGAGTAGTTAGTAATAACGTTGCCTCAACCCATATCACAATGCCGACCCCATAGAAGAGACGGGAAAAGGCAAAAGAAGAAGAAGAAGAAGAAGAAGGTAACTAGACGTGATGCAATTCCTAGATGAGACCAGTTTCCGTTCTTTAGGTCACGTGAACAACCAGATTTATAATTATTGAGAAAATAGCAGACCTAATACAATTCAATACCTGTTACACATCTGCAAAATAACGATGCCAGTAAAATGAACATCGACATGAAGCCTACATCGTAGATAAGAATTTGTCACGTTCTTAAGATAACCATATACTTTTATTTCTAAATTGTAATTATTCTTGTTATTCCTAGGGACGAATCTGCTGTAGGTGATTAAAGGGTGTAATTAAGTAAGTGGTTAGTAACGGTTGTATCTTCAAGATAAAATTAAAAGAGACATATCTTCAACATTAACGGTAAACCCTGTAGCAGTCTAACAGGTCTCAGGATTTTTTTTTTTTTGCAACATTCAACTGGAGCGGAGACAAACACCGTCTATTTATTTTATTAAACCTCGATAAGTATGTCTCTTCTGCCAACGCCGTCTCCAGTTAGTTAATACCTCCACAGTATCTCCAACAACTAAACACGAAAATACGCAACTAGCTACAACACCTGAGAAAAGAAGCCTGTAGAACTACAGACCCATACAGGAAGAATAATTTTCTCTCTTACTAATTTCCGCATTTAGAAACTTACAACGCTTTCGAACGCTACCTCTGCCATAGATCCCCAAGAGCCCGCAGGAAATATGACTACCAAGATTTCGTGAGCTCCAAGGAATTCCCTACGCTGTTTAAATTTTCAGCCTATTTGCCAGTCCGATCTGGTTTTCGGTTTAACCAAGGTCACTGTAATTCTTCCTGCCCTTTGTCCTTTCTCTTCGAAGAGCTGCCTCCTACCAGGAATTATCGCTTTAATTTCTTCAAACAAATGTTACGGGGAAACTATTTGATGTCACCAGGTAGTCGTTAAACTTTGAGCGAACCAAGGAGATAGGGCCTACAACCAGGGCCGGTTTCAGACCCAAGTGACACAAGACATCGCTTGGGGCGGCAAGCAGAAAGGGACGCCAGGGAAGCAACAACTATAGATACAATGAAGTGACAAAAGTTACTGAATATCTCCTAATGTCGTGTCGGACCTCCTTTTGCCCGGCATGGTGCATAAACTCGACGTGGCATGGACTCAAAAAGTCGCTGTAAGTCCCCTGCATAAATACTCAGCCATGCTGCCTCTAAAGCCGTCCATAATCACGAAAGTGTCGCCGGTGCAGGATTTTGTGCACGAACTGACCTCTCGATTATGTCCCACAAATATTCTATGGGATTCATGTCTCTGGAGATGTGAGTGATCAAATCATTTTTTAGAATTGTCCAGAACGTTTTTCAAATCAGTCACGAGCAATTGTGGCCCGATGACACGACGCATCGTTGTTTGGGAACATGGAGTTCATGAATGGCTTCAAATGGTCTCAAAGTAGCCGGATATAACCATTTGCAGTCAATGATCGGTTGAGGCTGACCAGAGGACTCAGTCCATTACATGTCTTGTATTGCATGTTAACCGGGGGCGTAGAAACGACGGAGAGGCTCCGTCCCCGCCGCAGCCGCAGTGGTCCACAATCCCACGACGACTACCGCAGTCCACTTCACCCCTCCGTCGTCCCAAACCGAACCACTCTTTCAGGCTTGTTGTGCGGTTCAGCCCCAATTGACCCCTCACCCCCTCACCCCCCCTCGCCCCCCCCCCCTCCAGGGAACGTCTCACACAAGACGAGTGTAACCCCTACGTTTGCATGGTAGAGTAATGGTGGTGTACGTGTACGTGGATAACTTGTTTGCGCAGGAATAGCCGACGTAGTGTAGCTGAGGCAGAATGAGGGGAACCAACCCACATTCGCCGAGGCAGATGGACAACCGCCTCAAAACCATCCACAGACTGGCCGGCTCGCCGGATCTCGACACAAGTCCACCGGGCGGATTCGTGCAGGAGACCAGGCGCTCCTTCCCTGTCCGGAAAGCCGTGCGTTAGACCGAACGGCTAACCGGACGGGCCCATTACATGTAAACAGAGCCCACATAACTGTGGAGCCACCATCAGTTTGCCTTTTTGACAACTTGGATCAATGACTTTGTGGCGTCTACGCCACACTCGAACCCTACCATAAGGTCTTACCAGCTTAAATCGGGACTCATCTCACCAGGCAACGGTTTTCTATTCGTCTGGGATCCAACCGGTAAAGTCAAGAGCCCAGGAGAGGCGGCGCAGGTGATGTGCTGTAAGCAAAGGCACTCGCTTCGGTTGTCTGCTGCCATAGCCCATTAACGCCAGATTTCACCGCACTGTCCTAAGGGATACGATCTTCGTATGTCTCACATTAATTTCTACGATTGTTTCAAGCAGTGTTGCGTGTCTGTTAGCACTGACAACTCTACGAAAACGTTGCTTCTCTCGGTCGTTGAGTGAAGGCCGCCGGCCACTGCCTCGTCCTTGGTGAGAGAAAATGCCTGAAATGTGGTATTCTAGGCACGCTCTTGACATTTTAAATGTAGTAATACTGATTTCCCTAACGATTTCCGAAACAAATTGTACCATGCTTCTAGCTCCAACTACCATTCCACGTTCAAAATCTGTTGATTCCCGTCGTGCGGACATAATCGCGTCGGAAACCTTTTTACCTGAATCAGCTGAGTGCGAGTGATTGCTCCACCAATACACTGCCCTTTTATACCTTGTGCACGCGACACTACCGCCATGTCTATATATACATATCACTATCCCGTGAGTTTTGTCAGCTCTGAATATCTACACAAGAGTATGGCTGTTAGCAGCGGCCGCTTGGGGCGTCAAGCTGAGAGGGGCGCCGGCGCACTCGAACGTGGTACACAATTAGTTAAGGAAACTGATAAGAGTGAAAGTGTTCGAGTGAAAAGGGGGGAGGTGGGGCGCCAGGTAGTAAGTCACTAGTGCGGAAAAATGTTCTCGATCCGGCCCTCACTGCAACAGTCGGCATACATTGTGCATCACCTTAACAATCCACTTTAGGCTGATTTGTAGAGACCAACCCAGCAGCTGCGTACTGGAGAAGAAGCACTGGCCCTTCTACACCGAGGAAATTCAGCCTAACACCGGTCTCAGGTTTCGACCGCCTAACGCCTCAGACCCAAATGAATCTGTATCTCCCCCAACAAAACACAAATCTAGTAACTATCCCATTCAGGATATGAAATGATAACTGAAGGAACAAGCCCATAGTAAGGCACCGGACTAATATTTCTAAAACGCATGTATGTATTCTCGTATCTAGAAGACACGTCACGTTTCTGTTATAGCCATCTCATTCTTTGTGATGTTAAGAAGGAGCTAATTATATTTGTCTGTTGCACTATGACTTGTAAATGAGTTCCAAATTAGACCTCGAATTTACAGTCTATCAACTGGAGTGACTTTCCATAAGGTAATTATGCGCTTGCAAGAGGGCTCACGCTTCACCATGATACAAGTCTACACGTGGACGTTTACAGTGGCTATTGCTTGTCGTATTGGCAAGGAAAGTGGAAGTCTTCACTACACTCGCCTCTGACAGGTAGGTTTTCTCTAGCAAATAAATCATCACCTTCCTTTGTGATTTTACATTGTAGCTAGGCAACTGTAGTTGATCGGAAGCACGCGCTGTCTAAACTAAAGATCTCAGAAGATGATTAGACAGGGTGCAGCAGAAATATCTGCACAAGAAGAGATCTACTTGTGTTTTCTTTTTGCTTTATTTACCGGTTTTTTTATTGAACTTGGCCATCTCTAATGTTTCATATAATCAATTGCCCAAAGCCTTTGTGCTTGTGAAATATTAGAGATTGCCAAGTTAAATTATCTATCAATCTATTAAAGTAAACGTTATTTGCTGGAACTATGTATTTTTCTAATGGTATTCACCTTATTAAAATAGGAGGATAGTTATGAAATTTTTGTCAATGATTGGAACGAAACTGTTCCCAAAAATAGGAGGAAAATGTGCTAAATATGACGATAAAGTCTGTCGAGAAAGTACAATTTTCTATCCATGGCGATGCAAAAAATTTACGTGCCATGTCAGTGTATTACTGTTTTCACAATCTTTAGAATACTATTCCGAAGAAGTAAATATTGTTATTAAAAAACACATAATGTCTTCAGTATCTTGGTACAGAGAAAGTTACTACCGTATGTGTCACTGTAGTTCTGCGAAAGTGGTTTCATTCTCTTGTCACGTTGAAGACAAGAATTGATTCAGGAACGCAGTATGTAACCAGCGTTAACAGTAAATAGTTCGTATCACTACATGCCTCCGCTTTTTACATTATGTTCTGTGGCGTTAGATATCAACCTACACCGCCGTAATGCAAGGTGGCCTCTTCCGAAGAAGCGATGACCTCATGTCGAGTTCGCTGTATGCATGTCAGGCTTGTCGAAACGGTACTTTGCGGTGTAGTACGTCACAAGTCCTCCCACGTTAGCCTCAAGAGGACCCCGCTGACTGAAGTTACCTCATTAGCTGAGCATCTCCACTTTCTGTCTCCGAGAAACGTACGAGGTATTGAGCACGTACCTGACATATACGGTACGGTACGGACTGTAGATATCACGTATGCTTGGAGAAATACAAGGTAAGTAAATCTTCTGCTTGTTGTCTCACCTTGTTTGCGGATCAATTCTGCTCGTGCCCTGTTTTGCTATAGTTTTCCCACCGCTCTGTAGCCCGCCTCTCCTTCCCGTCGTGTATGAAGTCGTGCACAACACGTACAGTCCTGGTTTTTAGTGCTGTCAGGATAATGTCCAGTTTGCAAATACGACGGTGTTTGAGAATTTTATGATTGGAGAGGAATTCTTTTTTAAAAAATTTTTAACCTATTTGTTCGACATTCCGGTTTTAAACATTCTCTTACGACTGTGCCTCTCCCAATTGCCCTTTGAGCAAGCGCTGACATCGATGGGGAGGCGAGACTCCCAGTTCGGCCACACGTTTTCACTTAGTCACACAACAGGGGTAGCGTGTTTACGTTGTTTTCGTCTGTGACGAAACTCGTACACAGGTTTCTAACAATTTTAGCTCTCCCCGTTTTTGGGTCTCGTCGCTTAGCAATGGGCAAAAAAAGAGCGGTATTTTAAGTATGTAATTTTTTGAATGAACATGTTTGTTGCACACTGTGTGCTGGAGAATTTTCTGTTACATGTAGAAGAAAAGATAAAGTAAAGACAGCTAAACACAGGAATGTTATTAATGCTACTGCTTCACCATGCTTATTTCACGTTTATGATCACAAATTTTTATGTCATCAGACATTCGGTCTATAATGACCATCTTCAGATGTGTTTTATAAAAACATGTCCAATTCGCGATGTCTTTGCCTAGGACATCTGCTCCACTTGAGAGAGTGTTTTCAACCATCAGGAACATTTCGTCTGCAGAAAGGAATGGATTTTCAGTATCTACTGTTAAACATCTGGTAAATCTTAAAATTAATTCAGAGCTTTCTTGTTGTGAATTTTATGATGTAATTAAAACAAACAACCAATTTCAGAAAAAAGTCATATCTGATGAAACAATTGGACAGATGCATGTAGGACTCGAGCGCTGAGTGCTCCACACCAACATAATTATGTAACAGACAGTTCATCCATTTCGAGAATCGAGAATTTTGATGATTTTTGCCTGTTGTCAACACTGTTACTGGCCCCGACGATTCCAAGTATTTAGAGAATGTTTTAATTTGGTGCTTGAAGTCTGAGAACAAATGACAAAAGAAATATTTTTTCGCTTGATATAAATACAAATTTATGAGTTAGTGATTTTTTTTCCTTTACTCGTACTACGAAGCTTTCCTTCTTGCCAAATTTCATGATTCCACATCATGGAGATGTACCATATAGGTTTAAATGAACGAGTTTGCGAGTGTCAGAATATGCCACATAAACAACCGTATCTTCTGACTGTATCGACGTAGTAGCTTTTTTTTTTTTTTGTGCCACCAATGGACTATAGCACTCAGTACGTGAAATGAATTTCAACTTGATATGTCTATCCGTTCGAGAGAAAAAGGTATCTTAAAAGGCGAACAAATTGACAATCGGACAACAAATGACAAAAAAAAATTTTGTTCGTATGACGTAATTACAGTTTAACAATTTTCAGATTTTTTCCTGTAAAACTTTGCTTCTTATCATTTGATTCTGGTAAAAGCAAGGCGCAGTACAGATTTTTATGAGTGAGTTTGCGACCATCAAACTGTGTGAAAAATATTTGACATAAGTGGTGGTGCCTTTTTACACCACCATGGGACCCTAGACCTTGCTTAGTATGTGGCATAAATGTCATGTTGATATGTGTACCCGTTCCTGAGAAAAAGGGTTTTTACCAATCGGACAGACAAACAGGCAGAAGGACAACAAAGTGATCGTATAAGGTTTTTTTTTTTTTTTTTTTTTTTTTTACGGACTGTGGTACGGAATCATTAAATGCAACCGAATGAATAAAGTTTAATGTTTTAGAGAAAATTTAGGATTTTTAAGTAATTACGAAAAAACATGTCCTGGCTTGGACACAAAAAGTGTATTCGTATGTCCTGGGTTGAAAAAAATATAGTAAGGCCAAGCATGATAGTGAACTCACTTTGATGTCTTGGCCACGAAATTCGCCTGGTCTGAGCCCGATGTAACACATCTGGGACGATGTGGGGTGCCAGGTTCTCGACCACAAACCACCAGCCTCCAATTTACACGAATTGCGTGCCCTGTGCGTTGATACCTTGTCACATACCTCCGGAAGCCTACTAAGGACTTGGCGGATTCATACAGTGCAGAATTGCCACTATGATGCGTTTCAAAGGTGCATCAATACGCTATTGACCGGGTGACCATAATAGTTTGGCCCCTCAATGTATATCGCTATCATAGATGCGAAAATTTTGTTGTTCCCAGCATATCTGTGTGCCCATTCTATCAAGCATAGTGACGCAGGTCTATGAAACTGAACTCGTATACGGAGGGGAATAATTTAAGTCCGAATGTTGATTTTCAGTGGATTCCCTAAACTATTCGAGGCGAATGTCGGAATATTTCCCTCAGTAACATCACGAAACACTGTCTTCACCCCTTCTTAATTTAGAACTTTTGGTGCGTTTCTGGTGACCTCGACGTAGACAAGGTCGTAACTGCAAGTCGCTACCTTCCTTCGCAAGGATTTCCAGTTCCACTAAAAATAGCTTTGATGACAGGAAAAACAAACAACCTTCACAGCTTTAGTATATTTCTCACGTTAATGTGAGTAAATTAAATCTCAATAAGTACATCACTTCATGAATGTAGAAATTCCCACTTTAATACTCGAATTTCGTGTATGTTTACTTTATTATTCCTCGTCCATAAAAGTGCACCAAACTGCAGGGCCATAAAAACTGTAGAAGTTCTTTATGTAGGTCGACTTGTTGATTTCGAAAATGACACTGAAAACCTCATGTTACCCCCAGTTTTGGCACAAATAGCATGCTACTGAGTATCCGAAGAACACTCACTCAGTGATTCACCCCGTTTCAGATGGCCGGGATATATCTATACCACAGCCTCCGCAGACGTTAGATCCGAATAACAATTATGCCAGGGATACAGTGCAGGAGACGGGTGGTACTGGCTTTGAAGAGGAAAGCCTTCTTCTGTTCACTCAGCCAGATCTAAATGATTTTAGTCCGTGATCTGGGACTGACAAAGAAGAAAGCAGAGCGCCTAGGGTCAAGACTGCATTAAAGACATTTGTTAGAAGCTGGTATGTCCGTTACAGTTTACAGTAAAAGGGACTTGATATTTACATTATATTTTGTTCAAAATGAATTGTTGGTGTACTGCAGTGATGTACAAGGTTTGATGGGTCAGTTCAACATTCCGTACGCTCTAGGTAACTAGACATTGTTTGTTGACTCATCTAAAAGAAGCCTGATCCCAGTTCTGCCACACATTGGTAATAATTATGCCGCAGTACCTGTCAGCCAGTCTGTGCACCTACATGAAACATATGGTAACATTAAGGAGCTTCTTATTATCATTCATTATGAGCGAAAGGCTATTTATAATTTGTACAGAAACCAGATGGCACTTATAAGAGTTGAGGGGCATGAAAGGGAAGCAGTGGTTGGGAAGGGAGTGAGACAGGGTTGTAGCCTTCCCCGGTGTTATTCAATCTGTATATTGAGCAAGAAGTGAAGGAAACAAAAGAAAAATTCAGAATAGGTATTAAAATCCACGGAGAAGAAATAAAAGTTTTGAGGTTCACCGATGACATTGTAATTCTGTCAGACACAGCACAGGACTTGGAAGAGCAGTTTAACGGAATGGGCAGTGTCTTGAAAGGAGGATATAAGATGAACATCAACAAAAGCAAAACGAGGATAATGGAATGTAGTCGAATTAAGTCGCGTGATGCTGAGGGAATTATATTAGGAAATGAGACACTTAAAGTAGTAAATGAGTTTTGCTATTTGGGGAGCAAAATAACTGATGATGGTCGAAGTAGAGAGGATATAAAATGTAGACTGGCAATGGCAAGGAAAGCGTTTCTGAAGAAGAGAAATTTGTTAACATCGTGTATAGATTTAAGTGCCGGGAAGTCGTTTCTGAAAGTATTTGTATGGAGTGTAGCCATGTATGGAAGTGAAACATGGACGATAAATAGTTTGGACAAGAAGAGAATAGAAGCTTTCGAAATGTGATGCTACAGAAGAATGCTGAAGATTAGATGGGTAGATCACATAACTAATGAGGAGGTATTGAATAGAATTGGGGAGAAGTTTGTGGCACAACTTGACAAGAAGAAGGGACCGGTTGGTAGGACATGTTCTGAGGCATCAATAGATCACAAATTTAGCATTGGAGGGCAGCGTGGAGGGTAAAAATCGTAGAGGGAGACCAAGAGATGGTTATATGAAGCAGATTCAGAAGTATGTAAGTTGCAGCAAGTACTGGGAGATGAAGAATCTTGCACAGGATAGAGCACCATGGAGAGCTGCATCAAACCAGTCTCAGGACTGAAGACCACAACAACAACATGAGGATCACAACTGGAGGGTGTGTGGTGATTTAAAAGCGTTGGGTATGTTCCGAGGACAACAATCAGGATATGCTAACTTCCCCTGTTAATCACTTTGAGATTACATTTTTTTTTTTTAATTCGCACCTTGATCTTTTTCCTCCAGATATGGGTGCTGTAAGTTAGGAACAGGGTGAAAGACACATCAAGGATATCTAGGACATGGAACCACGAAACCAGGGAACTTGGGGTGTTCGGATGGTGGGCGACTACTGTTGCATGCTTCACTGTGGGCACACGGATGTGCCCCATAAGAGGAAAAGCAGGGATAATGGCATAACAACTATGAAAGCACGGAATTAATGACGTCAGTGCCATATTGTCTGTATGCATCTGTTCACAGTTGAATATTTCAATATGTTTTATGTTTTAAGATTGTATTCTGCTTCAGTATGATACACGTGCCTTATATATGTGATATCAATATTGGTAAAGTATGCGATTGGTACCAAACTGTGGGTGATACGATGTTTTGAGTATCATTTTCGAATTCAGAAGGCAGAAACACATAAAGAACACCTACATATACGAAAAAAATTTCATTGTTGCATTGTGCAGTCAATGTATGAAAGAAAGGAGACGTTTTAGCTGCTGTACTCCTGAGCGGCCTTAGTAGAAATCTTGGGCAGACGCCTTTCTAAAGGGTTAAGAGGGACTAAACAGCGCCACTTAACGCCCCCACCTGCGCTGGCCAAAGAGTTTCACTGGGGGAGCGTACTTCCTGTTTCCGCTGCAGTTACGAAAGTGCTTCTCAGCTGCCTGTCCAGCTGCGACAGGGGTCCGCATATGAAAGACCACAGGAGGTGGGAGGCAAAGCAGGTGAAAGCCAGCGCTAGTGTGTTGTAATGGAGGATCAGCTTACGTGTCGCAGGTGCAAGCAGTCGGCTGCCGCTTGCTGCTCACTTGGGCACATAATTACGTGACTGTATCCAAAAGAAATGTCAGGTTTCCAAAGTCAACATTGTACTGTAACGGCAAGAATGTTGGAAGAAGGTGCTAAAATATTTTGTGGATACAGTGATCTGACACAGGCAGATAGGAAGGCGTAGCGTGTGGTAAGTGATCCACGCTTGTATACAGGGTGTTACAAAAAGGTACGGCCAAACTTTCAGGAAACATTCCTCACACACAAAGAAAGAAAATGTGTTATGTGGACATGTGTCCGGAAACGCTTATTTTCCATGTTAGAGCTCATTTTATTACTTCTCTTCAAATCACATTAATCATGGAATGGAAACACACAGTAACAGAACGTACCAGCGCGACTTCAAACAGTTTGTTACAGGAAATGTTCAAAATGTCCTCCGTTAGCGAGGATACATGTATCCACCCTACGTCGCAAGGAATCCCTGATGCACTGATGCAGCCCTGGAGAATGGTGTATTGTATCACAGTCGTCCACAATACGAGCACGAAGAGTCTCTACATTCGGTACCGGGGTTGCGTAGACAAGAGCTTTCAAATGCCCCCATAAATGAAAGTCAAGAGGGTTGAGGTCAGGAGAGCGTGGAGGCCATGGAATTGGTCCGCCTCTGCCAATCCATCGGTCACAGAATCTGTTGTTGAGAAGCGTACGAACACTTCGACTGAAATGTGCAGGAACTCCATCGTGCATGAACCGGATGTTATGTCGTAGTTGTAAAGGCACATGTTCTAGCAGCACAGGTAGAGTATCCCGTATGAAGTCATCATAACTTGCTCCATTGAGCGTAGGTGGAAGAACATGGGGCCCAATCAAGACATCACCAACAATGCCTGCCCAAACGTTCACAGAAAATCTGTGTTGATGACGTGATTGCACAATTGCGTGCGGATTCTCGTCAGCCCACACATGTTGATTGTGAAAATTTACAATTTGATCACGTTGGAATGAAGCCTCATCCGTAAAGAGAACATTTGCACTGAAATGAGGATTGACACATTGTTGGATGAACCATTCGCAGAAGTGTACCCGTGGAGGCCAATCAGCTGCTGATAGTGCCTGC
Source organism: Schistocerca nitens (assembly GCF_023898315.1). Classification (NCBI taxonomy): domain Eukaryota; kingdom Metazoa; phylum Arthropoda; class Insecta; order Orthoptera; family Acrididae; genus Schistocerca; species Schistocerca nitens. Next base: position 227,984,379 of record NC_064622.1, read on the forward strand.
ACACGCTGTACATGGTACGGAAACAACTGGTTCCCCCGTAGCACTCTCCATACAGTGACGTGGGCAACGTTACCTTGTACAGCAGCAACTTCTCTGACGCTGACATTAGGGTTATCGTCAACTCCACGAAGAATTGCCTCGTCCATTGCAGGTCTCCTCGTCGTTCTAGGTCTCCCCAGTCGCGAGTCATAGGGTGGAATGTTCCGTGCTCCCTAAGACGCCCATCAATTGCTTCGAAAGCCTTCCTGTCGGGACACCTTCGTTCTGGAAATAAGTCTCGATACAAACGTACCGCGCCACGGCTATTGCCCCGTGCTAATCCATACATCAAATGGACATCCGTCAGCTCCGCATTTGTAAACATTGCACTGACTGCAAAACCACGTTCGTGATGAACACTAACGCGTTGATGCAACGTACTGATGTGCTTGATGCTAGTACTGTAGAGCAATGAGTCGCATGTCAACACAAGCACCGAAGTCAACATTACCTTCCTCCAATTGGGCCAACTGGCGGTGAATCGAGGAAGTACAGTATATACTGACGAAACTAAAATGAGTTCTAACGTGGAAATTAAGCGTTTCCGGACACATGTCCACATAACATCTTTTCTTTATTTGTGTGTGAGGAATGTTTCCTGAAAGTTTGGCCGTACCCTTTTGTAACACCCTGTATACACTCTAAACAATGTCTGCAAGCAACCAAAATCTCCGCGTTCTGGTCCTGAATGGCCAACTGAGACCGACCGATCTCTGTGCCAGCCTTTGAAAATGGCGTCATTGCACGTCGTCTGGAAGGGCGTGGGGTCAACACACAACTCTCCCAGGCGTTGGTGGCGTTCTTCACCTCGGAACTCACTCAAGTAGCTCCTCTTTTGGCATCACGAGTTTGAAAGTACCCCATTCCAGTTCTCCCACCAGGAAAAAATTCCTTGCAGTTCCGGGAATCGAACCCGTGTCCTCTGCAGCCAGATACGCTGATCTCTGAGCTTCGGAGCAGGCGAGGAATCTACGGCTAAGCCGAAATGGGAAAAGCGTACCGATCATCTTAAACAGAAACGGTCTCCCAAGTTGATAGCAGCTAGGAACCATGTCCATTTATTAGGTGTTTGAGTATTATGTGCGGTACTCGTATCAGAAATGCAAGGTTGGTAACTGGAAAGTACAAAGTCGATGGACGATCTCACTTATAGACAACAGGAAAAGGAGGAAAGTAGAAACTAAAGTCAAAAGTTGACGACTAGTCACATCAAGGTAATTTCACATTGGGCTAGATCACCTGGGAAGAATGGGAAAGTAATCTATAACGTTGTTCTCTCGAAGGAACCAACGTACCATTCTTTTGAAGCGATTTCTGAAGGTTAGGAATCTGTAGATCAAAATGGCTGTATTCGTATCTGAGCCTTGTTCATCCCGAGTGTAGGTCATGATCGGTCGTAATGTGAGACAGGCGCATAATCCATAGAGCAGGAGATCAGTTGGCTCTGGTTCTAACCCTCTCTTAAGAAGTCGCTCCGAGCTTCCAGCCGGCCGCTAACGCTCGGGGGCTTCAGGAAGCGGGCTGTGGACCCCGTTGTGGGAGGCGACATTCAAGCGTTGCGTGTATGAAACTGGGAATGAGAGATCGCAGAGTTCAGTTAAGTAGTATTGTCACAGCGAGGCGCTGAACGAGTGGGCGATGAAGTCACATTAACCGTTCTCCGGTCATCTAAGCGAGAGTTTGAGGTTTTGTGCGCCGGGATGGCCGAGCGGTTCTAGGCGCTACAGTCTGGAACCGCGCGACCGCTACGGTCGCAGGTTCGAATCCTGCCTCGGGCATGCATGTGTGTGATGTCCTTAGGTTAGTTAGGTTTAAGTAGTTCTAAGTTCTAGGGGACTGATGACCTCAGAAGTTAAGTCCCATAGTCCTCAAAGCCATTTTTTTGAGGTTTTGTGGCGAGCACGTGCTCAGACTGCGCACGCTTTATGTCAAATAGTGGATCCAGTAGCTGGCTGTAGGTGGAGTTGTTTTGGTGGAAATTACAGTGAGGTATCATGCGTCACTTTTTCCCCTGTTGCCTTTAAACTGTTACCCTGCTTTGTCGTTGCCAAGGTTAACGGCAGAGGCTGAGAGGATCCATCTGGAAGTGGTGTTTGAACTTGAAGGGTGTGCGTGTTCTTGTCCTGTAGTCAGTGATGATGATGGTGATGGATGTCGTTCGTCGCACTACGAGGTCAATGTTGTTAAAAGGAAGTCATCAAATTTTCAAGATGAATTAGACTAAAGCAGTGTTTTAAAAATCATCTCTCTCTCTCTCTCTCTCTCTTTCTCTCTCTCTCTCTCTCTCTCTCTCTCTTTCTCTCTCACCCACACCCACACACACACACACACACACAATAGAAGATGAATGAAATTGTCAGTTCTATTACAGTCAGTTATAAGAGAAAAGACAGAATGATGATGTAAACCGTAAACTAGTACAGAAGAAATTGTGTGATCACTGAACTAATAAGGATATGCCAACACACTAAAACCTCCAACCTAATAGGGTAGGATGGAGTTTTAAAGTTCTTATTTTTTATTCACTCTATTATTTAATGAGCGTTTTATTAATGTGATTGCTTATTATTATTAATTGATTTTTATTTAGGGTTTGGTTTAGCGATTCCTTTTCACTGTTTGTTCCTTTTCTTTAAGCTGAGTCCTTTTAATTGTGTTTTCGGTGGTTATGAAGTCTATATTGCTTGCTGTTCTCGGTGATACCATATGCGTTTCGCAGCAGCAGATCTCGTTGAGTCTCCTTGCTGGAATTTCTAAACCTGAAATCATTAAAGATAATTTATCGCTCTAAGGAAATCGATCGGTACAGCCAAGTGCTATGCTGTGTCTTGGGTATGGAATGTGGCGTCCAACTTCGTGAAATATTTAGGTCTTCGGAGTAATATTCTCGACGAATCTCAAAACCTTGTAATACTGCAGGTTCGCACCCTCAAACCACACAACACTTCTGAACGACTTGCGTCTTTATAATCACTGAATATTTCTTTTGAAATGATTAAGGGTTGTGAACTCTACACACCTGATACTCCTTTTGTGCTTTTATATGTATTTATTTTCTTCCATACCATGAAACATGGATTACTGCCCTAATGGCGGCTTCCAACAATCTCCTCTCAGTCCGACATAGAACATCTCTCTTCCAATGTCCAACATGGAATAATTATCTCTTTGCCGTAGCTTAATACAGTCTGTATATCTTTGTTATCGAGTTCGCAAGTAGATGCTTAAATTCCACAGAGTATTATCTCTCGCGCAGGTGTTTCACATTTATCGTCTTATTAATAATCCGTCGCATGAAGAATAAACCACCAACTTATAGCTACGCCTTTGCCCTTGTTAGACCATAATAGGCACGTTATTACGCCTTTGCTCTTGTTAGACTATAATAGGCACGTTATTGAACTATGACGCACTGTACTGTGAACGCGACAGGTATGACAAACGGATGAGCCAGAGAAAAACACCATACGTAATGGTGCGTACTGAGATGTGTGGGTAGGACTTCGCTCTGCCTGTGTGACCGCAAGGAGGAACGCCGCGGACCTGCAGTGGGCCTTATTGCCTGAAACTTGTCTCTCACCTGCAGCTCCTCTTTCTCTCATTGATGCGTCATCTTCTGGATCAACAGCGAGTTCACAGCCATTATCGGGATTGCACATTCGCATCACTGTCATCCTGGCTACAGCGTCAGCTTCCTCTTTTCCTTCTAACCCCGTGTGCCCAGGTACAGAACAGAATACCGCCGCATTTGCTGTCGCAGCGTAAGAGGAGCATCTCGTATATTCTACAAAATCTTCTCTCCTAACTACATTAATGAACGACCTGTAGAGTAATTACAGGTGGTGGTGGTGGTGGTTAGTGTTTAACGTCCCGTCGACAACGAGGTCATTAGAGACGGAGCGCAAGCTCGTGTTAGGGAAGGATTGGGAAGGAAATCGGCCGTGCCCTTTCAAAGGAACCATCCCGGCATTTGCCTGAAACGATTTAGGGAAATCACGGAAAACCTAAATCAGGATGGCCGGAGACGGGATTGAACCGTCGTCCTCCCGAATGCGAGTCCAGTGTGCTAACCACTGCGCCACCTCGCTCGGTAGTAATTACAGGCATCAGCGGAGATAAAAAAAAATCATCCCTTTGTGTCGTCGCACCTGTTCCAGTGCTTTAAAATTGCGTACAGCCCAGCGTAAGCGACCGTAAACAAATCTGGTAGGCGGATGACACGCTCAGGAACCCAGTCTTCCGATTTCGGGATCTTTCCAGAAGTAGTTAGATTGTTGCAGGGCAGGAGTACTGACTATTTTATCGCTGCCTCGCAGATCAAAGCGATCGTCATTTAGACTGGTTTAGTAGTGAAACAGACAGTGCAGAAGATAATCGGGATCAGTCAATAAACGACTCTCGGAAATCTGCGGAAGATTAGGTCACGTAGTTTATCTCGCATCGCTAGGAGTGCTTGAATTAAGGCCGCGACCGCGACTGGGACCCCGCGCGACATCACGAAAGCTCAGAGCAACAACGAAAGCAACGCAAAACAGCAATGCTGCCTGAGCCTGGCGGGCGATTTCAAGCCTAAATACGAGAAGTGGCAGCACTTTGCGCCAGGCTGCAGAGGTGTTAAACGGCGCGGTTGCAGAAGCGCAGTGACCGCAGATGTGCAGGGTGAAAGCAGATCGGCCAGCCCCGCTGGAGAAAGTGGTAGCGGAACAGTAAGGCCACCTCGCGCTGGCGGGGGCGGCGGGGGCTGGCGAGTCCACTTTCACTGACCACCGCCACCCGCGACGGCCGCTCCACAGCGGTGGCATTGGTTGGTGGCGTCAGCTCGACCCCGGGGTCAAAGGCTCAACAGGAAGGACTCGTTTGGTTTTCCGTCGTCGTGTTGACTGCCGCTGAACACTTTGCACGAAGGACACTCCACTGGTACAATAGGCAAAATCCCTTACAGTCGTCCCGCGAACGGAGTGCCAAGCTACACTTATGATTGAAAAAATAAAGCACCTGCTTAATGGCGTGTTCGTCCACCAAGGGAAAGAAACACGGTAGTGATTCTGCGTCATGGATTCGACAAGTCTTTGCTAGAAATTAGAATTATATATTAATACCTTCAGCTGCTGACGGGCGTTGATATATATCAACAGGGACTGGCGGAAATGTGTGCCCCGACCGTGACTCGAACCCGGGATCTCCTGCTTACATGGCAGACGCTCTATCCATCCGAGCCACCGAGGGCAGAGAGGAGAGTGCGACTGCAGGGACTATCTCGCGTACGCCTCCCGCAATACTCACATTCTCACCTTATATGTCCACACACCACATTCGTAGTGTCCCTACCCAACACACTCATTACTCGCGGAAGACGTTCTTACCAAGTCCCGTAAGAGTTCGAGTACCATGTGTGTATCCGCACAGAAGAAGATCATGGCCGGTATTGCCAGAACTATACAGGGTGAAAATTATTCAAACCGACAAACTCTGGGAGGTTGTAGGGGACATCAATGGCTCTGAGCACTATGGGACTTAACATCTATGGTCATCAGTCCCCTAGAACTTAGAACTACTTAAACCTAACTAACCTAAGGACAGCACACAACACCCAGTCATCACGAGGGGGGACATCAAAACAAATATTTTTCCCTAATGTCATTTTTTCCTATGAGGATTATTTAAACTGGTGGAGGCCGTATTACGCTCTTCAGTTGTTAGAGGCCGCATTACGATCTTCAGTTGTTAGACGGCGTATTACGCTCTTCAGTTGTAGGCAACTGCTGTCCACCAGTGTAGTAGTGCATTGTCTCTGTTTACTAATGGAGCGATACACCTGGAGTGAGTACACTTATATGGTTGGTGCGTGCTACGTAGCGCATCACAACGGACGAGCTACACAGCGAGTTTATTAACAACAATATCCTAATCGCCATATCCCGCATCATACGACCTTTGCTTCTGTGCACCAATGTCTGCGTGAGACCGGGTCATTTAGCAGATTGCAATTGCACGTAACATGGAGACGAATCAGACGAATGTAAGAACAGTCCTTCGAGAGAAATTCTTACGTTCATTTCGCTTACAGCGTGCCCACAACCTGTAAACAGTTGATTATCCACCCAGAGCCCAATTTTCGCAGTGGTACCTGGAACAGTGTGAAATGCGTCCTACATTTCCATCCTCTGTGTTGTTTACCGATGAAGCAACGTTCGGGCGTGATGGAGTCTTCAACATGCACAATTCGCATGTTTGGAGTGAGGATAACCGACATGCCACAGTTACTAGCGCTCATCAAGTGCGGTTCTTCGTTAATGTGTGGGTCGGTGTTGTTGGGGACTGATAATTCTTACGTATCTGCTACCTAGGCCATTAAATGGCAGGCACTATTACAATTTTCTCGCCAGAGCATTGCCAGAATTGCTGGAAGACATCCCGCTCCCTACAAGATAACGCATGTGGTTCCAACATGACGGGGCGCCGGCACATTTCAGTCGTCGTGTGCGTCGATTCCTGGTCCTAGAAACGTGGATTGGCAGAGGTGCTCCAAAACTATGGCCTGCTCGACACCCAGATATGTCCCCTCTGGACTTTTTTTTGTGTGGGAGAGATGCGCAACCTCGTTTACGCAACTCCTGTTGCATCAAAAGAGGATCTGGTGGCCCGGATAGTAGCAGCAGCAGGAACAATTCAGGATACTCCTGGGGTTTTTGCCCGTGTCATACAGAACATGATCTGACGGTGTGACCTTTGTTTACGTGTCAACGGAGGCATTTTTGAAAATCTACTGTAATTAAAATTGGGTTGTGTTAATGTGTTGTTTCTTGGTCATAAAAAAATGGAAAAGTGTTTGTTGGTTTAATTAATTTGCCGCCAGAGAAATCTTCCTCTACCAGTTTAAATACTCCTCATAGGAAAAAATGACATAAGGGAAAAATATTTGTTTTGATGTCCCCTACAACTTCTCAGAGTTTGCCGGTTTAAATACTTTTCACCCTGTATACTTATGTGGATATGGTGTCTGCTCTTTCGGATACTGGGATAAGTTTTCGCTGGAAGTCGCGGTTTTCGAGTGATTCAAGAAAAACGTACAAAAGTGATCTTCAAGCGCACATCCACCCCACGGTCATCCTTTATGTCAGGATTTCTAGTGTGTTGTTCGTGGCACTCCCTCCTATCACTGTAAAAAAATTTCCGACTACACCAACTGTTCCCGATATCTGATGTTTACTGGTCTCAGTTGATTCGGCTATTACGCCACCAGCATAGTCGGTTATTTCGTTACCGTTATTAATTTAAACGTGCCCGTTATGGCGATGAAAGAAAAACGACTTTTGTACACGTTACAGTAAAACTAATTACGTTGACAGTTCGATCCAAACTTACCCATCACAAGCACAGTGGTTTCATAGTCTGATGGTCTGACCAACACAACGACGTAGTTGTTTACTTTATGCTCTTAAAATTTACAGAATTGTTAGGTACTGTTTACAGAAACGACGGTTTTGCTGTTTGTAAGTGCTCGACTAAGCTTGTGGCGCAATAAAGCCAGGCAATGAAGCGAAACAAATGTCGAATGCGGGAAATAATTCGTACAGTCGCAGACTTTTGTACAGTGGTAGGAGGGTTTGGCATGAACAACATACTAGGAATCCTGACCGATGAAGAATGAGTGTGGGGGTGGGGATGCTTTTGAAGGTCACTTTTCTACGTTTTTCTTGAATACGGAACTCAAAAACTACGGCTCCTAGCCAAAAATTATTCCAGTACAGAATTTAACTACATTAAATTTCCTACAAACAGCTCATGTTCATTTTTCCTGTAGGACTAACAGTCTGTACATAACGACGATGCTATAACACTCCCTTTGGCTGCGCGCGAAGTTGCTTTAAACACCTGAAGATTTCTCTCCGTTCCGAAACTCTTCAATCCAATCCGACAATCTATCTGATATTCCGTACGCTCGTATTTTGTTCACCACGCGGCAGTGCGGAACTGTATTGGACGCCTTCCGGAAGTGAATGAAAACGGTATATATCTGAGAGACGGTATCTACTGCTCTTTGGCTCTCGTGGACGAACGGACTGATAATTCGTCGAAATCTCAGAATTACCGCCAAAACGGAAAATACCATATTTTCTGTTACAGCGAGGAGCTTGAGAAAATAATTTGCTTCAAAACTTTCGAAAATATTGAAATTAACAATGTCATAGAGAAATAAGATTCACATCGTACACAAAGAGGTGACGTCACTAAGAGCTAGTGTTCCAAAATCAACTTCACCCGGTACAAGGACCGAGCGAGGTGGCGCAGCGGTTGGCACACTGAACTTGCATTTGGGAGGACAACGGTTCAAACCCGCTTCCGGCCATCCCGATTTAGGTTTTCCGTGATTACCCTAAATCGCTTCAGGCAAATGCTGGGATGGTTCCTTTGAAACGTCACGGCCGACTTCCTTCCCTAATCCGATGAGACCGAAGACATCTCTGTTTGGTCCTCTTTCCCCCAAATCAACCAACTAACCAATGAGTGCAAGGTGAACATAAAGCAGTAGGCGAAGAAATCACAAATTGGCTCTGAGCACTATGGGACTTAACAGCTTAGGTCATCAGTCCTCTAGAACTTAGAACTACTTAAACCTAACTAACCTAAGGACATCACACACATCCATGCCCGAGGCAGGATTCTAACCTGCGACCGTAGCAGTCCCGCGGTTCCGGACCGAAACGCCTAGAACCGCATGGCCACCACGGCCGCGAAGAAATCACAAAATAATATTAGTAGCAATAATACGTACCACTGAACGTAATTATGGCATTATGTCGGTCGTGAAGAGAAAACATAAACATCGTGTTGAGCTTGTGACGTCACTTCATTCCATTTACTGTACCTGAGACAATGAAGAGTGTGCATATGTAACACGGACCTATAAAGTTATGAATCTTTCTGACTTTAACTGTAAAACTGCCCGTGGCAGACTACTGCGATTTACTAGCCAGTATTGGAGTTCAGTAGTGGCAGGGATTCCCTGCTCGACCTTCCGCAACGGCCGCCCGACAAACTCGCCAGTTGCGGTCGCCTATAACGTAGCTAGCGGAATGTGACGCGCTTACCTGACACACTGCGACGATAGCTCGGCGTGGCGTGTGACGTAACGTTACCAGGGAAACCGCGGAAGGCAACAGTTGACGTTTCTACAACAGGACAACAGCGTTACGTCACAGCCCGGAGACAGGCGCGCTACGAAAACTTGACGAGACGGACTATATCAGCCTAATCTTGAAATTCCAAAAAAGTACAGCTCAATGGTTATGGCAACGTCAGTGGTTATTCTTTTACTGCTGGGTCGTAATATTGAGTAAGACTTTAGGATAATGTGCAGAGCGCAGAAGGTGGAGAGACGGCCAACTGACAGTGAGTCATATCCGGAACCAATTCGCGCGGCGCGTTAATGACCGTTAGTCTCTGCTGCACGTCTGTCTCGGTGTAGTATTTTCGCAGTTTTCCCAGCGTGCTGAGGCAAATTTCCGGCCAGGGCCGCTTTTACGCACAGTCTATCTAGGCTGTAGCCTTGAGTTGAGCAGCACGGACGGGTCCATACCAAAACCATTTAAATTAAGACTATGTCAACGTTTCAGCACTGTGGTATTAGCCCTCTTATAATCTTAAAAGGCGTATAGCTAATTATTTTGTACGAGCGTGTCCGGCTGAATTTTTTAGTGGACAGCTCATATGAATTAAGTCAGCATTCATGGCTCAAAACTTCGCAGGCACTCCCTCAGGTCAAATTTCCAATGGAGCCCGCACAAACACCTGGCACTTTAGTTGTCAATTGTTATAAAAAGAAATGCCTAACGGAAATGTGGCAGCTTGGAGTAAGTTCGGTTACGCTGGAACCCGATTCCCTCATGATCTCATGCCAACCGTCCGTCTTTCAAACACATATATTTTTTTACTTCCTGCCTCCAGACGCTGATTCTGAAACACCTGACGCTGGGGAAAACGGCTTTTGAAATAAATTTATTCGTTGTGGGGAACGTTTTAAGATCCACAGTGACACGTGACCGTAAAAATACCGATAGTCAAATAAAGATAAAAAAACGATGTATTTATATAAAAGATACTTCTGTGCTCGTAATATGTCGCGAGATCAGGAAGTATGTTACTCATATCATCCCACGCTAACACGATTGCGAAGTAGTGGTAAATTCTCGGGAGACAGTACATCTTCTGGGTTTGCTGCAAGAACAGTTCTACTGCGGTACGAATAAAAGGTGTACCGCAGTGTGCGACTGAAAGGGTGTGGCAACTGGAAACGTCCTCCTAACTACAAGCACGTTGAACATTCTTGTGGGCAAATCGTCTAAATTGCACACAGATACGCCGTGAAAGCCTGGCGGTATTTGGTCCAAATGTTATGTCGCATCCAGCCGTACTGAAATTATGCCAACAATCTGATCAAGGCCGCGCAGACGTGGGCGATGGTGATCTGGAAGCCCAGATCTTGTACCCTGCGGTTGTCATTTTTTCGGCACTCTAAAATAAATTTTTTGGGGGACCGGGGGCAAGAGAGTTTCCTACAATGAGGACGTTTCTCGAATGGCTCCGTGAGCAAGTAGAGGATTTCTGTCGTCGACGGGCTGGACGATTGTTAGGAGGTTTCGACCGTTGTTTACAGAGACTCGGTGACGAAGTAGAAAATAGTGTCATTCACGTGTATGTCAGTTTGAAATGTAGCGCAGCATTCAACATAAGTTACTTGGGCTGTGATAATAATGTCTCTTCTTACTTTTACTGCTACCATATTATGTAAAATGAAGGTGGAGAGGAGAGAAAGGAAAGCTAAGTATTGATGTCAGCTGCATGGGGGCTTTGTGCGGAATCAGCGGTGGCGAGTGAAAATTTATGCCGGATCGTGATTTGAACCGGGGATGTCCTGCTTACGAGCTAATTACGTCAACCAGTGCGCCACCTGGACACACCGTTGCTCGCAGTAGCGCCGGCTACCCCGGTACGCCTCTCTGCCGACCCACATTCCCACCTAAAGCCCCTATGCACGGCCGTCGTCATGTCCTCCTCGCTCGCTACTTTGAGATACCCGCCGGAGGTCGAACGTAGTTGTGCATCCGCGCATTGGTGAATTCATTGCCCATCAAGGCAAATCAGTTACATAAATGTGTGGTGTCCGTTCTTTCGGACATGTCAGAATTTCATTTTTAAATTTGTAACTGTGATTTTTTTCATGTACAAAAATGAAGATTTGATTCCTGTAAAGCTGTGTTAAAGGCGTTTCATTCGAAAATTGCTCCAAACCACGGGTTATCGTAAAATTTCCGCAGGTAGGATCCGAAACATAGTTCCAGCCTAGGGGTCTATAGCTTCTAAAAACGGCACTTTTCCGTGAATGTTTCACCCATTTCCGACTTAGAAGCGCAACAGATAGAGAATTAAAATAAAAATGGAGACAGAAAAACTTCACGCTATTCACAAAGGGAAATGCACACAATGCTTTTCCAGTCCAACAATGTGCATACGCTGTTGTTGTTGTTGTTGTGGTCTTCAGTCCTGAGACTGGTTTGATGCAGCTCTCCATGCTAATCTATCCTGTGCAAGCTCCTTCATCTCCCAGTACCTACTGCAACCTACATCCTTCTGAATCTGCTTAGTGTATTCATCTCTTGGTCTCCCTCTACGATTTTTACCCTCCGCGCTGCCCTCCAATGCTAAATTTGTGATCCCTTGATGCCTCAGGACATGTCCTACCAACCGATCACTTCTTCTAATCAAGTTGTGCCGCAAACTTCTCTTCTCCCCAATCCTATTCAATACCTCCTCATTAGTTACGTGGTCTACCCATCTAATCTTCAGCATTCTTCTGTAGCACAACATTTCGAAAGCTTCTATTCTCTTCTCGTCTAAACTATTTATCGTCCACATTTCACTTACATACATGGTTACACTCCATACAAATACTTTCAGAAACGACTTCCTGACTCTTAAATCTATACTCGATGTTAACAAATTTCTCTTCTTCAGAAACGCTTTCCTTGCCATTGCCAGTCTACATTTTATATCCTCTCTACTTCGACCATCATCAGTTATTTTGCTCCCCAAATAGCAAAACTCCTTTACTACTTTAAGTGTCTCATTTCCTAATATAATTCCCTCAGCATCACCTGACTTAATTCGACTACATTCCATTATCCTCGTTTTGCTTTTGTTGATATTCATCTTATATCCTCCTTTCAAGACACTGTCCATTCCGTTCAACTGCTCTTCCAAGTCCTTTGCTGTCTCTGACTGAATTACAATGTCATCGGCGAACCTCAAAGTTTTTATTTCTTCTCCATGGATTTTAATACCTACTACAAATTTTTCTTTTGTTTCCTTTACTGCTTGCTCAATATACAGATTGAATAACATCGGGGCGAGGCTACAACCCTGTCTCACTCCCTTCCCAACCACTGCTTCCCTTTCATGCCCCTCGACTCTTATAACTGCCATCTGCTTTCTGTACAAATTGTAAATAGCCTTTCGCTCCCTGTATTTTACCCCTGCCACCTTTAGAATTTGAAAGAGAGTATTCCAGTCAACATTGTCAAAAGCTTTCTCTAAGTCTACAAATGCTAGAAACGTAGGTTTGCCTTTCCTTAATCTTCCTTCTAACATAAGTCGTAAGTCAGTATTACCTCACGTGTTCCAACATTTCTACGGAATCCAAACTGATCTTCCCCGAGGTCGGCTTCTACCAGTTTTTCCATTCGTCTATAAAGAATTCGCGTTAGTATTTTGCAGCTATGACTTATTAAACTGATAGTTCGGAAATTTTCACATCTGTCAACACCTGCTTTCATTGGGATTATTATATTCTTCTTGAAGTCTGAGGGTATTTCGCCTGTCTCATACATCTTGCTCACCAGATGGTAGAGTTTTCTCGAACTGGCTCTCCCAAGGCCGTCAGTAGTTCCAATGGAATGTTGTCTACTCCCGGGGCCTTGTTTCGACTCAGGTCTTTCAGTGCTCTGTCAAACTCTTCACGCAGTATCGTATCTCCCATTTCATCCTCATCTACATCCTCTTCCATTTCCATAATATTGTCCTCAAGTACATCACCCTTGTATAGACCCTCTATATACTCCTTCCACCTTTCTGCTTTCCCCTCTTTGCTTAGAACTGGGTTTCCATCTGAGCTCTTGATATTCATACAAGTGGCTCTCTTATCTCCAAAGGTCTCTTTAATTTTCCTGTAGGCTGTATCTATCTTACCGCTAGTGAGATAAGCCTCTACATCCTTACATTTGTCCTCTAGCCATGCCCGATTAGCCATTTTGCACTTCCTGTCGATCTCATTTTTGAGACGTTTGTATTCCTTTTTGCCTGCTTCATTTACTGCATTTGTATATTTTCTCCTTTCATCAATTAATTTCAAGATTTCTTCTGTTACCCAAAGATTTCTACTAGCCCTCGCCTTTTTACCTACTTGATCCTCTGCTGCCTTCACCACTTCATCCCTGAAAGCTACCCATTCTTCTTCTACTGTATTTCTTTCCCCCATTCCTGTCAATTGTTCCCTTATGCTCTCCCTCAAACTCTGTACAACCTCTGGTTCTTTCAGTTTATCCAGGTCCCATCTCCTTAAATTCCCGCCTTTTTGCAGTTTCTTCAGTTTTAATCTACAGTTCATAACCAATAGATTGTAGTCAGAGTCCACATCTGCCCCTGGAAATGTCCTACAATTTAAGACCTGGTTCCTAAATCTCTGTCTTACCATTATATAATCTATCTGATACCTTTTAGTATCTCCAGGATTCTTCCATGTATACAACCTTATTTTATGATTCTTGAACCAAGTGTTAGCTATGATTAAGTTATGCTCTGTGCAAAATTCTAACAGACGGCTTCCTTTTTCATTTCTTAGCCCCAATCCATATTCACCTACTACGTTTCCTTCTCTCCCTTTTCCTACTGTCGAGTTCCAGTCACCCATGACTATTAAATTTTCGTCTCCCTTCACTACCTGTATAATTTATTTTATCTCATCATACATTTCTTCAATTTCTTCGTCATCTGCAGAGCTAGTTGGCATATAAACTTGTACTACTGTAGTAGGCATGGGCATCGTGTCTATCTTGTCCACTATAATGCGTTCACTATGCTGTTTGTAGTAGCTTACCCGCACCCCTATTTTCCTATTCACTATTAAACCTACTCCTGCATTACCCCTATTTGATTTTTCATTTATAACCCTGTATTCACCTGACCAGATGTCTTGTTCCTCCTGCCACCAAACTTCACTAATTTCCACTATATCTAACTTTAGACTATCCATTTCCCTTTTTAAATTTTCTAACCTACCTGCCCGATTAAGGGATCTGACATTCCACGCTCCGATCCGTAGAATGCCAGTTTTCTTTCTCCTGATAACGACGTCCTCTTGAGTAGTCCCCGCCCGGAGATCCGAATGGGGGACTATTTTACCTCCGGAATATTTTACCCAAGGGGACGGCATCATCATTTAACCATACAGTAAAGCTGCATGTCCTCGGGAAAAATTATGGCTGTAGTTTCCCCTTGCTTTCAGCCGTTCGCAGTACCACAACAGCAAGGCCGTTTTGGTTAATGTTACAAGGCCAGATCAGTCAATCATCCAGACTGTTGCCCCTGCAACTACTGAAAAGGCTGCTGCCCCTCTTCAGGAACCACACGTTTGTCTGGCCTCTCAACATATACCCCTCCGTTGTGGTTGCACCTACGGTACGGCTATCTGTATCGTTGAGAAACGCAAGCCTCCCCACCAACGGCAAGCTGCTCGCTTCCAAAAGCGGAAGGGGGGGCTGTAATACACGCATGCCATGTTTGTAGAAAACATCTGCGGCAAAGTGCATAGTTTTTAGTGATTGATGGGAATTTTGATCGCTGTTTAACGAATAACAGCGAAGAGTGATCAGCCTGTATCTTTAGAAGAGCTTTTTTTTCGGGTGCTTCTGATGGCAGAAAAAAACAAATCGTCGACTGATTTCATTAGTGGGTAAAAACCAGTTCAGATGAACAAACGTTAAGGAAAATTTGTATCAAAACCATTGACTTGGAAAAACGAATTTCTTTGTTCGGTTTATTGGAACTAGTGGTCTACGAAATTCAGTTTTACGTTTTTTCAGTGGGGTGTAAGTCAATAAATGGTGTAATACTACTATCTTTGGACGTCTGAAAATACTAAATTGAAACAATCGCACCATATGAGAAATGTAACAAAATACAACTAAACTGCCTAGTTACTGCAACCGTCCCCCGTGTATTTTGCGGTTATAGGAAGTTCTCAGAAATGTTTTGCTTTCGTATACGAAGTTCCAACAACGTCATCGGTTTTCTGGTAACGAATTATTACTTTGCCAGAAATGCATATGGTTAATCCTACACTGCTTGCAAAAATGCAATATCTGTAGGACATGACACTGTCAGTTGAGGGGGAGACAGTAATCTCCGTTATTTATCATAAATTTTAATATTCATGATCACAATATAAAGCAATAACAGTATTGCATTTATTACGATCAAGACCATTCGCATTTATGATAAATTCAGTATTAGTTCTCCAAAGGGTGTAAAAAATGGTTCAATGGCTCTGAACACTATGGGACTTAACATCTGAGGTCATCAGTCCCCTAGAACTTAGAACTACTTAAACCTAACTAACCTAAGGACATCACACACATCCATGCCCGAGGCAGGATTCGAACCTGCGACCGTAGCAGTCGCGCGGTTCCGGACTGAAGCGCCTAGAACCGCTCGGCCACCGCGGCCGGCCAAACGGTGTAGCGAAATCTTACACGATATTTGATGTGGACTGCAAGTCTATTGAGGCAATGTGTAAACGCATTCATTGCATCTATCCATCCAATTATGACGTGTCGAACTTTGTTCTCGTGCATCAGCAATAGGCCAAGTGAAAAGAAGGAAGGAAGGAAGTAAGGTCGTAAGGTTTAAGGTCCCATCGAGATGGGTAGCTCAAGATTGGAGAAGAAAGTTATGTCGTTTTAGAAGGAACCATCCCATCATTCGCCTTAATCGACTCAGGGGCACCGCGGAAATTCTGAATCTGGATAAAGAAAAAGGGATTCGAACTCTCGTGTTCAGCATGGAAACCGTTGAGCCACTTAGATAGTGTAAAAGGCGTCGTGTGAATGTAACTTCATAGTAACAGAAGTTTGTATCGTGAGGAAAGACATCAGTCGAAAGAATTAAGTTGAAGAATTACGAAGCTTTAGTTCGGTTATTGCCTGTCATTACTAAGAAAAACGCTAAAGAATGCATACATACATTTTTATTTGCTGCCTTTAGTACTGCATGTGGCACTGTTGATGGTGAATCGTCCGTCGGAGGCGGACACAAAATTCGGCGATGCCCTTGGTGCTAGTCGACAGGTGTAGGATGTGCTGGCGCCGGGCAGCATCCTCTCCCTGCCCTGCATCAATAACAACGCAGACACAAAACTGACTGCACCCTGCAAGTACTCTTCAGCTTCACCCACACGAGACAGACACGCACTTGACACTTCTTAACAGGTAGGAGAAAGGCAGTGGCAAACCACCTTCACTAGGGACACGGCACAGAACGGCAGTACGGGCTCCCAGATTTCCCCCCCCCCCCCCCCCCCGAAGTTAATTTTCTGATTATAAGTCTGCCCGTAGTACTAAAGTAGAACTCAAATTAATGTTGAGTGTCACATTAGTTATAATTTTTTCGTAAGCGACTTTCTACTTTCTACTATACAAGTTCGTTGTTGAATTTTCACTAATAGGGTCTCAAGTCTTTCTTTCCAGTACTACGAATGTTTATAACTTCGTTGTAAGTGAATGTGTATTATTATAATCATCGCTGCTTTCAGTATCTCTGCTCTTCTAAATTTCTGAGAAAATCTAATGTAACTAATGAGTATTCGCAAAAAGTGACTGCTGTACAAGTATTCAAGCAACACTTCTTTTGGTCTAGTCTTTGGAGGAGCAGGAGATTAGTGTTTAACGTCCAGTCGACAATTAGGTCATTAGAGACGGAGATCAAGCTCGGATTAGGGAAGGATGGGGATGGAAGTCGGCCGTGTCCTATCGAAGGAACCATCACAGCATTTGCCTGAAGCGATTTAGGGAAATCACGGAAAACCTAACCAGGATGCCCGGACCCGGGTTTGAAGCGTCGTCCTCCCGAATGCGAGTCCAGCGTGCTAACCACTGCGCCACCTCGCGCGGTTCCAGTCTTTGGAGTTTGGTGCAGGACAAAACTGGGTTGTATCTTGATGATAACACAATGTGTCTTTGTATTTTGTAGCTGTCAGATAGATGACAAAGTGTGAAACGAACTTTGCAGCGATAATTAGATATTTCTTAACGAGATGTTCATGTTCATGTTCGTAGCTGCTTGTGTTCATTTCAGAAGAGCCTTCGGGAATACTAGGCTGTCCAGATCAAGAAAGAGCAAAGATCTAAACGAAGTTACAACTCATTTGTTACACGGCTGATGTAAGAGGGTACTTGTCTTTTGAAATTGTGTAACAATGCTGGTTATCTTGGTCAAGGCGTTTGTGATCTTACGCAGTATCTTCCAATATGTGATCAGAATCATTAAAAAAAACTATAAAAAAAATACTGACTCATATCACGCGGGAGAAGTAGAAGGTAACATATTTGTCTGGACACCCATTCGATCCTGTTTAATGGGTGTGTTAAATCATCTCTTGGCAGTCAATAACGTAATCGTATGAAGGCGACAAGTAAAAGTGAAGACGCACATGTAATATGGCATAAAAACGAATTCGATGCGACGTGGGGGAGATGGAAATTGGTGGCCGATTGGGCCATTCTAGGTCATTGAAAATACTAAGAAAGTGATGGGACATGGAAGGATCAGGCCGTATCAGTATGCACAACGCTTGCTAGGTGGAAGGCGCACCTCAGTGTTAGACAGCTTTGGAACGAGCACCAGAGGCAGGTGGTGAGGTCTGTACGGTCCCACACCTCTCCCGATACGGTCGTCCCCTCCTCTTGTTGGTTCCCTGTCTGTTTTGGCAAGCCGGGCGAGTCAGGGGCTCGTGAGCAGCGTTACTGAAATATCAGCCGACAGAATGGGAAGCACGTGTTGCGCAAAAGACATTGTGTCTCTGTATGGACGCCACCAAACAGGAGACGAGTTGGTATAAGAATGCGAATCAGGAAATACAGCACGTGCGCTGCGGCCAAACACTGCAGAGAGAGAGTGTTATGTCCGCCTTAGGAACTACCGAATGCACCCAGTGGCTGGAGGACTCCACATACAGCCGCCACTTCTGTGAAACCGTTCGGCGGATAACTGTAGCAGTCACATGTTTCGCTGCATAGTCTGTTACTTTCAGTCATGAAAAGACAGACACGTGGAAAGAACACTTCTGAAATTCATAAGATTCCGAAGGAGGGTGCATTATTTCTCAAAAAAATTGTACACTCATCTACATCTGTATCTAAATCTATACTCCGCAATCCACCTTCAGGTGTGCGGTGGAGCGTACTTTGTGTTTTAGTTCAAAAATGTTCAAAAGTGTGTGAAATCCTAAGGGACCAAACTGCTGAGGTCATCGGACCCCAGGCTTCACACTACTTACACTACCTTATGCTAAGAACGACACACACACCCATGCCGAGGGAGGACTCGAACCTCCGGCGGGAGGGGCTGCGCAATCCGTGACATGGTGCCTCAAACCGCACGACCACTCCGCGCGGCTGCGTACTAGTGTCATTCCCTTTTTTCCTGTTCAAATCAAGAATGATTCGCGGGAAAAGCGATTGCTGCTAGTCTCTGTGTGGGCTCGAATCTCTCTGATTTTATCTTCACGGTCTTTTCGCGAGTTACAAGTAGAAGGAAGTAGTACACTATATGATCAAAAGTATTCGGACACCCCCTAAAACATACGTTTCTCATATTAGGTGCATTGTGCTGCCACTTACTGCCAGGTACTCCATGTCAGGGAACTCAGCAGTCATTAGACATCATAAGAGAGCAGAATTTGGCGCTCCGTGGAGCTCAGGGACTTCGAACGTCGTCAGGTGATTGGGTGTCATACGTCCGTATGTGATATTTCCAACTCCTAACATCTCTCGTCCTCTGTTTCCCGCGCGACCGCTACGGTCGCAGGTTCTAATCCTGCCTCTGGCATGGATGTGTGTGATGTCCTTAGGTTAGTTAGAAGTTCTAAGTTCTAGGGGACTGATGACTTCAGATGTTAAGTCCCATAGTGCTCAGAGCCATTTTGAACCACTGTTACCGATGTGATAGTGAAGTGGAAACGTGAAGGGACACGTACAGCACAAAAGCGTACAGGCCGACCTCGTCTGTTGACTGACAGAGACCGCCGACAGTTGAAGATGGTCGTAATCGACCCAGAGCATCGCACAGGAATTCCACACTACATCAGGATCCACTCCAAGTACTATGACAGACGGGAGGTGAGAAAACTTGGATTTCATGGCCGAGCGGCTGCTCTTAAGCCACACATCACTCGGGTAAATGCCAAAAGACGCCTTGCTTGGTGCAAAGGGCGCAAACATTGGAAGATTGAACAGTGGAAAAACGTTGTGTGGAGTGACAAATCACGGTACACAATGTGGCGATCCGATGGCAGCGTGTGGGTATGGCGAATTCCTGATGAATGTCATCTGGCATCGTGTGTAATGCGAACAGTAAAATTCGGAGGCGGTGGTGTTATGGTGTGGTCGTGTTTTTCATAGAGGGGCTTGCACCTCTTGTTTGTTTTGCGTGACACTATCACAGCACGGGCCTACACTGATGTTATAAGCACCTTTGTGCTTCCCACTGTTGAAGAGCAATTCGGGGATGGCCATTGCATCTTTCAACACGATCGAACGGCTGTTCATAATGCACGGCCTGTGACGAAGTGGTTACACGTCAATAACATTCCTGTAATGGACTGGCCTGCACAGAATCCTGACCTGGATTCTATAGTACACCTTTGGGATGTTTTGAAGGTGGACTTCGTGCCAGGCCTCAGCGACCGACATCGATACCTCTCCTCAGTGCAGCACTCAGTGAAGTATGGGCTACCATTCCCCAAGAAACGTTCTAGCACCTGATTGTTTGCCTGCGAGAGTGGAGGCTTTCATGGAGGCTAAGGGTGGGCCAACACCGTATTGAATCCCAGCATTGCAGATGTAGGGCACCACGAACCTGTAAGTCATTTTCAGCCAGGTATCCTTATGCTTTTGATCACATAGTATATGTACGCGTATATGGTGAGCATTAGTAGTCCTCTACATGCCCCTCGTGCAATACCGGAAATTACTATCTGATGAATTCTACTGGTTAAGGACGACGTTGTGTGTTCTTTCTACTATCAAGTCCTGAATGCAGGCGCAAGGCTGCTCCAATATTCGTAAGCTTGAGTTTCGTCATTTCGTAAGCTCGTATTTTGACACTGTATAGTGTTACATACGGGGCATAAAAATTGTTAAGAACTATACACGAAGTGAAAACTCGCCATGTGGTTAACCTACTATTTTTTATGTTTGAGTATCTGGGCCATGTTTGTACTTATGTACGTCTATATATGTTAAAAAGACGTACGAACGTTGGAATACGTCTGTTAACTGGGGTTAGGTAAGTGCGTGCGCTGTATTTTGCGTACGTAACTAACAATTAGTTGACAGTCACAGTGGTTTTTCAAATACCAATAAAAAGACGGAGTAAAAGTTGCTTTTCTGTTGGTCTATTTTCCCCTTATCAGGACTTCATGTGTTGCAACTTTATTAGGAAATGAGACACTAAAAGTAGTAGATGAGTTTCGCTACTTGTGTAATAAGTAATAAAATAGCTGATGACGGCCGAAGTAGTTAGTATATAATATGTAGACTGAAAATAGCATGGAAAGGGCTACTACAGAAGAGAAATTTATTAACATCGAATACAAATTTAAATATTAGGAACTCGTTTCTTCGTACGGAAATGAAACAGTGGAAGATAAGTAGTTCAGACAAGAAGAGAAGTTTTCGAAATGTCGCGCTACAGAAGAATGTTGAAGATTAGATGGATAGATCACGTAACTGACGAGGAGTTACTGAATAGAACTGAGGAAAAAAGAAATGTGTTGCATAAGTTGACTGCAGGAAGGGACCCGTTGCAATAACACATTCTGAGGCATCAAGAAATTATCACTTTAGTGTTGGAGGGAATAGTGGAGGGTGAAAACTGCATAGGGAGACCAAGAGACGCGTGTAGTAAGCAGGTTCAAATGGATATGAGATGCAGTAGTTATTCGAGGACAAAGAGGCTTGCACGGGATAGAGCAGCATGGAGAGCTGCATCAAGCCAGTCTTTGGACTATGATGAACCCTTCACATTTTACACACTTTCACCACCTTTTTCAGATAGTCTCACTGCAAACATTATCATATTTAATGTCGCTGCACTCCTCTTTTCGATGAGTCTCGAATGCTGCTAGAATCCGACGTTCCGAGGGTTTTGGTTTTTATTAAGTGTATCATGGTGGAAACTAAAAGACAAAAATAATTATCAGCCGCACTGTTGTTTTGTTTTTGTGAAGCGTATTGGCGTACATATGTGCATCATCACGAGGACTGAAAGTCGGCCAACTTGAACATTTTCTAGTAACAGTTTACACATAGCTAATCAGAAACATGACCTACAAAATCATATCAGGGCGGGTTGAAAGAAGACAGAGGCGAGCTGCTGGATTTGTTACCGGCAGGTTCGGCCAGGTTGTAAGTGTTACGGATATGCTTCGGGAGCCCAAGTGGGAATCCTTGGAGGGAATAAGACATTCACTTCGAAGAATACTACTGAAAAAGTTTAGAGAACCGGCATTTGAAACTGACTGCAAAACGATCCTATTGCCGCCAACATACACTTTACGTAGAGACCACGAAGATAAGATACGAGAAATTTGGGGGCTCATGCGGAGGCCTGTAGACAGTCGTTTTTCCCTCGGTCTATCTGCGAGAGGAACAAGAAAGGAAGTGACTAGTTGTGGTACAGGGCATCATCTACCACGCACCGTACGGTGGCTTGTGGAGTATGTATGTAGATGTAGACACACAAAACAATTTAAATCTACTAATGACTGTTCCGATAATTTTATTGGATAAGGGAGGATTTTTAACCACAAAATGCTCTGTACAAATACGACATTAAAAACACGAGCTCTTTAATAATTTCACTCCTTGGTGAAACCTGGATGGGTGCCTCATTACGGTAGTCTGTGCCGCTGCTGTTCCAAAGGTTACTGTGTGCACCACGTTACCCTCAGTCGGTCAGTCAGTGTGAACTGCGGAGCGGAGGGGTGTTCCCACAGCGTCAAGCGGTAGCGCACCAACAAGCCAGCCAGCCGCGCCGGGTGTTGGCAAAAACTCGTGGGAGCTCTGCAGCTCAGCTCTCCTTGCGGGTAATCTCACGCGTTGCTGCTCATGAGAGCCGGTCTCATACGCAACCAGCAGCAGTAGAGGCAGCGGAGCAAAAACAGAACCGTAAGAACCGTGCATCACAAGAAAAGGACGTTCCTTCCTTGTCGGGCAACAAAAAGCTTCTTGAGATGGACGGATAAAAGTTGCTGAAGCTCACAGGGAAGAGATTTCAGTATCTCTCTAGAAAAATCCAGTGAGATGTAAGCACGATTAATTTTAATGTGTTCCGCGTAGCGTGGTGTACTTACTATCCTATAAATGGGTCAAGACTATGTAACAGGATTTTCGACGAAAACGGACTCGCATTTTTCAGTGTAGCTAGTATTACTGCGTCTCAAAATTAAATATTACCGAAACAGCACTACGATCTGCCGCCTTACATTTACGACTTATTAACTTCTTTAAATATCCGACAAATCTATGAACAGCACGAAAACGTATCAGTAACTTTATAGGGTGAATGGTGCATGATTCCCCCATTGTTTCCGACTCTGGGGTGTTATTCCAATGCCAGAGAGCCCTGGCAATAATGACGATTTAGGGGGAAAATAAGCTGAAGTTTTGAACTGAAGTTTGTGTTGGGCAGGGCAGTGGACTTATGTAGTCCGTGCAGCAGCATTAGCCTTAGTGCTGCGCTGGTGTAATGGTCAGCATTCCTGCCATGTAAGCAAGAAGACCCGGGTTCAAGTCCCGGCCGTGACACAAAATTTCATTCATTTAGCTTCCATCATTATCGTAATTAAAATCTAGCGTGCGGTTTGGCGATCGGAGTACGCTCCTTATCTTGACACTGACGTCCAGTCTGCATGGTACCTTACTGTCAATGGGAAGCAAATATGCTAGTCACGCCTTTACAGGATTCACTCGCAGACACTCCGTCGTGTATCGTCTGTGATGTTATGGACACAGACGAGTACCGCCTGGAGTGCAGATCGGCGAGAGGTGTCTGGTTCTTGGTGCGACAGATGTTGTCCCTAATTACCCGTACGACTCCTCATCGTATACCTACTCAACAGCTCCTCTTTCCGGACGCGGGATTCATCCCGCAAGCGAAGACGAACTCTGTGTGGTGAATTTGTGGACACGCAGCACACTAATCGTTTGCTGATGGCGAGAAAAGTATCCTTGACTTTGGGCAGTTCCTTAATGAACGCCATTGTACAATTGTCCGCAGTCCAAAATACGGACAATTTTTCTTCAATTTCCTCTGCAGCGTCTTCCTTAACCCACGCCTCAGCTGGGGTGTTCCTGTCATGAAGAGCTGATCCCTGCGTCTTTCACACTTAGAACCAATATACTCTCTTGTAATCGGAATGTTCTTCTCGGAAAAGCTTTACGTTGATAGTCTCAATTAGTCTGACGTCATGCTGCGCCCTCCTCCTCACGTGACGCCGGTTTCTTGATATTCTCTGTGGTATTAATGACAAAAATAAATAAATGACAATAAAGAAGAAGGAAAAGAAGAATAAATAAAGAAACTATGTTCATTGTACCTCTACTCCATGTCCCCTACGTTTTCCTTGGTTCCTGGAGGGTCGCCAGTCCTTGGGTTGCAATCCCTGCCCACTTTGCCCCCCCCCCCCCACCTTTGGGTGCCAGGAAAGTTCCTTAAAAAATCTGTATATTGTCTTTTAAATAGGCTATTTGATGCGCTAATATACATTGCAAAGCACAGCTTAGTGTTCAGGTTTTCGGTTGGTTACAAGCAAGAAACAGGCAGACTGAAATTCAAGTAATTTCGATATATTGACTAAATAAAACAGAGTAAAATCGAAGTAGTCTTTACGTTGTGGGAAAACTACCTGTCGACAAGGCCGGATTATCAGTGGCGGTAACCTATTGTCCACGGCAAAAAGAATCTGCATGAATAGGAATTATAGAGATAAATTAACAAAGTTATAACTGGGCACAAAATGCGTAAAATTAATCTGAGGAAAAAGAGGGGAGACACTAGTTGACCATGAGAGTAATAGATACTCGTTGCGAAAGCGACATGCGCGGTAAGTGTACCAAAGATTTCTCAGAATGATGTTTGTAGTCGGCTGGCATACCAGACTGCTAGCACGCGAGTTCATGGCACCCGCGATAATAGAGTACATCTTCTGCCGGCGCGATTGTATTACTACCGTGATATATACCCTGTAGTTATGAGTCAAACGGAGGCAGGTCAGTACATGCTGTAAGCCAAGATAGCGGCAGACTGATGCGTCAGCCTTCACAAACGATCAACATCAATCGCACAAGACGAGAGACTGCGCAAGAGCGTGCGTGTCTTCGCAAGTTTTATCGCCGATCTTTAGTGCCTTTGCTATTAAAACATAGCCTATGACGCCAACCTTATCAGGGAAGCTGCCCAGATCTCTCCCGTTGTTTTCCTGCGTTAGGGCGGGGGCTTCTTATAGTCTCTTTTAAGCTGGCTATTCCATCGTGGCGCCAGCTCGAGCACACCGCCGTAAAAAGCCGTTGTAGAACAACAGCGTCGCCATGATACTAATTTGAACCGAAGGGCTTTACGTTTCTTTTAACGTTCCACGCCATCTTAGGTCTTCTTTAATAAGATGCTTTGCGGGCATCACAGATTTATTCAGAACTTTTCATCCGTTGGTCCTATACTTTTGTAGCAAATGAGTGAGTATAGAACGTGTATAAAAATTATATAACAGAGGATATTTGCATATTAAATTTTCCAACTCATTATGAACGCGATCGAACCACGATTGGGGTCGTTGGACCCATAATTCCCCCTTCTCTCTGTATATGTTTATGGATTTTAAGTTATTTGATTAAATCCGTGCTCCCTCCTTGTGTGGGCTTGTACAAAAACTGTTCAGGTGGTGATGGTCCGTAATTCATTTTCTACGTGGCCTTAACACGGCGCCAGGACTTAAAAGAATTAACAGGAGATCAGTCACCGCAGCTGTTGTTTGAGTCGTGGAGACAAAAAAAATGGGAACTGGTTGTGGCAAGCATTTCTTCCTCCTGATACTTTATAGCGCTTCATACTGATCAATAAGAACAGTATTTATTTAAAACCCATTCGAAACTATAAAGCGTGATTGTTTATTATAAGTGATAAAAATACAGCCAGGACAGTCAACAGTCACTGTTTAGCGACAAAGAAAACTGTTGTCTTCTTGATTACGTCAAGGATAGCCGAACATTCAGAAGGTGCTTCATGCTGTCTATATGTTATTTACCGGGAGGTTATAATTGAAGTGCACCTACTCACGGAGGTCCATTGTGGGCTGCAATTACCGTATGGCAGCGAAATTTGGTAGATGTGTTAATGCGTTAACGTGGACGCTGGAAAACAAATTAGTTCCAACTTTGGCCATCTGGTGCGATTCTGGCGCTGTACACTATCTGCATGACGGTATGACATCTACGCTGTCATTTGACAAGCGATAACATGAGTGAACAGTATAGTTATCGAGAAGAGAGACCGTGCACTGTAAATTAAAGTGTTGTATGTGAACAGTAGCAATTACAGTGCTGAATTGAGAGAGTGTCGCCGACTGAAAGGTCTGATTAGAAGTCTGGTGTCCTTAAATTGTTTAAAGATGATGATAATGAAATTCAAAAACGTGGGTGAACTACAAAAGGTTGGCGTCGTACCCCAGTGAAAGTTACTGACAATGTTGCTGTTGGTGTAACTGACCATGCACACGTGCCCTGGGTAGCTTTAGTGGTCGTGCACTAGAATTGTCCATCCCTTTGTAAACAGTACGGAAGGTTTTGCGGTCTGGTTCCCGATGGTGCGTTAACTGAAACCTCACGATACGCAGCAACGTTCTGAATTTGCTCTTCAGTTTCTGGGACAGATCGAAATTGATGACATGGTCCGAGCAATATTTTATGAAGTGATAGGCACATTTTACACTGTAAGGGGTAGTGAATACACAGAACTGCTGAATTTTGGGTATCATTCAATGGCTTGTTTCGCACGAAGAGCCATTGCAGTCGTCGTATTTGACTGTGTGGTGTGGATTCGCAAGCACCTTCATTCTTCGACCGTTCTTGTTTGAAGAGAATACAGGCACATGGCCCGTCAGGTGTACCGTGACGTCAGCACGTTATCGAGACCTCCTCCACAGCATGTGATTCCTGATTTGAAAGAGTGCAACTGTGTGGAAACCACTGTTTTCATGCAAGATGGAGCAACAGCCCATATCGCTCGCACAGGGAAAGATCTGCTTAATGCAACCTTCCACGAACGAGTTATCTCCAGAGGTTTTGCAGATCCATGGACTGCAAGGTCACAAAATCTGAACCCATGTGACTTTATTATTTGTTAACATTAATTATATACTGTAGTAAAGCAATAACAAAAATAATTTTATATTTTGCTGAACCAAAGATTAATTTCTGTGGTTGTTCTACGTTATTACAACAAAAATTGCCAGTGCAAATGTTAGTAACATAAACTGAAAAAAATCGGACCTTTTAAATTTGCATTTTTGAGAGGTTTTGGAGTAATGTTGCGCCACTTTGATTAGCAAGTAAACACTGGTAAGTCAATGTTATCCCGTCCCAGGTGTAAGCATTGTCCTAGTAAGTTATATTAAGTGTCTGTTGATGAATTTTTAGAACAAAATTTTGGCTAGAATTATAATTTTAAAAATATGTCGCTATTGTAAATATGTTTTGAAAACAGTGACTTACCGGAATAAATAATTACATTGCATGTTCGTCTAATACCTTATTTATGAGATGTTATTCAAAAAATGGTTCAAATGGCTCTGAGCACTGTGGGACTTAACATCTGAGGTCATCAGTCCCCTAGAACTTAGAGCTACTTAAACCTAACTGACCTAAGGACATCACACACATCTATGCCCGAGGCAGGTTTCGAATCTGCGACCTGAGATGTTATTGAAATTTTATTGAGCAGTTTCTTGAAATAAGCATAATGTCCCTTAAGCCATACTCAGCTAACGTTGACGAGGGCGCGAACATCCCACCTCACGAAAGACAGCGCAATCGGCACACGGGGCGAGCTGGTTAACGTAATTTTGCGCTCTCAGCGGCTATTGTCGGCTTTATTTGGCTTGCAGACCATACAGATTCTTTACGAAAATGGACGTGCCTAAAAAAGCTGCATTATCCGTGTTAGCAACTGTCGAAGAAGAGCGAAGAAAATCGCGAAGAAGAGTCTTGAATCGTCGATGACTTGAACAGCGAAATGCTGGGAAAGGAACATTACGTAATGCTGTTCAACGATACATACTAGCCTAAGTTTTTCCTTATTCCAACTGTATTTTCATATCATTTTCGATTTCAAATTGAATACCGTTAAGATGCACGTGCATAATGTCCTTGCTCTCGATGTTGCATTGACTATCAACACTCCGAAATAACGTAAGCCTTCTTCATTACATAGATATCAAGATCGAGTTTCGTTTCGTAATTTCATTCGAGTGGAAGAGGAGACTTCGTGGCTGCTCACCAACATTGAAAAAGATGCAGAATGAGATGTTCACTCTGCAGCAGAGTGTTCGCTGATATTAGACTTCCTGGCAGATTAAAACTGTGTGCCGGACCGAGACTCGAACTCGGCACCTTTGCCTTTCGCGGGCAAGTGCTCTGCCATCTGAGCTACCCAAGCACGACTCACGCTCCGTCCCCACAGCTTTACTTCTGCCAGTATCTCGTCTCGGTCCGGCACACAGTTTTAATCTTGCAGAAAGTTTCATATCAGCGAACACTCCGCTACAGAGTGAAAATCTCATTCTCGAAACATCCCCCAGGCTGTGGCTAAGCCAAGTCTCAGCAGTATCCTTTCTTTCAGGAGTGCTAGTTCTGCAAGGTTCGTAGGAGAGCTTCTGTAAAGTTTGGAAGTAAGGAGACGAGGTACTGGCAGAAGTAAAACTGTGAGTACCGGGCGTGAGTAGCTCAGATGGTAGAGCACTTGCCTGCGAAAGGCAAAGGTCCCGAGTTCGAGTCTCGGTCCGGCACACAGTTTTAATCTGCCAGAAAGTTTCACTGAAAAAGATGTTTACCGGCAAGGTACAGACATGAACCAATCCATAAGCCCAGGGATAGGTGCACATATTTTGCAAAAAGTTTCATAATAGCAAAAACTTCCAGTATGTAACTTGTATTTACTTTCTGAATTAGACTGGCAGGCACGTTAAGATTTCTGGCCGCATGGGATGCATTCCAATCTTTGGTCTTTGCCACAAGGATTGCAGTAAATCCATTATTTATAGTATATAACATCGACTTGAGATAATACTTCTATTAAATGAATAAGAAAGATCCGGAATTTTTAAAAAGCAAAAACTGAGACGAAAAATTACAGGGGGCTGGTCGCGAACCTGCCACCTACTATCCTCACATCTCCTGAAGCTATCAACTACGCTATAGCTTCGATATTGCACACGTTCCTCGGAATATGGTGGACACTTTCTAAAGACTGTATCAACAGATGTCATTATTTGGTATTTAATACAGAAGTTGTACCAAAAGGCACCCTTGTGACAGACAATCATTGTGCCGTCGCACTGAAATAATATACTTTCGTAGAACACGGCACATAAGTTATAACATTAAGATAGTCAACCACTGGAAGAATTTACATACCGATATGTAGTTTCCTGTCATTTTACTGTAACAAATCGTAGCTAAATCTGCGCTTTTTCGAGAGATCCTCTATTTTATGATGTTTTTAAATAGCCTGTATTTATACTATTAGATCTACAACTTTGCTTCCGCCGTTTTGCAATAGACGGCAGTAGCGGCAAGTGGGGTTCAGGTGGTAGTGCCACAAACTTCTCTTCTCCCCAATTCTGTTCAATACCTCCTCATTAGTTATGTGATCTACCCATCTAATCTTCAGCATTCTTCTGTAGCACCATATTTCAAAAGCTTCTATTCTCTTCTTGTCCAAACTATTTATCGTCCATGTTTCACTTCCATACATGGCTACACTCCATACAAATACTTTCAGAAACGACTTCCTGACACTTAAATCTATACTCGATGTTAACAAATTTCTCTTCTTCAGAAACGCTTTCCTTGCCGTTGCCAGTCTACATTTTATATCCTCTCTACTTCGACCATCATCAGTTATTTTGCTCCCCAAAATAGCAAAACTCCTTTACTACTTTAAGTGTCTCATTTCCTAATCTAATACCTTTTGCATCTCCCGGTGTAATTCGACTACATTCCATTATCATCGTTTTGCTTTTGTTGATGTTCGTCTTATATCTTCCTTTCAAGACACTGTCCATCCCGTTCAACTGCTCTTCCAAATCCTTTTGCTGTCTCTGACACAATTACAATGTCATCGGCGAACCTTAAAGTTTTTATTTCTTCTCCATGGATTTTAATACCTACTCCGAATTTTTCTTTTGTTTCCTTTACTGCTTGCTCAATATACAGATTGAATAACATCGGGGAGAGGCTACACCCCCGTCTCACTCCCTTCCCAACCACTGCTTCTCTTTCATGTCTCTCGACTCTTATAACTGCCATCTGGTTTCTGTACAAATTGTAAATAGCCTTTCGCTCCCTGTATTTTACCCCTGCCACCTTCAGGTACTCTATGAGAAAGAAAATCCACCAAATCTGATGTTTAACGCCATAGAATATGGTGACCCACATGTTCTGTTTATAACGTAGAAACGATTTCGCTTCTCATTGGTCACTTTCCTGTCAACGAGATTCTTCATTTAACGCTGCGCAGTGTAGCGGAACTTGGAATTCCACGCTGTGTCGTCACCAGCTTCTCATCCTCGTCCCTCGAGAGGGCAGCTTTACCAATGTTTGCAGTCGAGGTTTTCGAATGACAGGATCGGAAGTGTACCGAAATTTTCGCGTCTCACCTATTGACAGTCTACATCTACATCCACATCTATATTTATACTCCGCAAGCCACACATCGGTGTGTGGTGGAGGGCACTTTACGTGCCACTGTCATTACCTCCCTTTTCTGTTCCAGTTGCGTATGGTTCGCGGGAAGAACGACTGGAGGCAAGCCTCCGTGGGCGCTCGAATCTCTCTAATTTTACATTCGTGATCTCCTCAGGAGGTATAAGTAGGGGGAAGCAATATATTCGATACCTCATCCAGTAACGCACACTCTCGAAACCTGGACAGAAAGCTACACCGCGATGCAGAGCGCCTCTCTTGCAGAGTCTGCCAACTGAGTTTGCTAAACATCTCCGTAACGCTATCACACTTACCAAATAACCCTGTGACGAAACGCGCCACTCTTCTTTGGATCTTCTCTATCTCCTCTGTCAATCCGACCTGGTACGGATACCACACTGATGAGCAATACTTAAGTATAGGTCGAGCGAGTGTTTTGTAAGCCACCTCCTTTGTTGATGGACTACATTTTCCAAATACTCTCCCGATGAATCTCGCCGGCCGAAGTGGCCGTGCGGTTCTAGGCGCTGCAGTCTGAACCGCGAGACCGCTACGGTCGCGGGTTCGTATCCTGCCTCGGGCATGGATGTGTGTGATGTCCTTAGGTTAGTTAGCTTTAACTAGTTCTAAGTTCTAGGGGACTAATGACCTCAGAAATTGAGTCCCATAGTGCTCAGAGCCATTTGAACCATTTGAACCGATGAATCTCAACCTGGCACCCGCCTTACCAACAATAAATTTTATATGATCGTTCGACTTCAAATCGTTCCGCACGCATACTCCCAGATATTTTACAGAAGTAACTGCTACCAGTGTTTGTTTCACTATCATATAATCATACAATAAAGGATCCTTCTTTCCTTGTATTCGCAATACATTACATTTGTCTATGTTAAGGGTCAGTTGCCACTTCCTGCACCATATGTTAAACGTCGGATGGAGAGTACAGTAGTTGATGTGTGGTGTTGGGAGGGTAGCTGCTAGAGCGCGGTGTGTACGAAGCGGTGCAGCTAGCTGAGCACCCGCGGCCTTGTGAAGTGGGTCCGGAATGCGGCAGCCGGCAGCAGCAGGCGGCAAGCATCGTAGGGCCGCACCGTTAGCGACACCTGCTGGCTATACTGGAGGGGCGGGGCGGCGCCTACACCTCTGCATACGGTGCTGCTGCAGCTGCTGCTGCTAGCGACTCGACAGAGACAGGGTACCGCGCAGCTGGCGAAACTCTGAGCATATACACAACACAGCCATTTATCTCTGTACCAGTATTGTTTCATCGACACCCAGAACTCGTCTGAACAGTGAAGCAGCCATTTTTCCAGGGATGAAAGCATTCATGAACGAGGAACCAGTCGAGTCGGAGTCAACGAGATATACGGGCTCTGCAACGAACTTGTGACGTCACACTGGTAGGCTTGACCGCCACATTTCGGGAACTCTCGGCTCCTTGCAAGGCCCACGGGAAGTCAATATTTAATTGGAAAGGTACCTACTAAAGGTCTTAATTTTGTCGTGTACTTGGTTCAAATGGTTCAAATGGCTCTGAGCACTATGGGACTTAACATCTGAGGTCATCAGTCCCCTAGAACTTAGAACTACTTAAACCTAACTAACCTAAGGACATCACACACATCCATGCCCGAGGCAGGATTCGAACCTGCGACCGTAGCGGTCGCGCGTTTCCAGACTGAAGCGCCTAGAACCGCTCGGCCACAGCGGCATGTCGTGTGCTATCGAGACCTGCATGCATTTAAATGCGCAGTCATGAGGTATTAAACTCGCCTGAAATAGTTACTTTCTCTCCGCTGGCACTCGTAAGACCTGCAGTGCCACGTGCTGTGACGTAAGCTCCACGGCCTGTCTTCTCGAGGGCTTCGAGTAAAGTTTAGTGACGTCACAGCGTGGAATTCTATGTTCCACTACATTGCGATGTGTTACAGGAAGAATCTACCATGCAAAATTTTTGCCTAGTAGAGAGGAACTTGGCCAATGAGACGCAGTATCGGCTTTAGGTCACAAGCATAACTAAGGAGGCAACATATTGGATTAAGTTACGAGGTGTTAAATTCCGTATTTGGTGGTTTTTACGTTACACTAAGGTGACAAAAGTCATGGGATACCTCCTAATATCGTGTCGGACCTCTTCTGTCCCCTTAGTGCAGTTACTATGTGTAGCATGGACTCAACAAGCCGTTGGAAGTCCGCTAAGAATTACTGAACCGTGCTGCCTCATAGCCCTCCATCATTGCGAAAGTGTTGCCTGTGCAGAAATTTCTGCATGAATTGACCTCTCGATTATATCCCATAAATGTTCGGTGCGATCCATGTCGGGCGAACTGGGTGGCCAAATCATACGCTCGAATTGTCCAGAACGTTCTTCAAACCAATTGCGAACGTTTTTGGCCCGGTGATATGACGCATTTTAATCCATAAACATTCCATCTTTGTTCGGGAACACGAATTTCATGAATGGCTGCAAATGGCCTCCAAGTAGCCGAACATGAGCAGTTCCAGTCAATGGTCGGTTCAATTGGGCCAAAGGAGCCAGTCTATTCCACGTAAACCCAGCCCAAACCATTATTCAGTCACCATGAGGTTGCACAGTGCCTTGTTGACAACTTAGGTCCATGGCTTCAATGAGTCTGCACCACACTAGAATCTTACCATCAGCTTTTACCAACTGAATTTGGGGCTCATTTGACCAGACCACAGTTTTCCAGTCGTCTAGGGCGCAACCGATATAGTCACGAGCCCAGAAGAGGCGCTGCAGGCGATGTCGTGCTGTCAGCCAAGGCACTCGCGTCGCTCGTCTGCTGCCATTGCCCATTAACGTCAGATTTTGGCGCGCTGTCCTCACGGATACGTTCGTCGTACGTCCTACATTGATTTCTCCGCTTATTTGATGCAGTGTTGCTTATCTGTTAGTACAGGCCAAAAAAAGGGGCTGCTCGCGGTCGTTAAGTGAAGCCGTCGGCCACTGCGTTGCCCATGGTGAGAAGTAAAGCCTGAAATTTGGTATTCTCGGGACATTATTGACACTTTGGATCTCGGAATATTGAATTTCCGTCGTGCGGCCGTAATCACGTCGTAAAACTTTTTACATGAATCACCTGCATACAAATGATAGCTCCGAAATGCGCTGCCCTTTTATACCTTGTGTGCACGATATTACCGCCATCTGTATGTGGGCGCTAATGACTTCAGTAGTTGAGCGCCCTAAAACCCCACCAAAAAAAAAATCTGCCTATGGGGGTACCTCTTCCCTAAAACTTTCATCAACTCAGCGTATAGCGTACGTGCTATGAAAAGAAGCTGCTTCAAAGCACCAGCACGTTGAGATCCTCTCGAAAACATCTTGTTTTTGGTGCAATTTCTTATAATACAATTTCGGGAAACTGCACATTGGTAGTTACAGGCTTCTTGTATTTGATACTTCTACATGATACTTTGTGTGCTATGCAAGTATGTCATTTCACTGTTAAGGGACATAGGTGATTTATCAAAGGTATATCGTTTTTAGTACAGTTTCTTACAGTTAAATGTCAATTGATGCCATCTATGTTTGCGCTGTTTAGACATTTCTACACAGTGTATAAATAACAGAAATGTGGCTGTTACATTGAATTGTAGCGTAATGGGCAGAGTCTTGCAGTATCAAGCAAAAGGTTGCAGGTTCGCAGGTAGATTTTTTTCTTTTGGAGTTTTTTATTAATTTATTAGAATTATGAACTGGGATACCCAACATTTATTGTAAATATCAACGTGTTTCGTCTGTCACTGCCTGATCCCTTCGCTGTTCAGTACAGTTAATACCAGAAAGATAACAACATGGCTAGCATGTGCTAATGAGAATAGACGTGTGTCTCAATGGAGTCAATCAAAGAGGAGCAGCACTTATTCAGTGTTAAAAATAAGAATTATCACAGCAAACATTGTTGAGCCAACGTGCTATCCGACATATTTGACAAAGTGAAATGCGTCAGGTTATTGCCTACAAAGGAACGCCAAACAAAATTTTTAAATGTGCAGAGTATGTATAATGTGGAAAGTGAAAAAGTAAGAGAGCAATAGAACTGGAACTGGGACAGATTATGTAAGTATTTTATGATATAATTTTTGCCGAAACTGAAATACAGTATTTTTATACGTGTGACAATATGGTGTACATCTGTTGTCGTATTTTAGACTTTATGATATTTAAAGTGCCAACTGCATCTGTTAGACTTCTTGACGACTCTCTGTAGCGCATTTATCACATCTGAAGATGACAACTTGGTGCCAAAACCGGTAATGTGAATATTAAATATTTTTAAGCGATAGTGACATAATAAATTATTATATAACATTATCTGGTTTTCAACGGGCTGGTATCCAACTACTGGCCTGTGTCAAGCGTGGACTGAGACTCATCAGTCCAAAAACTTTACTCTAAGCCCGATTCGTCTAATAACAGTGTTCCTGCACTCACGCAGATCTCTTCCGTATGTGACGTATGGTGAACACAGGCATACTTGTGGGGGGGATTGCTTCTGTATTCCATACAAGGCAAGCGGATTTGGACGGTATGGCTGCTCACAAGTAGTGGTTGACCAACACTACATTTACGAACGACTTAAATCCCACCTATCTCCTGCTGCAGATGATACAGTCGCGGTGAAACTAGTCATTATTCTGGTTTTGGCCAGCCGCGCGGGATTAGCCGAGCGGTCTAAGGCGCTGCAGTCACGGACTGTGCGGCTGGTCCCGACGGAGGTTCGAGTCCTCCCCCGGGCGTGGGTGTGTGTGTTTGTCCTTAGGATAATTTAGGTTAAGTAGTGTGTAAGCTTAGGGACTGATGACTTTCGCAGTTAAGTCCTATAAGATTTCACACACATTTGAACATTTGATTTCTGTTTTGGCCACGGCAGTATATATGTAGTTGCTGTGGATTGCCCCACAAAGGGACCGCGCCTACTCACCGTAATTGATTTCGTCGAAATTTATGGAAATTGCCGGGCTAGGCCAGAGATGAAAGTGAAAGAAATGGGAGCCGTAGATATACGATCGTTTAGAAGAAGGAAAAAAAAAAGCATTTCGGTGCGGGTCTGGCCGCTCATCCTATTTTATCGTCGTTTCCACAAATCTGCATATTGCACGATTCGATCGGCCGACCAAATGGAGGCCCATAAGGTAGCCTCTTTCAAATTCTGTGAGATGATGATAACGCTACTCAGACGAATGATGAATTATTCAACAGGAGGTTCGAGTCCTCCCTCGGGCATAGGTATGTGTGTTGTTCTTACCATAAGTTAGTTTACGTTAGTTTAAGTAGTGTGTAAGTCTAGGGACCGATGATCTAAGCAGGTTGGTCGCTTAGGAATTCACTCACATTTAAACATTTGAACATTTGAACATTCAACAGGAAGAGCTTCACGAACTGAGCAATTCAGTAACTCGTTGGTCCACATCTGGCCCTTATGCAAGCAGTTGTTCGGCTTGGCATTGATTGATAGCGTTGTTGGATGTCCTCCTGAGGGACATCGTGCCCAATTCCGTCCAATTGGTGCGTGAGATCGTCAAAATCCCGAGCTGTCCAGGGCGTCTCCAGACACATCTTCACTGGACGTCGGGGCTCATATTGAAGCGGGACTCATCACTGAAAACAATTCTACTCCAGTCAATGGCATTTTAGGCCGGAGACCTATCTGGAGACGCTCCGAACAGCTACGGGATACCACCATTAATGTCGCCCGCTATACCGCTCGACAACTAGGAATGATGGTAGAGGGTGCCATTTCCTTACATAGCAGTGCGCCTTTGGTTGTTATCAACGGCACCTTTGTAGCACTACAGTACGTCGAGAATATCTAACCCTCGTTTTGTTTCCCTTAATGGCAAGCCATCCTAGGCTCACATTTCAGCAAGATAATGGCCGCCCGCACATCGAGATAGTTTCTCCTGCTTGTCTTCGTGCTTGCCAACCCCTGCCTTGGCCAGCAAGGTCGCCGTATCGCTTCCCAATTGAGTGATGTTTGGACCATTACGGACAGGTCCCTACAACCAGCTCGGTGGATCTACCGATTTCCGTCTGGTACGGATAACTCCTTCGTGGTGCGTCGTGGTTTTTGTACCCTTGTCGACCCCGCGTAGATGCAGGACAAAGGCAAAAGAAAAAGGTGTAGAGGCCAGAGATTACTAATAGTGAAATCACCTCTTGAAATTTCGGTGTGCAATTATTGCTTTTGTCATACTGCCACCTATTGAAACTAGAGGCTATTTATGTCTTCCCCCAATATGAATGTTCAGTTTCCTGGTGGTGATCGTTAATCGCGAGCTCTAGAGCCTTTGAGCAGCGATCAGTATTGTCTGTAGGTGGGGATATAAAATTTGTTTTCATTTTTTCAGGAAAGCTGCTTGAGTTAGAATTTTAACTCGACGAGCAGTGATTCACTGATAATAGACCAGCCAAGTTGCTGATTTACTGTATAAACGGTTTGAGATTAGGTAATGATACAAACATCTTTAAAAGTTTTAATTAGCATTACTGCAGCAGCTAATTTTTACTTGTTATTTACCTTAAAGAACAACAGTAAATCACATTTCGGCTATAATTTTAAAAGATACCGTAAGTACCCTCTCGTCGGCTGGAACTGAGGGCGGGAAAGAGTAAAGATAGCTGACACCGTCTGTGGCTTTATTGTTAGAACGGTATGACCCACTGCGCCTCTAGTCAGCGTTAGAAGCTCGGAACCTTTGCTTCGCCACGCACGTAATCCGTTTAATCTGTAGACATAACCAATAGTTAACGTTCAGAGATTGCCTATTTACACCTCTGTAACCACTAATTGACCTGTCCGCCACTTAGAGTTCGCTTTTAGCTCATATCATAACTTGCCGAATGTTGCTGAATCAGGCTGTGATTGGGCTGGATTGAGAGCCGTAATACGGAGAAAGTGACAGTGTTTGCCTAAATTAATTTGTTTATCTGATAATGCGTATTGCTGCGTTGTACGTTTGCTTGGTAGTACTCTTGTAACTTTTTTCTGCATCTAGCCACTTGGAGTGTAATTCTACAGAATTTGTGCACACAATGAAGAAACAAGATCCTACGATAATTGTGTAAATTTTGCCTCTCCATATTTGTGTAGTCAGGCACCTGTACCTGTTTGTTTGTACTGGATGATTACAATTAAAGTGCAGATACTGACAGACGTCCAGTGTGGGCTTCAGCTATCACATGGCAGTGAAATTTGATAGATATTCTAATGCGTTAATGGGGGACCGATCTACACTGAAAAAAATAGATCGAATTTTGGCCACCATGTGCAAATCTGGTGCTGTGAATGATACAAAGGCGACAGAAATGTTTCCATATGTATTAGACTGAGAACGGGGTGCAGGCAGAAAAAATCAAACAAGTGAGAAAGGCATAACTTTGATTTTATTAATAACCGCCAAATTTGCTCATATGACCACCGGAGACGTCAACAGGATGCTACAACGCGAGGTTTGCACCTGATGGCCACTATTGGAAGTAATTGTTTTCCAGCGTAAATCGGTTCCGCCTTAACGTATTAGTATATCTACCAAGTTTCGCTGCCGTCAACAGGATGCTACAACGCCAGGTTCAAATGGTTCAAATGGCTCTGAGCACTATGGGACTTAACATCTCAGGTCATCAGTCCCCTAGAACTTAGAACTAGTTAAACCTAACTAACCTAAGGACATCACACACATCCATGCCCGAGGCAGGATTCGAACCTGCGACCGTAGCAGGCGCGCGGTTCCGGACTGCGCGCCTAGAACCGCGAGACCACCGCGGCCGGCACAACGCCAGGTTTGCACCTGATGGCCACTATTGGAAGTAATTGTTTTCCAGCGTAAATCGGTTCCGCCGTAACGTATTAGTATATCTACCAAGTTTCTCTGCCACACGATAATTACAGACCACAGTGGACTCCCGCGAATAACTGCACTTTAATGAAAACCACACGGTATTACTGAATGATACTGTGGCGCATTGTGGTCTGTACCTGTATCTCGAACGTCGTGTCCTCTGTTGAGTGAATTTACTATATGATGCTGGTAAAAAATAAAATAAAATAAAACCGTTAGGAGATTGAAGAGCCATGTGCACATTTCGCACCGTTCCCAGAGATTCGCTACGAAGGAGCACCCTTCCGTAAGTGGGACGTGAGTTCTGCTCTAGTGCAGGGCACTCCGCGTTGCATCTCGTAACTGTCTTTCTGCAGACGGTGGGAGTATCACTGCAACGGTGCCTCGCTACACGGCCGGAGCGTCAAGGCGAACGTCCGCGAGGCGTCATACAAATGGAAAACAGGCGCGGCTGGGCTGCGATCCGAGATCTCCATCTCTTGCCTTTTTTCCGTCTTCATTTAAATGTGTACGGCAGGCCGGGTACTAATATCTACATCTGCTTCCGGAAATTCAGATTGCTTTGTATAACAAAGGAAGCAGTTTGCAAGGACAAGGCATATTTCCGGTTTCTTCTGTCCATGAGAAGCA
Organism: Schistocerca nitens; assembly: GCF_023898315.1. Lineage (NCBI taxonomy): Eukaryota > Metazoa > Arthropoda > Insecta > Orthoptera > Acrididae > Schistocerca > Schistocerca nitens. Next base: position 228,023,225 of record NC_064622.1, read on the forward strand.
GCAGGAAGCGATAAAGAAGACTCGTTAGACAGCTAATGATGGACGCTTCTTTGTGTGTACGCGTATCTCTTCTCTTCTGATAGGTATTAGTCTCGCATTTACGAGCAGCTACACTGAACTATCATTGTCTTGATCGACTTCCCTGAATACAAATACTTTTGTTTAAGTCTTGTTAAAAATACCAATTGAAATACACAAATTTTCGATATCAAAGAACGTATTTTACGCATCTCGACCGATTACGGAGTTTTTAAATTTCCCGATGAAGCAGGCTCTGGTAAAATTACTGAATCGTATAAGTTGAATTCTTGTGTACCACTTTTGTGCAACTTGTGCCAACGTCTTTCGGTGGCCACAGGCTGCTTTTCAATGCCGTAATCGCATTATATGCTTCATCTTTCATACGTAAAGCCAGAGATAATCCATAAAAAAAGAATGAAGTGTGTAATATCTCTATTTTCAAAAGTGGCTTCTGGTCACTAACCACTGAAAAACAGGTGCCATGTTTCCAACAACATCGCGAAATAAAAAATATTTATGAGGCAACTAAGACAGGCCACCCCCTAATATATCAAGAATAAATAAATATACCGAGATGGGATTTTCACCAAGTTATAGCGGACAATATGATGAAATTCCTGACGTTCCCAAGTAAATTTTATCGTTTATAGTCGCCGAATTACGACAGCGACATTTTTCCCTAATGGAACGATGTATTGTTTTCTGTGGTAGTTGAAATAAGCTTTTAAGATAACTTCAGCGACATAACATGTATTGAATTAATGAAATATATCAAGATAATATATCAAGATGATCAAATAGAATCAAAATAACAGCGCCGCAAACCACAGTCCCACCGCCAGGAAGACAGATTCCACAATCGTCTGACTTTCATACTAAATGTAAGCACACACGTAATATAGGTATGGCTCTTGGGTTTACCTATGCGCTTGAAGCCAATCGGTCTGTGTTCTGCTGTTGCAAAATGGCTCTGAGCACTATGGGACTCAACTGCTGAGGTCATTAGTCCCCTAGAACTTAGAACTAGTTAAACCTAACTAACCTAAGGACATCACACACATCCATGCCCGAGGCAGGATTCGAACCTGCGACCGTAGCGGTCGCGCGGTTCCAGACTATAGCGCCTAGAACCGCTCGGCTACACTGGCCGGCTCTGCTGTTGCAGAAAACAGATAACTTGCTCCTAAAGCTATTGAGACATTCGCAATGAATACGACACTGAAACAGGGCATACAGTTTACGGTGAATGTCACAAAACTATTATAGATAGGAACAGTGCTGTTGTATGTTGAAGAGTATCTAGATTGTTCCACTCACTCACGATCTGTCTTCGCATATACCATGCCAAAAGGTTCTAGAAAATGGAAGTGAAGAGAATAAAATACGCTAAGGACAAAGGAGAGCAGCTGATGAAAGAAATGAAACTAACAACAAACGTCACCAAGAGGCGTCTCGGAAGTACGAGAGAGTAAAAAAAAAATAAAAAAAAATAAGAAAAAGTGTTCTGCGAACACTACATTCCATTACATTCCATCCTCTTCACATTTCGCTGCGTCTACAGCTTCGTGGCAATGACTTCCAAAATTGGTTACAGTTCTCCGAATGTTATCTACGAAAAGTGAAAGTGATGCTGCATATCTATGCGAAATTTTGTTTAAGGAGGGAAGTTCATATACAAATCATGGGCAAGACTTTGCAACATGCACTACTATTCAGCTGAAAATCCACGCTGACTCAAAGAAGTTGATAAAAATAACGTTTGGTGTCCGCTTTCAAGAGTCGCGTTATTGGTCCCTGTTTTATTGATGGGAATCTAAATACATTCAGATATCTCGAGTTCCTAAGATAAGATGCTGCCGCAGTTATTGAAAGACACGCCACTGGGCTGGACATACGGAAATCAATGTGACACTAACATGACAGATGTCCGCCCCATTCTGCAGATGTAATGACAGACCTTTTTAAGAGAATATTTGGATACTATTGGAATGGCTGTTCATGAAACACAAACTGGTCTGTACACTCACCAAACTAAACACAACCAACAACTGTGAAAATAAACTCACCAACGGTACCTCAGTTACGTGCTTGTTTGCTCACGTTTGGTATAATAAATGAGGCAGACGTTTGTGGAAGCTCTTCTCCTGGCTGATGGGTAGTGGTTTGTGGCGCTGTTATTTTGACATTATTTGATCATGTCCCATGCTTGTTGTGTCGTTGAAGTTCTCTTAGGAGCTGCTAGCAAATGACACAGATAAAAACATGTACGGTTTATTGACGAAAAAAAAAAAAAGAATCGCAACACCAAGAAGTAGTTATGCGACAAACGAAAGTTGATAGGCGTTGTCATATTGCGTAAGAGTGACGCAAGCAGCGCCTCAGTGAAGATGCAAATGAGATTTTATTATTTTTTTAAATGGCCGCTGTAACGGTGGTGAGGGTTAGTTACCTTTGTGACTGGACATGATGAGTTGATGCTAGTGAAGAACGCCTTTAAGGCTACAAAGACTTCATTATCAACAGCTCACTGAAATTGAGCGTGGTCGTGTAATAGGGCTACGAGAAGCTAGAAGTTCATTCTGCGATGTTGAAGAAATACGTCACAGGAATGTTTCCACTGTACATGGTTGCTGGAGCGGTGGTCACAAGGAGATCATGGAAAACCTTAATAAGGATGTGAATCGATTGTGCTAACTACTGAGCTACCCGCTCGGTGGGTGGTCTGGAGAATGTACGGTCGCGAGAAGAGTGGGCTCCGGACGGCCAAGTGGCACTATCTAGAGGGAAGACAATCGTGTCGGCGTACGGCTCTGGCGCATCGTGCCGTATCTGCAGCGGCAAGAGCAGCAGTTGGCACCACAGTGACACAACCAACTGTTACAAATTGGTTACTTCAAGGACAGCTCCGAGCCAGACGCCCTGTAGCGTGCATTCACTGACTCCAAGCCACCGCCATTTCCGACTTCAGTTGTGCCAAGCGAAAGCTCATTGGAGGACGAGTTGTAGGTCTGTTGTGTTTTCTGATGAAAGCAGGTTCTGCCTCGGTGGCAGTGATGGCGTGTGTTGGTTAGAAGGGGACCAGATGAAACCTGTAACCAGCCTGTCAGCAGTCTAGCTAGACACACAGGACCTACACCTGGAGTTATGGTCTGCGGTGCGATTTCGTATGATAGCAGGAGCCCCTCTCGTTGTCATCCCCTGCTGCCTGAATGCCAATCTGTGCGTAAACTGGCGATTCGACCTGGTGCGCTGCCATTCATTAACAGCTTTCTAGGGGGTATTTTTCAACAGGATAATGCTCGCACACCTATGCTGCTACGCCGTTGTAACCCAACGCGCTCTACAGATTGTTGACATGTTGCCTTGGTCTGCTCGAGCACTAAACCTGTCTCCAATCGAACACATAGGATCTCATCCGACGACAATGTCAGCGTCATCCCGAACAACATTACCCGTCTCTGTATTGATCGACCAAGTGCGACAGGCATGGAACTCCATTCCACAAACCGACATCCGGCACCTATAAACACAATGCGTGCACGTTTGCATGCTTGCATTCTTTGGCGTTTACACCGGTTATTAATGGACCAGCATGTCACAAATGTAATGGCTTATCTCGCACATACATTAACCCGTGTTCTTGCAATGTTAACCATTTACATATGTTACTTAGAGAAATGTGTTCCCGAAATTTCATTACTCGACATTATTTTTTGGTGCTGGTATTTTTTTCAATCTTGTTCATGTACTAATTTTAACTAAATCGATTCGGTGACTGAGCTATCATACTCCAAAGCGCTTTGTATAACCTTAAAATAAGTGAATTGCAGACACAAACCTTTCACCCTTAGTAAAATATAAATTAAGATAGTTATGAATGATAAGGTAATGAAGTCTTTACAACCTTAAAGACGTAGTGGCGGTTTCAAAGTCGAGGCTACTTCTTGGATGTACAATGCTACAAAATAGTTTCAATCCAGATGCAGTGATCTCAACTGATCGAGGCTAACGCTGGAATGTACTTTTTTAAAAAGTGGTAGCTGATTTCTTTTCTTGTAGTTATCCATTTAGAGATCGTGCAACGCACCTAACAACCTAATGTGAATGGGACGCAAAACTATGATTTTCCTTCCTTCCCTTATGCTTGTCGTATCCGAGGTACTGAAGATGGAAGTAACTGCACAGTTGAATGATTCATATACGACAAGGTTGTTACAAAAGGAACACAGTTTCCAGTTATACGATAGTGCAAAAGGAATCGGTCGTGTTCTTGTTTCGGGCTCACATCGCCAACCGCTTATGGAGCCGGGGACACTAACCCGCACGTCTGCGTTGGCGCCCGACTCGGAGGCAGCAAATTCGAATTATGCTAAGATAGTTTCATCAGTGGTTTGTTGGTGGCGAAGGGAGGACAGGTGGTGGCGTGATGTTCCTGGTTATCAGGAAACTCCGAACCTCCCTGCAGTGACTCAAGGAGTGAAGGTATGTGACACTGTTGGCGGTGATCTGTCTGTTGGGTGGGAACGTTCAGTTCTGCAGTCCCCCTGATAGTGTTCGAGACGAGCAGTCTTTGTGGCGCCACTGCGGCTCCCCTCTTTCCTCTCTCTCATTGTCATCCACGCTGCAAACAAAACAGTAAAAGTCCACGCTCATGATAGCGTCGTACACTCCACAAGTACATCTAAACACTACTCTTACATTTGGAAATTGAATGAAGCCATTTACGGCGGAGAAAGGAGATGTACCTAACTAAACAACTGAACCAACCTCTAGCGCTTTCCCAGCCAACAATTTCATAAACTGTACTCTTCACCATACGGCCATTCACTTTAAGTGCCTGTTATGCAAATCACTGGGAACTTAAATTGAGGTAACCAGAAGGAGATTTGAAAGACGATCCTCACGATTATGAGATAAGTTCTATTGTCCTCAACGTTGAGGCCGATAGCTGAGTAGCCAGGGAAAACGTTCAACCATTGCTCTTAGGTAATGGTGTTGAGGTAAACCCACATTTCTATTCTAGACAGTCTGTTCTTCATACTATCTATGCACCTTTTTACGACCGCTGTTATTAGACCTCGTTGCGTGGCTACGAGTGACACACGCCGTTCCTTCTAGACAATCTGGACAATCGTCAGTAGTACACCAACAAATCGAACAACTTCATTCACGGTGTGGTCTTAGGCGCGTCCGTACACGATAGTTCCGTTCTGCCGTTCCTTACAAGCCCTCACATCGAACCATATATTTCATATAGTTGACTGTCACATACACCTCTCTTCACTGGCATAGCCTACTTCAAAAACGGAAGATGACGTTCGCCACTGGTACCAATTCTACATACTCTTCGCGCTCCAAGACCTATATCTGCGACACCGGCCCGTTGTATGATTCTGGAACATGTTTTCTGTTCCTGTATAATGACATCCCTGGAGACCCAAAGTGTTCTCTGCAAGAATCAATATGGGTTGTGAAAATAAAGATCGTGTGTAACCCAGCTAGCTCTATTCGTCCACGAGACCCATAAAGCCACAGATACAGGCGCCCATGTACATGCCGCTTTCCTTGACTTCTGGAAGATACAGCTCTGGACTGCCCCCTACTCAGACCGAATGTGTGACTCGACTGAAGAGTTTCTAAAAAACAGAACACAACATGTCACTCTCAATGGAGAGATGTCTTCTGGCGTGCCCCAAGGAACGACCATTACTTATCAAATCTGTCTAGCAGGTAATATAGGAAGTTCCATGAGGATTTTCGCAGGATGCTGCTGTTATATACAGCGAAGTCGCAACGCTAGAAAATTGTAGCGAGATACAAGAAGGCATGCAGAGGATTGCCGATTGATGCTGGGGGTGGCGTTTGATCATCAACATTAACAAATATAACATATTAAGAGCACGTAGACGAAAAGACTGCTTGCTGTAAGATTACGCAATTGCAGAACAAACACTAGACGCAGTTAATGCCATGAAATATCTGGTAGTATGCGTACGGAGCGATTTGACGTGGACGGCCACGCAAAATTAATTGCAGGTAAGGCATATGTCAGACTGAGATTCATTAGAAGTATTCTGAGGAAATGCAGTTGATTAACATAGGAAGAGACTTACAAAACACTCATTCGCCCAGTCCTTGAATATTGCTCGTCACTCTGGGATCCGTACCAGACAGGACAGGAGAGGGAACAGAAAGGATGCAAAGAAGAGCAGCACATTTCGCTACATGTTGGTGCTCAGAGAATTACAGTGGCACACGCTACAAGAGAGGCGTTCTGCGTCGCTGTGTGGTCTAGTACTAAACTTCCGAGAGCGAACGTTCCTAGAACAGTCAACCGATGTATTGTTTCCTCCTAAGTATACCTCACGAAAAAACCATGAAGATAAAGTTAGAGAGATTCGAACCAACACGGAGGTTTACCGCCAACCGCTCTTCACGTGAATCATAGGCGACTGGAAGAGCAATAGGGAGAAGCGACAGTGATGTACACTGAAGAGCCAAAGAAACTGGTACACCTGCCTAATATCGCGTAGGGGCCCCGCGAGGATGAAGTGCTGCAACATCACGTGGCATGGACTGGACTAATATCTGAAGTAGTGCTGGACACCATGAACCCTGCAGGTCTATCCATATATCCGGAAGAGTACGAGGGAGTAGAGATCTCTTCTGAAGAACACGTTGCAAAGCATCCCAGACATGCTCAGTAATGTTCATGCCTGGAAAGTTTGGTGGCCAGCGGAAGTGTTTAAACTCAGAATAGTGTTCCTGGAGCCATTCTGTAATAACACTGGAAGTGTGGGGTATCGCGCTGTCCTGCTGGAATTGCCCAAGTCTGTCGAAATACAAAATGGATATGAGTGGATGTAGGTGCTCAGACAGGATGCTTACGTACGTGTCACCTGTCACAGTCGTATCTAGACGTATCAGGAGTCCCATATCATTTCAGCTGCACACGCCCCACACCGTTACAGAGCGTCCACCTGCTTGAACAGTCCCCAGTCTCCTGCTGACAAGCAGGGTCGTTGAATTCATGAGGTTGTCTTCATACCCGTACACGTCCATCCGCTCGATACAATTTGAAAGGTATCTAGGCGTTTGAGGGATCCCATATCACTCCAAACGCACACGCCCCACACCGTTCAGAGCCTCCAACAGCTTGAATAGTCTCCTGCTGACATGCAGGGCCCATGGATTCATGAGGTTGTCTCCATAGCGGTACACGTCCATCCGCTCGATACCGTTTGAAACGAGACTAGTCCGAGCAGACAACATGTTTCCAGTCAGCAACAGTTCAATGTCGGTATTGAGAGGCCCAGGCGATGCGTAAAGCTTTGTGTCGTGTAGTCATCAAAAGGACATAAGTGCGCCGAAAGCCCGTATCGATGATGTTTCATTGAATGTTTCGCACGCTGTCACTTGTTGATGGCCCAGCATTGGGATCTGCAGTTATTTGCGAAAGAATTGCACTTCTGTCGCGCTGAACGATTCTGTTCGGTCGTTGTTGGTCCCGTTCTTGCACGATCTTTCTCCGGCCACAGCCATGTCGGAAATCTGATGTTTTAGCCGATTCCTGATATTCGCAATGACTAGTGAAATGTTCGTACGGGGAAATCCCCATTTCATCTCTACTCCGGAGATGCTGTGTCCCATCGCTTGTGCGCCGACTATAACATCACGTTCAAACTCACATAAATCTTGATAACCTGCCATTGTGGCAGCAGTAACCGATCTAACAACTGCGCCAGACACTTGCTGTCTTATACAGGCGTTGCCGGCTGCAGTGCCGTATTCTGCCTGTTTTCGTATCTCTATACTTGAATACGCATGCCTGTACCAGTTTCTTTAGCGCTTCAGTGTAAAAGTATACTACGCCACACACCGCTAGGTGGCTTGCGGAGCGTAGATGTAAACGTAGGTTACGTTCTTTTAAGTGAATGACCAATATTTTGTCCAGTGAACGTACAATACCTTCCATTTTTGGTTAAATATTGTTATCCATTCAGGAACTTTGTCTGTTTGTTTTGTTGAAATGCCACAAGATTTCTGGACCAACTCGAAATATTTAACGCGCTTGTGCGTCGTTTGTCAAATTCTTAATAAAGAACTAGACAGGGACGTCGATAGAACAGCGTTGTTGAAGACCAGCTGCAGTGACGTCGGCCCAGTTGCGGAACAGAGGCAACTATGACTGTCGGCCTATTGTAGCAGCTGGAGAATAAAGGTCCCTCGTCAATGGTATGTCGGGTGTCCCCTTTACCTCTTGGCCTTGTAACTACGGAGAGCCATAGCGGCAGCTTTCCCACCGCGGGTCAGCTGGCGGCGTCGGCAGGTGCTCGAGGTGAGCTGAGGTGAGGCGAGGTGAAGTGGTGAGGCGCGGAGTGCGTGGCGGGCCGCGCCGTGCGAGCTGCGTCGCATTCCTCCGGCAGGTCCAGATGCGAGATGTAGGTGAGCAGGTTCCGCGCCCGCAGCCTGACCCTGGGGTCCGCGCGCTCCTGAAAGAGGACGGCGGCGCCCCGCGCTCCCAGCTGCTGGGTCCTGCCTCCAGAGGCGCCCGCGGGAGCGCGAGTGTCGGCCACTGGCGAGGAGCAGCGAGCACCGGCTACCGCGAGCTACTCCAGGCTATTGGTTCAAATGGCTCTGAGCACTATGGGACTTAACTGCTGTGGTCATCAGTCCCCTAGAACTTAGAACTACTTAAACCTAACTAACCTAAGGACATCACACACATCCATGCCCGAGGCAGGATTCGAACCTGCGACCGTAGCAGTCACACGGTTCCGGACTGCGCGACTCCAGGCTATTCTCTGTCGCTGTAGACCGGGTCCAGTGTAAAGTCCACGAAGTGTAAATACGAAAAGCAGATCGCACACCCTCTACACAGTGCGCGGATCAAACTCTTATTACGGAAGATGGCGGTCCTTACTATTCTATAACGTGGCCAAAATGAAAGAGGCCCTGCATTCAGACAATTCACTGGTTTGTTGTAAATACAGGATGTTGTTGTTGTTGTGGTCTTCAGGGACTGGTTTGATGCAGCTCTCCATGCTACTCTATCCTGTGCAAGCTTCTTCATCTCCAAGTACCTACTGCAACCTACATCCTTCTGAATCTGTTTAGTGTATTCATGTCTTGGACTACCTCTTCGATTTTTACCCTCCACGCTGCTCTCCAATACTAAATTGGTCATCCCTTGATGCCTCAGTCTGGAACCGCTCGACTGCTACGTCCGCAGGTTCGAATTCTACCTCGGGCATGGATGTGTGTGATGTCCTTAGGTTAGTTAGGTTTAAGTAGTTCTAAGTTCTAGGGGACTGATGACCTTAGAAGTTAAGTCCCATAGTGCTCAGAGCCATTTGAACCATTTGAGCCTTTATGCCTCAGAATATGTCCTACCAAACGATCCCTTCTCCTAATCAAGTTGTGCCACAAATTTCTCTTCTCCCCAATTCTATTCAATACCTCCTCATTAGTTATCTGATCTACCCATCTAATCATCAGCATTCTTCTGTAGCACCACATTTCGAAAGCTTCTATTCTCTTCTTGTCTAAACTATTTATCGTCCACGTTTCACCTCCATACATGGCTACACTCCATAGAAATACGTTCAGAAACGACTTCCTGACACTTAAATCTATACTCGATGTTAATAGATTTCTCTTCTTCAGAAACACTTTCCTTGCCTCGCCAGTCTACATTTTAAATCCTCTCTACTTCGATCATCATCAGTTATTTTGCTTCCGAAATAGCAAAACTCATTTACTACTTTAAGCGTCTCATTTCCTAATCTAATTTCCTCAGCATCACCCGATTAGAGAGTACTAAACTAAATTATTATTATGAAGAAAAAAGTACTCAACATTCATTCGATAGGTCAATATTTCACAGAAGGTGCTGAAAGTTTTCACCATAAACTTCAATACACAATTCCGCATGACTGAACATATCTCTCACGTTTCTGCTTTACAAAAAGAAAAGAAAAAACAACGTTCAAACAAGTGAGTTCCTATGGGAACAAATTGCTGGGGTCATCGGTCCCTAGACTTACACACTACTTAAACAACTAATTTATGCTAAGAACAACACACACACCCGCGCCCGAGGGAGGACTCGAGCCTCCGGCGAGATGAACGACGCAGTCCGTGACATGACGCCTCAAACCGCGCGGCCACTCGGCGCGGCTGGGGTCTTTTGTCACTTCATTTTGTGTGATCTCCGCAGTCGCATTGCGAACGTTTGTTTTCAGCTCTTCAATTATATGCGAGTTGTGACTGTAGACTTTACCCTTTAAATTAGCCCACATATGAAAATCATAGGTGGGCAAACCAGGCGATCTGGGAGACCTGCGAAAACTGTACGTTCCTCTCCGAAAACTTCATGAACGTGCGACACTGGAAACAGTGAAGTATGCATCGTACTGCCGTCTTGCTGGAAAAACACATACTCTCGTTTTCCCTCCGTTAGCTACGCTATGAATGTTTGTAACAGTTCCGTTAAATACACTTGCGAGATCACGGTGTTGTTAAAGAAAATGGGCATACAATTCGCATACCTCTTGGCCTGAAAATGCACATCAAACGCCTAATTTCAAAACATGCAGAGCCACATCAACGTTCGAAGAGATACTCAGTTGACTAATAGCGTGTCCCCGAGGAACATTGTACGGAACTTCGGAATAACACAGGCCTTGCAACATCATACTTATCAGCCGACATCGGGCAAGCGACTTTCAAGAGAAATGTCTCCCCTGTATGGGAAAATACACTGAAGCGCCAGATGAACTGGTATAGGCAAGCGCATTCAAATGCAGAGATATGTAAACGGGCAGAACGCGGCGCTACGGTAGGTAAGGCCTATATAAGACAACAAATGTCTGGCCCAATTGTTAGATCGGTTACTGCTGCTACAATGGTAGGTTATCAAGATTTAAGTGAGTTTGAACGTGGTGTTATAGTCGGCGCACGACGACGGGACACAGCATCTTCGAAGTAGCGAGGTAGTGGGGATTTACCCGTACGAACATTTCACGAGTGTACCGTGAATATCAGGAATCTGGTAAAACATCAAACCTCCGAAATCGCTGCTGCCGGAAAAAGATCCTGCAAGCACGGGACCAACGACGACTGAAGAGAATCGTTCAAGGTGACAGAAATGCAACTCTTCCGCAAATTGCTGCAGATTCAAACGCTGGGCCACCAACAGGTGTCAGCGTGCAAAACATTGAACGAAACATCATCGATACGGGCTTTCGGAGCCGAAGGCCCGCTCGTGTACCCTTGGTGACTGCACGGTACAAAGCTTTACGCCTCGCCTGGACACATCAACACCGACATTGGACTGTTGATGACTGGAAACATGTCGCCTGGTCTGACGAGTCTCATTTCAAACTGTATCAGTTAGCAACACACCTTGAGGAAGGCGCCTTGCAACAGTCACCGAAACTTCGGAGTTTTACAGATGACAATCCGGCCTCAAACCCAGAAGAATTTTATTGACTGTATCGAGCGGATGGCCGTGTACGGGTGCGAAGACAACCTCATGAATCCCTAGACCCTGAATGTCAGCAGGGGACTGTTTAAGCTGGTGGAGAATCTGTAGAGGTGAGGGGCGTGTGCAGTTGGTGTGATATGGGACCCCTGATACGTCTAGATACTACTCTGGCTGGTGGCACGTACTTCAGCATCCTGTCTGATCACCTACATCCATTCATGTCCATTGTGCAATCCGATGGACGTCGGCAATTCCAGCAGGACAATGCAACAACCCACACTTCCAGAATTGCTACAGAGTGGCTCCCGGAACACGGCTCTGATTTTAAACACTACCGCTGGCCACCAACTCCCTAGGCATGAAAATTATTGATCATATCTGGGTATGCCTTGCAACGTGCTGTTCAGAAGAGATCTCCACCCATTCGCACTCTTGCGAAGTTATGGACAGCCCTGCAGGATTCATGGTGTCAGTTCCTTGCACACTAGTTGGCAACTTAGGGAGACCGTGAATATGTATACTATGTGATCTGAAAAGGCGACGGGCCATAATTCCGCATCGATGATCGCAGATTCGAGACGATGTGTTACGTAAATACGATCGAGGTGACTTGGAGAGTGACTTGTGGCATAGGTATATCCGCGTCTGTCGCTATGTATCGTCTCCCCTGTATCGATTAGATTCATGTCCCGTAAGAGTTGCCGCAGATCCTTGCATGAATTACTGCGTGGGTGCCGGCCGCGGTGGCCGTGCGGTTCTAGGCGCTTCAGTCCGGAACCGCGTGACTGCTACGGTCGCAGGTTCGAATCCTGCCTCTGGCATGGATGTGTGTGATGTGCTTAGGTTAGTTAGGTTTAAGTAGTTCGAAGTTCTTACGATCGGTCGACAGGGGTGCCCGCTGTCGACAATACTGTATGCCATCGCTGACGAGCAGCTACTCTGCGGGCTCCGAGAACGAATCCAAGGAATGAAGATAAGGTACAGCAAGTTTATATGCATAACATACGCCGGCCGAGGTGGCCGAGCGGTTCTAGGCGCTACAGTCTGGAACCGCGCGACCGCTACGGTCGCAGGTTCGAATACTGCCTCGGGCATGGATGTGTGTGATGTCCTTAGGTTAGTTAGGTTTGAGTAGTTCTAAGTTCTAGGGGACTGATGACCTTAAAAATTAAGTCCCATAGTGCTCAGAGCCATTTGAACCATCTGTCGTCCGTCGTGTTTCTACGGCCGGGCTGATCGAAGGCGAAGGCGTTGCTGCGGTGGATGGAGGGACTCCTATCGACGGCTCTCCGTCCAGTGGGTCCGTATTCAACCCCTGTCTCGTGTGATTCGCGTCGTACTGCTGTGTGGTAGAACCTTCCCTTGCGCACCCGGGTTCACTGTATCGTCGTTACACGCAACTCCGTCTGCCGTGGAATGCATTAAGCAGGTGTCCGACGGCGAAAGTCGCCACTTCTCGTGGCGCTTCGGCGACTGTTTTTAGCGAGTGGTCGCCTCCGTGTCCGAGTGCGGAAGTGACACACGGCGCTCAGGGACGAAAGCAGCTGTCAGCACAAACTTAGAATCAATTTCCATGCATCCTACCGATCCTTATCGGTCTGTTAACGGCGTAGTTGGTGCCGGATTGGCAGAAGTGCAGTCGGTTGCCGTAAAGTGTCAGGATATTGGAGCTGGTCATACTTCGGAAAGGCATCTGTTAAAAAATGGTTCAAATGGCTCTGAGCACTATGGGACTTAACTTCTGAGGTCATCAATCCCCTAGAACTTAGAACTACTTAAACCTAACTAACCTAAGGACATCACACACATCCATGCCCGAGGCAGGATTCGAACCTGCGACCGTAGCGGTCACGCGGTTCCAGACTGTAGCGCCTAGAACCGCTCGGCCACTCCGGCCGGCGATCTGTTCGAACCGCGTCCGCTTACTTTAGTGTCAGCGGCGTCAGCGTGTACGTGGGCACGGGACCGCCAATTGGAACTTGCAGAATCCTCCACTGCCTACATTCTGAAAGGACGTGGCCCTCTTTCCCGCATCCAGAGCATGTTATGGGCTGTCCATCGAGATGACTATTGCACTGCATCCGTCGATGAACAAGTATGAGGATACATGTCATGTCAGTTCTGATCTGTCGCACCACGTTGAGAAGGGGGTAGATCGTGATGTTGGACCTTTTTTCCTCTACGTGACTAAGAACTCTTCCATATGAGCGTAAGGCGTCAATCACCAAGTCAGACGGAACGTCGAAGGGAAGTTCGAAGATGCTTCGTAATTCCAGTCCTGCGTGATCAACAGTTACCTCTACAACATGTCCGTGAGAGTGACGAAATTTGAGTCCATGCTTAGTATCTCGAATGATTTGTCACACACAGCATCGTTAATCAGTTTGACGCAGACGACACTGCCTACTATGGAGAGGTGTATTGGAATAAGTTCGTTGTAGTCAAGTTTAACCTCGTCTCGTAGAAACCTCCCAATTTCATAGGCTTCCGGTCTCGCATATACATTCGAAAAACAAATCTTGAAAGTCGACTTTCGCTATGCATGTGCAAGTCTATAACGAGTCTTCGAAACGTGCGAGTACGCCGGATAAGTAAACAACCACTAGCGTTCGAAGTTTCACGGAAGGGACGTAAACAGACGTCTGTGGCGCAGCACCTCCGAAAACAGCACCGTTTGGCTATCTGAACACAATTCACAACCAGACGCAAACTTCCATATGTCATGAACCATGAGTCTACAACCTGTACTCGTAAATCCATTACGTAGACCGAAGAACCAAAGAAACTGGTAGACCTGCATAATATCGTGCAGGGCCCCCTCGAGCACGCAGAAGTGCCGCAGTACTACGCCAAGTGAGACCACTCGACCAAACCCAACTAGGAGGGGATAGCATTATACAAACGGCACTCAGCGACTACTTCGATGTTATCACACTGACAACAACATGTCGTCTCCCGGGTGCACTGGTATGGATAGAATTCGATCGCGTCTTTGACAGGGTGAGCCACGCCTATCTCGTGGATGACGCAAATGAAGTTTCCAGAAAGTTTTGTCACCGGCGCCTAATCCAGGGTGCTCATCATTGGACGCACGGTGGGGCCCATCACGATCTTACGATCGGTCGACAGGGGTGCCGGCTGTCGACAATACTGTATGCCATCGCTGACGAGCCGCTACTCTGCGGGCTCCGAGAACGAATCCAAGGAATGAAGATAAGGTACAGCAAGTTTATATGCATAACATACGCCGGCCGAGGTGGCCGAGCGGTTGTAGGCGCTACAGTCTGGAACCGCGCGACCGCTACGGTCGCAGGTTCGAATCCTGCCTCGGGCATGGATGTGTGTGATGTCCCTAGAGATTAGTTAGGTTTAAGTAATTCTAAGTTCTAGGGGACTAATGACCTCAGAAGTTAAGTCCCATAGCGCTCAGAGCCATTTGAATCATTTTTGAACCATCTAAGTTCTAGTGGACTGATGACCTCAAAAGTTAAGTCCCATAGTGCTCAGAGTCATTTGAACCATTTTTGAGCAGAACATACGAGGATGACCTAGTGTTTTTAGCACGGTCGAGCGACGAGGCAAGAGCGGCTTTGCATTGGATTCAAATGTTCAAATGTGTGTGAAATCTTATGGGACTTAACTGCTAAGGTCATCAGTCCCTAAGCTTACACACTACTTAACCTAAATTATCCTAAGGACAAACACACACACCCATGCCCGAGGGAGGACTCGAACCTCCGCCAGGACCAACCTCACAGTCCATGACTGCAGCGCCTTAGACCGCTCGGCTAATCCCTCGCGGCTTGCATTGGATTAATTTGTATGGTATGGCCACGGAAAGTCGTATGAACATTGCAAAGTCGGGAGCGATGAACATCGGGAGAGGACTCACGACGGGAAGCGTAGCACCATTACAGCCGTTAAACAAAATGAAATGCTTAGGAATTATCTTCACTACAGACTTTCGATGCACGGCATCACTGAGCTACAGACATCTTCTGCAAACAATGCGTGCGAGTGCTCGAAGTCACAGGTTAAGGGCTGTGGACATGATACAACGGGTCACCTTTGCCAACACTTATCTAGTTTCTCGCATCCCCCATTTGGCCAAATTCTTCCTATGCCGATGGTGTTGGCGCAACGAATCTTGGCAGCATTAGGATATTTTGTGAGCACAGTACTGCTTTTTAAAGTCGGATACGAAACCCTCACCCTACCTAGTAGTCGTGGAGGTCTTGGACTAGTCCACGTCCGCGACCGAGCACTGGCTATTTACGTAAGCACGATGATAAAGATGTGGACACGACAACAGACAAGTCTGACGGGCATCTTGATAAACGAACTAGCTCCACCTTCTCGTTTGGCACCGGTAGCTGTGGCTTAAACATAACCATCGCTTGCCCACATACGAATCTTTTTTGTGGAACACTGTTATGTTCATTTGGAACTACCGACTGCAGGGACGATGGGACTGCAACATGGGGCTTTTCGGTTCCCCATATGCGCCAGTTCTGTTTATTGACGAAGCCGTCCAGGTAAAAATAAGCTTCGTCAGTAAACCAAATGCTGCCCACATGCATATCGCCGTCATCAATCCTGTGCACTATATCGTTAGCGAATGTCTCTCGTGCAGCAATGGTAGCGGCGCTGAGGTGTTGCCGCGTTTGAATTTTGTATGGATAGAGGTGTAAACTCTGGCGCATGAGACGATACGTGGACGTTGGCGTCATTTGGACCGCAGCTGCAACACGGCGAACGGAAACCCGAGGCCGCTGTTGGATCACCTGCTGCACTAGCTGCGCGTTGCCCTCTGTGGTTGGCGTACGCGGTCGCCCTACCTTTCCAGCACGTTCATCTGTCACGTTCCCAGTCCGTTGAAATTTTTCAAACAGATCCTTTATTGTATCGCTTTTCGGTCCTTTGGTTACATTAAACCTCCGTTGAAAACTTCGTCTTGTTGCAACAACACTGTGTTCTAGGCGGTGGAATTCCAACACCAGAAAAATCCTCTGTTCTAAGGAATAAACCATGTTGTCTACAGCACACTTGCACGTTGTGAACAGCACACGCTTACAGCAGAAAGACAACGTACAGAATGGCGCACCCACAGACTGCGTTGTCTTCTATATCTTTCACATCACTTGCAGCGCCATCTGTTGTTGAAAATTGTAACTACTGTAATTTCGAAAGTTTGTCCGCCTGAAAATGTACTGTTGTCCCAAGCATATTGCAACAAACGGTGTATTTCTATCGCTGCTCGTTTCGGTTTTATTGCCGTTTCAAATATACCGGTCATTTTTGAAACACCCTGTAGGTGTACATGGTAAGGATGGAACCCAGCTTCGTGTGCGCGAGTACTTCGACGATTGCGTTGTCGTGGCTTGAAACTTCCCGTTTACTGAAGCGAAGCAACAAGACGAGAAAACATCCGGCTGGAAGATGGGTTTTTGTCAGGATATCACTCTCTGTACAGTTTCACTGCCTGCGTAGCGTTTCACCTACCTCCAGCAGCAACAACAACAATAAAAGAAACGTTACGCCGATGCAGTTTGCAGGAAGGACAGCCTTTACTGTATGCCTACTCTACACAACAGTATTTAAAAGGACTAAACTACTGTACTAAATGTACCGGCACAGGTTCTAGGCGCTTCAGTCTGGAACCGCGCGACTGCTACGGTCGCAGGTTCGAATCCTGCCTCGGGCATGGATGTGTGTTATGTCCTTAGGTTAGTTAGGTTTAAGTAGTTCTATGTTCTAGGGGACTGATGACCTCAGAAGTTAAGTGCCATAATGCTCAGAGCCATTTGTACCCGTACATAAGGAAACAGTATTACAATTACTGTTCTGCCAACTTACATTCCCCACAGATGAGTAGCATTTCTACCTTCTCTTCGTTGGTGTACAGTCTACTCACGCAACTCTTCAACTGACGTTGGTGGACGGGTGTGTATTCTACTTATGTTTACATTTGTCCTCTGTCTGCGTCAGCACGTGGATGTGTCCCATTACCCCGAGTACCTGCGCTATACGTAAGTGTTGTGTTATGTAATTAATAACGTTGTGTTTCAGTGAATGGTACACCATGATACACTTTTGAATAGGTCTTTAGGAGAGGAAATGAATCAACGAATAAAAAATGCAGGGTGCAATTCAAAAAAAGTCATAACGCTGTTCATATCTTTGTAAAAAACAAAGCTACAACGAAGGCAATCATGCTGATTGATGTCCCCCTGATGGCTAAAGAACATTTGCTTGAAACATTTTGTAATTTGCATCTGGGAAAACAGTTATTTAGGGTGGTCAAGATAAATGGGACACCCTGTATATCGCATCTTGACTCAACGACAACCGAATAATGCCGTACAGAGGCGACAATCAAAAGTGACATGGTCATTGGTATGGCGTACAGTGCACCACGTACACCTTGATACGGGGACGCGCGCACTGTGGTATCAGGTAGTAAATGGGAAATACGTGACTCGTTACAGGTTGCATACAATTCATATGACGGATGCGCCACTGCGTCCACAGTACAATGTTATAGACGCAGAGAAACATCGCCTGATACGCGGGCCATAGGCGGACATATGATGTTTGGTCGAAAAAATGATCGTCTTCATCTGTCGGGTGGTGCTGCAAGCAATAGAACCACTGATACTACTTCTTGCAGATATGATATACACTCCTGGAAATTGAAATAAGAACACCGTGAATTCATTGTCCCAGGAAGGGGAAACTTTATTGACACATTCCTGGGGTCAGATACATCACATGATCACACTGACAGAACCACAGGCACATAGACACAGGCAACAAAGCATGCACAATGTCGGCACTAGTACAGTGTATATCCACCTTTCGCAGCAATGCAGGCTGATATTCTCCCATGGAGACGATCGTAGAGATGCTGGATGTAGTCCTGTGGAACGGCTGGCCATGCCATTTCCACCTGGCGCCTCAGTTGGACCAGCGTTCGTGCTGGACGTGCAGACCGCGTGAGACGACGCTTCATCCAGTCCCAAACATGCTCAATGGGGGACAGATCCGGAGATCTTGCTGGCCAGGGTAGTTGACTTACACCTTCTAGAGCACGTTGGGTGGCACGGGATACATGCGGACGTGCATTGTCCTGTTGGAACAGCAAGTTCCCTTGCCGGTCTAGGAATGGTAGAACGATGGGTTCGATGACGGTTTGGATGTACCGTGCACTATTCAGTGTCCCCTCGACGATCACCAGTGGTGTACGGCCAGTGTAGGAGATGGCTCCCCACACCATGATGCCGGGTGTTGGCCCTGTGTGCCTCGGTCGTATGCAGTCCTGATTGTGGCGCTCACCTGCACGGCGCCAAACACGCATACGACCATCATTGGCACCAAGGCAGAAGCGACTCTCATCGCTGAAGACGACACGTCTCCATTCGTCCCTCCATTCACGCCTGTCGCGACACCACTGGAGGCGGGCTGCATGATGTTGGGGCGTGAGCGGAAGACGGCCTAACGGTGTGCGGGACCGTAGCCCAGCTTCATGGAGACGGTTGCGAATGGTCCTCGCCGATACCCCAGGAGCAACAGTGTCCCTAATTTGCTGGGAAGTGGCGGTGCGGTCCCCTACGGCACTGCGTAGGATCCTACGGTCTTGGCGTGCATCCGTGCGTCGCTGCGGTCCGGTCCCAGGTCGACGGGCACGTGCACCTTCCGCCGACCACTGGCGACAACATCGATGTACTGTGGAGACCTCACGCCCCACGTGTTGAGCAATTCGGCGGTACGTCCACCCGGCCTCCCGCATGTCCACTATACGCCCTCGCTCAAAGTCCGTCAACTGCACATACGGTTCACGTCCACGCTGTCGCGGCATGCTACCAGTGTTAAAGACTGCGATGGAGCTCCGTATGCCACGGCAAACTGGCTGACACTGACGGCGGCGGTGCACAAATGCTGCGCAGCTAGCGCCATTCGACGGCCAACACCGCGGTTCCTGGTGTGTCCGCTGTGCCGTGCGTGTGATCATTGCTTGTACAGCCCTCTCGCAGTGTTCGGAGCAAGTATGGTGGGTCTGACACACCGGTGTCAATGTGTTCTTTTTTCCATTTCCAGGAGTGTATTATACCCGAAAGAAGACAAACACAATGACTTGGATTCGGGGTCTTTTCCGAGAGAGCAGTAAGAATGAACTAGACTTTTGAGCCTTACTGCAAGAACGTCACTCTCTGATTATGAGAAATCCGAGATATCGAACATATTACGCTAATTTTTTAGGGAGTGCCTTGCTTGATCCCCCACGCGGTTGGGGTGTACCGGGTAGGAAAATGTAATTATTGCATATAAGTAGTCATAACAAGAAAGGACCAGGACAGTGGAGGGGATCCACCACCATGCGTGAAGACGTATGCGGCACCAATGCGAGGTACAACGGGATTACCGAGGAACGCGCCCAGGAAGAGGGGAGTGATCCTTTATTGTTTTGAACTATTAGAAGTAGTTTATGTTTGTTATTGTTACACCATTATGTAAAAAAAAGTCCACTTATTTACGTTTTCCAGAAATATTTTCTCCCATAAAGAAAAAAAAAATTTGCATGGTGACCGCTCGTGATAAGTGGGAAATTCGGGTTCGTGTCCCGGTCCGGCACAAATTTTCACTGTCGTCATTCCCTTCTACAGCTGATGGTTGTCCGTATTCCCAAATGCGAATAAATTTCGTGTTTTTCATAACGGCTCTAGTCGCCGGACTGCTGTTCGTTCCGACATGCGTGCATTTCCATAGGAACGTTGCATCGTAATTCGGAATAACAGAGGCGCTGCAATATCGTATTTATCTCCTACGTCTCCCGTACAACACTTTAAAGCCTGAAAGCCCTGTGTAAGCATCAGTTTGGTAGTGAAGACCTTTAATTATTGTTCAGACCACAGTGTTCATTCGCTCTTGCAGCGCACACCGATAAACTTTATTTTAAGCTGGTGTGAAAGCAGCGCCGCAGCCCGGGACAATAGGACAGCCCCATTGTGTTGGCCGACCTTCCCAGCACCAGTACGCTGAGTCAGACCGCCGTCTGCCTTTACGGCCCGTGCGTCTGGTGAGGTCAGAGGGGAGATCCGTCTGGTCCCCAGCTGGCGAGACCAGGATCTTCAGACAGGAAGGCGCTCAAGTACCGCATCCAGCTAGGGAACTAATGAGTAATTGCGCTTCATAATTATTACTTATTTTCCGTAAATAAATCTCTCCCTTAGGCCATCTCGCAACTTTGCTAAGTACGTTGTACGCTGAAGGGCCAAAGAAACTATTATAGGCATGCGTGTCCAATACCGACGAATATAAACAGGCAGAATACGGTGCTGCAGTCGGCAACGCCTATTTAAGACAACAGGTGTTTGGCCCAGTTGTTATATCGGTTACTGCTGCTACAATGGGAGGCTATTAAGATTTAAGCGAGTTTGAACGAGGTGTCATAGTCGGCGCACGAGCAATCTCCGAGGTAGCGATGAAGTGGGGATCATGACTGTATAAACTCAACAGAGGAATAAAATATATGCGGTTGGATGGCGTGGAGTCATTGGGAAATACATTGGCACCGCGGCTAATACACTGCAGAGTGTCTCGTGCGTCGTCTATAGCATGAGGAACTGTAACGACGTGATGACGTGGCAGAAAGGAGACTATCCAACGAAAGAAAGATTTCGCAAGTGTGTAGGTGTATACTTCTCTACGACAGCGACAAAACCCTTGATCTAATATAAATTCACGTTAGAACAGTGCCCGAAACACGATATTATGGGGTCGGTATTGCTGGCGTTTCTTAGCTCGTGGCTGAAATTGTATTTCGTGTGAGGTACGGAGCGCTGCTGGACTCCAGGCGCTGCTTATTTTGAACCTCGGATAACAACTGGGCCAAACACCTGGACATTTCGAGCAGAGTTCGGTGCAACCGATCCTTGCTCACCCCTACTCCCACAACATCCCGTGTACTGTGGGCCGCGCCACTCCAAAAATCAAACATGGAAAACTGGAAACGTCTCATAAAGTCATGCGGATCGCTTCTATGCTGAATGTGAAGGATTGCGGCACCATGTTAACCGTAAGCGACAGAAAGCTTAACTGGAAGACTGCATTCAAGGAATGATAGAACTGGAAGAATCTGTGTCATGTTTTTAGCTGTTTTAAGAAAAGAATGGGTCCTCTGATTAAAATGTGTCTCAAATCAGAACAGCTACAGCGTAGTGGTGGTCAATTTTGCACTTCTCCCATCTTATCATTTGCCATACTTGTCATGTCTTTCAAGATGACAATATAACTGTTCACAGTGCTAAAATTATCGTTACATGACGTCGGGAACACCCAGGAGCGATCATGTAATATGAATGGTTGGTAAAGTTCTTCGAATTTGGTTTGGTTGGAAATCCTTGGAAACTTCACTACACGTGTTTTTTTATTTCTTTGTGAAAGTCTGGACAAATCCTTACCAATATCTCGGTGGCGTCAGTGATAAGCACATTCAAGTAAATACGGAATTAAATGCTTAAATTCAGAAACACAAATAAAAAAACCGTCTCTTAAAACCTTCTATCCGCCTCCTCCACAACTTTCGTTTCGATAGTATTTTACGTACGCCATCCTTCCCTTGCGCCAGCAGCGTTTTAACCAAAGTTTCTGCAAAGCGACGTCTCGTGTAAGTGTTTGTGTCATTAAGTGTAAGAGGAAAACTGTTACATTTTGAAGGGCTACAAAATCACAATATGTTTCTCACCAGTCTCACAGTCTACTAGTTGGTCCCAAATTCCAGCTCATCCGTCGTAATTGACTTTCTTATGGTTTCTTTTCAATCATCTAGGAGGTGCGTTTCTTAAACCGATCTCATCAGTACTTCCACGATTTTGTTTCAAAATGGAGCAATTATACAGTGACTACATAGTGTGTAGTGGGGCGATCACTCTGTTGTAGAAATAATTCAAAAGCCAAGATCGCTTAAATACTGTTTACTGGATGACCGGTTTCAACACCTTTAGTTTGTTGAAACCGGTCATCCAGTAAACAATATTTAAGCGATCTTGGCCTTTGAATTATTTCTATGGAGCAATTAGTCCGTCTACAGGCGTCCTTAATGTCTATGGGCCTTAAACCTAACAAAATAATAAAGGAAAATAATTTTTTGTTGCATCTTGGATAAACATTAATTTCAATAACTAGAATAAGACTTGCGCAGTCGACTCTCCCTCTCCCAACCCCCTCTCTCTGTAAGTCTGCCCTGTTTCCCCCTCCTCCCCCCCCCTCTCTCTCCCTCTCTTTCTCTCTCTCTCTCTCTCTTCTCTCCCTCCCCCTCCCTTTTCTTCTTCTGACCCATTCTTTCTGTGCGCAATGTTTTTGTTGAATCCACTGCACTACCGTGCACTAGCGAACAGTCATATATTGCAATAGTATACATATTAACACGGATACTAAAGCGTATGAACAACTGTGGCATATTTCGCCCTATTTACATGATAAGATTAGAATACACAGATAGAGAGACAGACAGACAAACTGACATACTTTTCGTTCCACAGAATTGTACTTAAGAGACTCTCAAGTATGTACATATATAGTGTAAAGCAGTATAATACAAATCATTGCTTCACGCAGCTAACAGATTAGTAAACAGTAGGCACACCGCGGACACCAATACAACAATTCTGACTATTACAAATGATCTACAAGAGGCTGTTCGGAAATCCAGTACGCCCTATTCTTTTTTCACTGCGACGTGCTGGTCCCACAACGTCCGAGGCCGTGGCATCCGCTGGACCACACGTTTGCTGGTGTCCACCATGGTACACTCTTAGAGAATACAACATCGCAGTTAAAATATGTCTGAAGCACTTTAACGCTTTCCTCTTATCTACATTTATACTCTGCAAGTCACCTACCAGTATGTGTACTTCGTGTACCACTTATCCCTGTATCAAGTGGCTCCCGTATTGACTCGTTACAGCGAACTGGTATTCATCTGGGAACCGCCTTGTTCATTACTCTTTATACCAATCACGATATCCAATATACCACAAAGAACACTCGTGCTGTTAGATGAAAATCAGTAGTACGCACCGAACAACCTTGACAGCGTGCAATTTGACACAGTGAGGTCGTAGCGAACCTGTTTCCTTACATCATCTGCACACTGTTCCCATCTTCTCGCCTGTCATATCCCTCTCACTGCTCCCAGGACACTAACACACGGCCTTTATCCCTTTAAAAGAGGAGTTTTTCAGTCGTTAAGTCACAATATTTTTCATTTCTACCTTGTTCGCAACCACTGCGACATTTCTACGTGTCTCAAGCTGATCGATAGTTACTGGGATGACGGCTTGTAGTGATCCTCTAACAGGTTAATTCACCGTACGCAACGGTATATTATTGTAGCTGATTATTTCTGTCTCCTGCAGTCACTACCTGCAGTTAAATTAAAGCATATTTTCTAAAAATGTTCAAATGTGTGTGAATTCCTAAGGGACTAAACTGCTGAGGTCATCGGTCTCTAGACTTACACACTACTTAAACTAATTTATGCTAAGAGCAACACACACACCCATGCCCGAAGGAGGACTCGAACGTCCGGCGTTAGGGGCCGCGCAGTCCGTGACATGGCGCCTCTAACCGCACGGCCACTTCGCGCTGCAGCATATTTTTTCCCATACAAGGTTGTTCGATGTGTCGCTGGGACACAAGACGGTCAAAGTCCTTCACGAATAACGTCATGTAACTTCATTACTGTAACGTAGCAACACATTTGAGAATCTGGTTATTTTCTAGAAATTATCTAAGAACAGGCACAGTTTGAAAGCTTGAACACACTGCGTGTCATCCAAGGCCGATGTTAAGTAACCCACACGCTACGGATGAGACACAGATCTCTTCCGCTTCCTGTTTAACTTAATGACTGATTACACGACTTGAAAGTCTGATTTAGCGGTGCTGTCACCTCTGAAGGCCATTTTCTCCTTCGTGTTTAAACAACTACGTACCTTGTAACTCTCTATCCCCTAAGTTCGGTGGAACACCTACGTGGCGCATGGCTTTGCTTTCACTCTTACGTCAGTAAACAGTATCACTTCCCGAAGAGAAGTACTTCTTTAATGACGTAATGTGTTAGTCTTTGACTTCACAAACCAGGGAGAGCAGCAAGCGTGGAATGTAACAGCAGCCACAAACTCCCGACAACAGATACTTTAATCACTCGCCACGTGTTCGACATCATGACATAAATCAAAACTGGATATATTTACTCTTACATATACACTCTGTGATTGGTCATTTCACTGCCATATCTTTCATGTGTGGAGCAAAGGAGGAACAAGTGTTAATATACCCAGGTATATGGTATAGCCCCTCACATTTCTTATGATCGCTACCCAAGATATACGAAAGTGACAGAAGCATTGTTGTATACTCTGCCTCAAATATCACCTCTGTAATTTACACAAGTTCATTTCGCCAAAATAGCTTTGCATTCGTTCTAGAGCATTAACGTCACTAAGCATTTCCGCTACTTTTTCGTATGAACTATACCGACACGCTACTACCCTAACTGCGCTTCTGTGTATCTCCTCAAAATCTGCTGTCGTGTTGCGTTGTAAGGAGGCTGAATACTTGAACAGTAGCACAGGTCGCAATGACGTCTTGCCTGCTGTTTCCGCTTCAGATAATACTCCGTCCTCTCAGAAAATCTAAGGCCCCCTTTGTCTCCCCTACCGCAATTTTCAGATGATCATTTCAATTCATTTAGCTTCGTGATATTACGCCTTGATATTTAAACGATGTTGTCTCCAGTCGTTCACCTCTAATCCTCTAATCGGGTACGTTGGGGTTATTTCACTTTGGTATGAGGGATACCTTGGTTTTATCTGTGGTTTAAAGACAGCTGCCATTCAGTACAACAAGTGGAAGTCCCATCTATGTCGTCTTGAATTTCCGTATGATCGTGCAGTGACGATACTTTGTTGTAGAAAATGGCACGGCTAACGTAGATTCTGGGAGTTCCGTTGACTGTTGTTGATAAATCATCGTTCATATGTGCTGAAAATATTGCCGGTCCTACTGTACTCCACTGAGGCACAGTCATTGACGCTTTCGTTTCTGTCGAACAGTCGTCATTCAGTATAACTTACTGGGCCAAAAAGTCTTCCATCCTGTGGCATGTTAGTGATGACAATCCATTACAGTCATATTTTGCTAACATTCGACGATGTGTTCATAGTCAAACCCCTTCTGTAAAAAGACGGACTCTACCTGTTCGCTTGCATCTACTATCTTAAATATACGTTAAAGCGACCATCAGTCCGAAGGTTGGTTGAACAGAACAATTCCTTGTTGGTAGTGCCGATGGTGGTATGCCTTTTTCTTCCTCCAGTTCGTGTACTGGCTTACCCAGGTGTAAGAAGACCAATAGTTTACTGTGGAAACCGAACCAACGCATTTTAAGAGTATCGTATGTGAAAAACGAGCTGTATCAATCATGAGTGATTCTTTGAGAAAAGCTTTTATTCCACTAGGAATGTTTCCCCTTCTAGTATACTTTGGACCAAGTGACAGTCGAATGTTATGCTGATATGTCTGTAATTCTGTACATTCCATTACTTTATTCTTTCTGCAAAAGGGAATCCCTACGTTATTCCAGTGAAGTGGAACTATTCTGAGATAGACGTGTTTCCAATGAACACGAATTAGAAAGCTTGTTATTTCCGTAGCCTGTACAAAATATAGCCCTGTTGGAAATTTGACAGGACATGGAGCCGTTTTCATTTCGAGTAGGTGCAGCTGCAATTCAATGCAAGGGGAGCTTGTTTCGTTTCATCGCCTTGTGAGCTTGTGCGGCATTCAAGAGTTGTTACGGCAGTAGGATCGCCATCCATGGCTGCGCGTTTAAGTGGAAAACACAAAATCTCGGGCACTTCAGCCAGTCCTATTAGGTGTGCCAGGGACTGGAGGTAACACACCTGTCGCGGTAAATGACCTCTCTGAAATGGTCCCCAAGTAACGGCGTTGTGCAGGAAACGACGTCATAAAAACAATTCGTATGTTTCTGTACGTCCTTATTAAAGCATTGACCTGTTTAGCGTCATTTCGTGTTCTCCTCTTCATGCTTGGAATGCTTTTAGGGGCGTTCTCGTACAAACCCACGTTTTTTTGTCTCTGCCAACCAAACTGAAGTGCGCAGCGGTACGACTGCGAAATTCAGCAAGTAAGTCACTGCTTTGCTTATCAAGAAAATGGTTCAAATGGCTCTGAGCACTATGGGACTCAACATCTTAGATCATAAGTCCCCTAGAACTTAGAACTACTTAAACCTAACTAACCTAAGGACATCACACACACCCATGCCCGAGGCAGGATTCGAACCTGCGACCGTAGCAGTCCCGCGGTTCCGGACTGCAGCGCCAGAACCGCTAGACCACCGCGGCCGGCCTTTGCTTATCGAACACACGTAGCCAATCACTTCCTTTTACCATCTTGTCTCACAGGAATTCCTACCAATGTTATCTGTGGTCAATACGAAATGGTATTAAAGTATTTCACGATAGGATACTGTGAACGTTAGCAAAACTTCCATTGGGGCTATCGCCTTTTCCACTGCGCTCTGAAGGATAGACAGGTGCCTTTAGTAACTATTGACATTTTCACCAACTGCGACATGGTCGCGTATACAAACAGTGATCCAATACTGTCAAATGCTCTGAGGATGGTCATTATGGACTGAAACCGGTAATCGTCTAAAGAATTGATATTGTGATCAAAGACTGGAATAAAAAACATTTGACTATTGACAGTCATACATTAGGTAAATAATGTAAATTCAAAAACTGTTCAACACAGGCGAACGCGACGCAGGAAAGTCGAGACCGCTGATAAGGAAGGCCAATATTTCTCTCGCCAGTCTGCGGAGCTCATGCCAGATTTTCACGTCTCATATCGTGAATGCTTATATTCTCAGCCTCTGACTAGTCCTGGTTCATTTCCCAACAAAATTCTTAATATATATTGTCAATGAATCCAAGTAAATCACACAACACAGGAAGAGCGACAGCTACTTTAAAAATAAAACATAGTAACGAAATAATGTTCCACCTATTAACATGCAAACGTCGTATTGGTTAGTGATAAAGTCATAAAAATTAGACAGCTCTTCATGACAGTGATTATTCAATTTCTTTTATTCTTTATATGTTTTTCTCACCAAAGACTGTGAAAAGTTTATTTTGAATTAAACACTGAAATTTTATTTTGAACAAAATAGTAATTACTGTGAACCCAATATTGCTCTCAAAGTCTGATTAACGTCGGTAATTTCGAATGGTGCCTCATTGCGCTTCATATAATATTCAAGGTGAACTACTGGCCGCGTATGCTTCGGAGTGAATCTTTTATACAGCAGACACGGACGAACTGTTGTTGACAGACGAAACAGAACTCACAACACATTTCGTCGAGAAAATTCTAACTGACTGAACTATCCTGGCATTCCTAAGGAGCACCTCCCCACCTCCCCCCCCCCCCCCGCCCACAACCCACACCATTACCGCACACTCTCATTGCATGAACTGGTAGCACTAATTTCCAATGTCCCATAGAACCGTAATTGGGCCACAGCTCCTGGAAGAAAGGAAATAACATTTATACTTCAGCGCAGCTTAGTGGTTGTTTCCAGAAACAAAACATCACAATATCATCACCTTCAGTCTTTGAACGTCTGTTGTATTTTGAGCGGCCAGCTGAACGCGGTAAAGCCTGTTAACACACATTCAGAACGAGTTGGATTCAAATTCCCCTGTAGCCATACAGATTTAAATTTCCTTGGATTTTCTCAAATCATCGAAGATACTGTTCTTGATATACATTAATGACTTATCATTCCACATTGATGAAGACGCAAAGTTAGTTCTTTTTGCTGATGATACAAGTATAGTAATAACATCCAAAAACCAAGAACTAAGTGATGTAATTGTAAATGATGTTTTTCACAAAATTATTCAGTGGTTCTCAGCAAACGGACTCTCTTTAAATTTTGATAAAACACAGTATATACAGTTCCGTACAGTAAATGGCACAACTCCAGTAATAAATATAGACTTTGAACAGAAGTCTGTAGCTAAGGTAGAATTTTCAAAATTTTTAGGTGTGTCCATTGATGAGAGGTTAAACTGGAAGCAACACATTGAGGGTCTGCTGAAACGTCTGAGTTCAGCTACGCATGCTATTAGGGTTATTGCAAATTTTGGTGATAAGAATCTCAGTAAATTAGCTTACTATGCCTACTTTCATTCACTGCTTTCGTATGGCATCATATTCTGGGGTAATTCATCGTTGAGTAGAAAAGTATTCATTGCTCAAGAACGTGTAATCAGAATAATTGCTGGAGCCCAACCACGGTCATCCTGCAGACATCTATTTAAGGATCTAGGGATCCTCACAGTAACCTCACAGTATATATATTCACTTATGAAATTTGTTGTTAATAATCCAGCCCAGTTCAAAAGTAATAGCAGTGTGCATAGCTATAACACCAGGAGAAAGGATGATCTTCACTATGCAGGGTTAAATCTGACTTTGGCACAGAAAGGGGTAAATTATGCTGGCACAAAAGTCTTTGGTCACCTACCAAACAGCATCAAATGCCTGACAGATAGCCAACTAACATTTAAAAATAAGTTAAAAGAATTTCTAGATGACAACTCCTTCTACTCATTGGCTGAATTTTTAGATATAAATTAAGGAGGGCAAAAAAAAAAAAAACCAACTTAAACATTAGTGTCATGCAATATTCTGTGTAATGTAATTTCTTGTACAGACATCTTTTACTAACCGACACGTTCCACATCATTACGAAGTGTCGTATTCATGATCTATGGAACAAGTATTAATCTAATCTAATCTAATCTAAATGGTTGGACGGTCTCAAAGAAGAGCACTCGACCAGTTTTCTTCGTCTCTTAGTCCATTATTTACTTTATGCGTAACACTGAAAGTGTTTCCTATGAGTAGTGTGACTGCTGCTGTCTTAAGTGTGTGGTTTTTCGTGGTTCATATGATTCTGGATGATACCCAACAGCCGCACGGAGTGACCTCGAGGTTAGAGGCGTCATGTCACGGACTGGGCGGCTCCTGCCGCCGGAGGTTCGAGTCCTCCCTCGGGCGTGGGCGTGTGTGTTGTTCTTAGCATAAGTTAATTTAAGCTAGTTTAAGTAGTGTGCAAGTCTAAGGACCGATGACCTCTGCAGTTTGGTGCCTTAGGAATTCATACACATTCGAACATTTAACACCCAGTAACATGGTCTTCTGGAGGTCCATGAAGGTGTTATTAGAACTATAGTTCTTCGGCTTAGGATATCCCAGTCGAATTTACACTCGGTATGCACTGTAGCCTTTCTAGATGGGTGACGTCACGGTGCAGATGTTTAGTTGACATCATCCATGTTCAGAAGTCGGAGGCGTTTGCAGTATGCTGAACGACGGTTGACAATGTGTCACATGACATGCTGTTGTCAGGGGACATTAGTGCATACATTACCAATGTGCAGAATAGTTTTTAGTGTATCTCAAAGACATCTTTAGTTTAGGGCTTGAATGTACAATGGAGACCTTCAGTTGTCACTTGTAGACACGCACGTGCCCAGTAGTCCGCAGAGTTCTAGTGCGACCTTGCACACGCGTCGGGACATGCGTGTCGGCAGTCTGGGCAGGCAAAGGCACGATGCGTGGAAAGCGAAGCCCTTACCTGGCCATAGCGAAGAAGTGAGACAGCTACTGTGGCTGTTCCTGAATGGAAACCGCCTTTTGCAGGGATAAATATAAATACTGGCCCAGTGACTTGGACGGTATGAGAGACAACTAAAGCAAACTGAAGAACAAAATAAAAATATGTTTACTTCACAGGTCATACTGATAATCTAGACTGTTTTATTCTTAAATGTCTCAAGTGTCCTAGTGTTCTGTGGTAGGTGTACATAAAAAGATGAGAAGTTGCAGATCTATAGAACTTAGGGTTTCTTTCTGACAAGCAGGAGCGAAAATACTGCAAGTTATCGATTCAAGATATTTGCTGTTTATAATCCACTAAGTTTTTCACTGTCACTTCTTGTTTAATATTTCCTGACACATCTTCTGCGTTGTCTCGTGCTCTTGTTTTTCAGTATTTAACATATTTTCGTGTGGCACAGTTTTATCTATCTTTCTTTCCACAGTTTCATCAGAGGTTTTGGGAACCATGCCCTTTGTAATCTGGTCCCTTCAACCCCCACAAACCAACCAACCATCATAGGTTTTCTTCGACTTGCTTGGAACAGAGTAATTGTAATCTTGAATAAAACTGGAATTAGAAATTTTATTCTCACACCTATTCCTCACAGGTGCACAGAGTTACTTTATCAGTTTGCAAGTGGTTGCTAATAGTGAATGTGTTCAATATAAATACCCTCAATAGATAGTTGCTACCCCAGTTGGAAACTGTGTTCAACAGCTGACTGTTTTGTAGCCTGCACACCTTACATGTTTCGGAATTCCAGCTCTTTGTTTCATCGTGTAACTTTACTTAGTAAGCCGATAGCAGGTGCGAAGAGCAGCCGATACTACCCATTGGATCCATCTTTTCGACTGTACCAACAAAAAATAAACCGAATTTCGCTGAATGAAACTGATGGGTCAGTTGGTCAAAGGTGAGCTTTTCTCAGAGAATTTTGACACTTTTCGTCGTATGGTACATCGTATATTTCTTTCGCCTGAAATCAATCAAGTACGAGAAAAAAGACAGAGATTGTGGTGATGAACGTATTTGTCACCAAAAGATGAATCGATGTAGGAGGGGAAATGTTCTTTGTGAGGTATGTGTTTGCTTCAAGATCAGTTAAATTATTTTATTGTATCTTCGTATTGACCAATGGGGATCACGTAACAAGTCTAGTTCCTTTCTCTGCTGTGTCCTGTTTGTCCACTACTCTTTTATCTTCTCGTTTTGCTGTCAATTCGCCGGCCGCGGTGGTTTAGCGGTTCTAGGCGCTCAGTCCGGAACCGCGCTTTCTACGGTCGCAGGTTCGAATTCTGCCTCGGGCATGGATGTGTGTGATGTCCTTAGGTTAGTTAGGTTTAAGTAGTTCTAAGTTCTAGGGGACTGATGACCACAGATGTTAAGTCCCACAGTGCTCAGAGCCATTTGAACCATTTTTTTGCTGTCCTTTCCTTTACTTTGTCCATGCTCTTTCCGATTTCTTCTGCCTTGAAAGTCTTCTGAAGTTAGTATCTTGTTCTTAAAAAGGCATCCTTCTGTTATTTCCGATTCTTTGTCGCTGTTTCTTTTTAGTTCTTTTCTTATTTCTCTAAGTCACGCTACAGTCAATTTTTATTCAGAAATACAGGAATATTTGTTTCATGAACCTGTTCTCATTCATTGGGAAGAGGTCTCCAAAGAAGATTAACCATTGCTTTTCCATTACTTCGGACATTTTCCCAACTATCTGTAATTTGCATTGCATGCATTCTTTTTCTAATAGCCCGTCTTTCAAGTACCTGTATTCTGCCCAGCTTGTAATTCATCGTTAAACATTTTATGTATATAAATATTTTGATCTGGTCCGATAGCTATAGTGTTTTATTCTTATTTTTTTAGATATCAATTTCTTGTTGTAGAAATTTTTTGTCAGATCATACGCTCCTTCCATTTTATTGACTGTTACATCACTGCAAATTTTGCTCGTCGACTCTGATGTGTAGTTTCATTCTCTCTATTTCACCTGTTCGTGTGTCCGCCCCCAGTAGCTGAGTGGTTTAGCCGGCACGGTAGCTCATCGTGGTCGGTCAGAGAGCCGGTTGGCCTCTGTAATAAAAAACTAAGTGGAACGATCAACAAACGGACGTGAAGAGATGTCATGTGACGTCCGCAACGACCCGGCTGGGTCGGAGATTTTCTCTGCTCAGGGACTGAGTGTTGTGTTGTCCTACTAATCTTCATTTCACCCCCATCGACGCGCAAGTCGCCGAAGTGGCGTCAAATCGAAAGACTTGCACCTGGCGAAAGGTCTACCCGTTACATTTTTTTACCTGTTAGTGTTTTAATCTATTTCGCTGGATTTTTATATATTTGTCATTAATTATCGTCTTTTCAGCTGAAATTTTGAGACGACCTCTATTTCCTATTTTTTCCAGATGATGTATTTGAGTAACTGTTTCTGTCAGGTTTTCTGAAAGTATGGCAAAATCATCTGCAGAAGCCAGGCAGTTTACCTTAATTTCATTTGTTTTCTTCCCAGAATTATTGTTTCAGTTTTGCGATTTGTTAGCTACAAATATTTTGTGAAACACAGTACAGGTGATAAACCATCTCCTTGTCGAACGCCGGCTCTCATTTCAAATGGGTGAGATACTTTTCCCGAAAGTTGAACTTCAGATATAGTATTTTTTGGAGTTTGACGAATTACGTTTGCTAATTCCTTTTATACTTTTTCTTTTTTATATATCTGTTTCTTAATTTATTGGCAATAAAGCGACAAAAAATACTTGCGTTAAACTCAGTTGTTAACACTACGATCCTACACCTCGCCACAAATCATTTAGTCATAAGAAACGTTTAGTATGATCACACCCTATACCTTGCCAATTATAAGTACATGTCTAGATACTAACTTGTGTGAGTGCTAATTTGTCCTATAACTTCGGCATGTAGAGCGTGTCATTACCGTCAGCAAAGCCCACACAGTGCTTCATAATCTCCAAGACTACTGAGCATGTTCAGAACGCTTACAACCCCACCCCTCCCGTCACCCTTGTCGCTTTTCGCTGCTATGATTCATGCTCTACAACTCACCTCTCTCCATGAATTTCTCATTTACAAATTCCATAACTAATAATGGAGAATGTAGGGCTAATTTTAAGAAATACTGCCCTATAACGTATAGAAGACTGGTTTAAGATGTAAATATATGATCAATTAATACGCTCTAAGTCTGTGCACTGACTACTATGAACTCAAAAATGTTAGCAGGGATCAATGAGGTGCATATATTATTCCTAAGACCAGTGGCGCCAATAGCAGATAATATGATCCCAGAATGAGATTTTCACTCTGCAGCGGAGTGTGCGCTGATATGAAACTTCCTGGCAGAGTAAAACTGTGAGCCCGACCGAGACTCGAACTCGGGACCTTTGCCTTTTGCTGTGAGTACCGGGCGTGAGTCGTGCTTCGGTAGCTCAGATGGTAGAGCACTTGCCCGCGAAAGGCAAAGGTCCCGAGTTCGAGTCTCGGTCGGGCACACAGTTTTAATCTGCCAGGAAGTTTCATATCAGCGCACACTCCGCTGCAGAGTGAAAATCTCATTCTGGAAACATCCCCCAGGCTGTGGCTAAGCCATGTCTCCACTATATCCTTTCTTTCAGGAGTGCTAGTTCTGCAAGGTTCGCAGGAGAGCTTCTGTAAAGTTTGGAAGGTAGGAGACGAGATACTGGCAGAAGTAAAGCTGTGAGTACAGGGCGTGAGTCGTGCTTCGGTAGCTCAGATGGTAGAGCACTTGCCCGCGAAAGGCAAAGGACCCGAGTTCGAGTCTTGGTCGGGCACACAGTTTTAATCTGCCAGGAAGTTTCAGGTAATATGGTGTTGAAGAACTATTAACAGGAGACTAACCGTCACATGTCTAGAAACTACTGTGTACATATCCCTGATGAACACAGGGCAGGTGATTGTGAGAGAAAGGGTTTGACATTGTGAGAGAAAGGGTTTGACATTTAATACTTTCAATTTGCTGCCGGAAACAACAGACGTAATTACAGAAAAAAATTCGAGGCACTGGATGAATACCAGACTGGTTTCAAAACGGGGTGGAGGTCCATGTCATTGTCGTTACAGTAGGGCAAAATTAAAAGGTAGAACTGATATACTCTACATCTACCACTGTAGTCGTGGTCGTCAAAACACGCTTGCTCTACCCGGAGATCTTCTGCGCAGTGCCACACGAACCGAGAACGTAGAACGCTGTCGATCGTTTTGGAAAGAAAATCCATCATAACCGTTATTAGAAAACACAAATAATCGATGGCTAATGTAGTGTTATACCAGGCAAAAAGGTATTTAGTGAAAATTGGAGAACGAAAGAACAAAGGCACCGCTTTTTCGGCTGAAGCGCAGCATTACTAAGTAAACCCAACCTTGTTGTCCCGTTATTTTCTCCCTTCACTGGCTATATTCCTCGTTTTTAGTGCAAGGCTATGAGTCGGTATTGTTTCAATTGCTGCTTTCTACCTCCTCGTGGTTTACAGTCGATCGCTTTCTGGCAAACTTTTTTCTAATACCTTGAATTTATTGTGAACTATGAAGTTTCTACCTGAAGTCACATTACAGTTAACATCAGAAGAACGTGGAAGTTTGCTATTGTTATTGAATCTACACTCCTGGAAATTGAAATAAGAACACCGTGAATTCATTGTCCCAGGAAGGGGAAACTTTATTGACACATTCCTGGGGTCAGATACATCACATGATCACACTGACAGAACCACAGGCACATAGACACAGGCAACAGAGCATGCACAATGTCGGCACTAGTACAGTGTATATCCACCTTTCGCAGCAATGCAGGCTGCTATTCTCCCATGGAGACGATCGTAGAGATGCTGGATGTAGTCCTGTGGAACGGCTTGCCATGCCATTTCCACCTGGCGCCTCAGTTGGACCAGCGTTCGTGCTGGACGTGCAGACCGCGTGAGACGACGCTTCATCCAGTCCTAAACATGCTCAATGGGGGACAGATCCGGAGATGTTGCTGGCCAGGGTAGTTGGCTTACACCTTCTAGAGCACGTTGGGTGGCACGGGATACATGCGGACGTGCATTGTCCTGTTGGAACAGCAAGTTCCCTTGCCGGTCTAGGAATGGTAGAACGATGGGTTCGATGACGGTTTGGATGTACCGTGCACTATTCAGTGTCCACTCGACGATCACCAGTGGTGTACGGCCAGTGTAGGAGATGGCTCCCCACACCATGATGCCGGGTGTTGGCCCTGTGTGCCTCGGTCGTATGCAGTCCTGATTGTGGCGCTCACCTGCACGGCGCCAAACACGCATACGACCATCATTGGCACCAAGGCAGAAGCGACTCTCATCGCTGAAGACGACACGTCTCCATTCGTCCCTCCATTCACGCCTGTCGCGACACCACTGGAGGCGGGCTGCACGATGTTGGGGCGTGAGCGGAAGACGGCCTAACGGTGTGCGGGACCGTAGCCCAGCTTCATGGAGACGGTTGCG
Organism: Schistocerca nitens; assembly: GCF_023898315.1. Lineage (NCBI taxonomy): Eukaryota > Metazoa > Arthropoda > Insecta > Orthoptera > Acrididae > Schistocerca > Schistocerca nitens. Next base: position 228,058,986 of record NC_064622.1, read on the forward strand.
AATGGTCCTCGCCGATACCCCAGGAGCAACAGTGTCGCTAATTTGCTGGGAAGTGGCGGTGCGGTCCCCTACGGCACTGCGTAGGATCCTACGGTCTTGGCGTGCATCCGTGCGTCGCTGCGGTCCGGTCCCAGGTCGACGGGCACGTGCACCTTCCACCGACCACTGGCGACAACATCGATGTACTGTGGAGACCTCACGCCCCACGTGTTGAGCAATTCGGCGGTACGTCCACCCGGCCTCCCGCATGCCCACTATACGCCCTCGCTCAAAGTCCGTCAACTGCACATACGGTTCACGTCCACGCTGTCGCGGCATGCTACCAGTGTTAAAGACTGCGATGGAGCTCCGTATGCCACGGCAAACTGGCTGACACTGACGGCGGCGGTGCACAAATGCTGCGCAGCTAGCGCCATTCGACGGCCAACACCGCGGTTCCTGGTGTGTCCGCTGTGCCGTGCGTGTGATCATTGCTTGTACAGCCCTCTCGCAGTGTCCGGAGCAAGTATGGTGGGTCTGACACACCGGTGTCAATGTGTTCTTTTTTCCATTTCCAGGAGTGTATTATATAGGGTGGTGAGAAACAGTCTGAAAAGCTTGTAAGAGTGTTGCGGGGTATGTTGCGCTGGGAAATACATGTTAAGGAAAAAAATCGATATACATTGCGCCGTATCCGAGCTAAATAGCATTGAAGTGAACAATCGGGCCATTGCGTGCTCAGATTGAAGCGGCCCGCCAGGTACAATTAAGTGTCAGTTGCTCTCATAGTATGGACGACAGCGCACGAGACTATTCAGCCTTTTACTCGGGTTAGAGCCTTCCTTCTGTCCACGTCCAATGTTGGTTCACTCCCTTGTTAGGTTTCAGGAAACCAAACGAAGAACACGATTGGCGACACGGTCTCTGGGTGACCGCTTCAATTGGCGCGCGCAACGACCTGATTGGCTAACTTCAATGCTAATAGCTCGGAAACGGTGCAACGTATTGAACATTTTTCCTAACAGTTATTTCTCAGCACAAACTACCCTGCAATATCCTTACAAGCTTTACAGACTATTTCTGACGGACCCGTTTATGTGTGGTCTGTTGATTTAGTGTGTCAGTATGCATCAAGAGTTTCAGAGATTCGTGACTCGATTATCCCGGGTGGTCCTTAAGATTATCGTCTGGTAGTACTTCCCAGCCTGAGACTAGAATTTCAGAGATTTGCGATTTGACTTCTGGGTGATACTTAAGATTTTCTTCTGATAATACTTCTCCTGACTCGCTTCCGTCAACGCTGTGCGTATACGAACAAGCCGTGTTTCGGTATTTACATTACACTGCATTTCTCCTTCATAGCAGTCTGTGTTTGTCCCGTCACTCTTGCAAGGTAGTGGGCCTCTAGTAAAAGAGGAAAGAAAAGGTTGTATTTTAATACCTTTAAGTCGTTAGACAAAGAACTCTTAACTGGTCAAGGATAGAGCCACAGCTAATTCAAAGAAAGCGTCATGACATTTGGCAGATATAAGTGTGCAAAACCAAGGAAAACATATTTGCGAATTCGAAAACCCCTCCTCCTGGATACCAGTCTAGTGGCTTAATCTGTGTTCCGTCTCGGTTGATAACAAATTATTATATGAACTGTAATGCGCAAGCTAATTCAGCCGATACATTAACGTTTGATTTGACGTCTGATTTTCAATTTACCACTTGTTTGAGTTATAGTGCTTGAAATCTGATATCCTGCCTATTTAAACATTGATGACATGTGTGTGTGTGTGTGTGTGTGCAATAAAATTCTTTCATGTTTGTCTAAAAATATGAATTTCAGAGATGGCTGAAGCATTTTCTACTATCGCTGCCATGGATTCATTTTTGTGTGTATCATTCTTGTACCAGTAACTCTATTTTGTAGATCATGAGCAGCTATTTATTGTTGTTATGCTGGTTGTAATAACCCAGTTTAGACAGAGTCAACCGATGTCTGTAATATTATAAATGAACTGAAATGGGGTCTACTGTTCATCTTAGCTAAGTCACACCTATTTAATTTGATTCTTCATCCTTTTTCAATAATCATTGATAGCTCCACTAGACCAGATACAATACTTATAAGTAGTATGCAAAACAACAATGTCACATTAACGGCTCTTAACTCACAGCTACCGAACACTGCCAAAAGAATTGTGAAGTAATTTGCACGTAAATACACAAAGATGCTTTTTGATAATCAGATAAAACTGTCGGTGAGTGCTACATATTTACAACATAGTATTTTGGTTTTATTATTTTTATATTCATGTACAAATAAATTACGTTTTAGTATCTGTTTGAATGTAAATGAAAAAAAAAATTCCAAAAATTTTGTCATAAAATTAGATGAATGCAGTTTTCAGTTTTAAAAGAAGAAATTGATAATTTTAAAAAGATATATGAAATGAAAATTATATGGGATTAGAGGTCTTATTCCTAGCGCTAAACATAAATATAATAAAAAAAACTTGATGTTCCGATTCTCCTTGCTGAGAGGGGTGAATGATATTACATGACTCGTGGTTTTTTATTCTGTTTTGCCAAAAAAATTGTTATCTGTCAAATTACCTTGTTGTAACATTAATCTGGTAAACTTGGTTTGTTTGTTAATTCATTAAGTCACTGACATCATGTTAAACTTGATATCTTTGAACCTATATGTTGTACACAAGAAACAACGAAGGGTTTTTAACATCATATTGACTAGAAACTGACTCCTCATGTGTTAGAATAAACATGTTTATTAGGTTTTTTACATTAAAAATTTTCATCCGTATAGCCTAATGACTGCTTACTTTTTCCATATACTTTCCTCACAGCATAATCTCCTAGGTTTAGAACAGTACCAAACCTTTCTTCATTTGTGTCAACTAGTTGATATTCTTCTGAAGAATCACTGACATTTACTATTACTATTCGCCCCACAAATTCTGAAAACACGGCCCTAGATTTTCAATTAGCCGAATAACAAGTCAGATTAAAGTATATTTTAAAACTGAACTTTTGGTTAATGAAGCACGATTGCAAATTTGCTTAACATGAACGTCAATTTCAATAACACGATTTAGATTGGTAATTACAAATGTATATCGAAATAAGCCAATTCAGTGCCACATGCGACATATATATAATAGAGTGAACAAAACATCACATTACAGGATTTCCAGTTTTGAAAATTATTATTTCTGTCTGAGACTGGTCCAGTACAAGCCCAGACAAATTAATCTTTGAATGATAGTCATACGTGGCTTCTGATACGTTAACATAGAACATCTTTGGAATTTTCGTTTCTATTCACCACACTGTTTCTCCTCACCCTGTTGTTTCTATTCACCTCATTTTACCGAAATGGTTCAGGTGTTAACCTTATTGTGTGTATCGCATAGTATGCTAAAAAATAAAAGTATGCCACTGTCTAGTTCCATTATAAATTTCTTGTAGCTAAGTCTCTGATAAATTAATTAAATGAATAACTTCGGGGCACAAGCAAATTCTAATGTCGTGATCATAGGTCGATTGCACTGATTTGACGAAGCATGGGATACCTTCTACTATAGTGTTCTGTCTCCTTTCACCCGGCATAGTGCAGCCCTGTACGGTTCGGTCTCAACAGGTCGTTGGATATTCCCTGAAGAAATATTGAGCCATGATGCCCCTATAATCGTCCAAAATTGCGAAAGTATTGCAGCATTTTGAGCAGGAACTGGTCACTCGATTATGTCCAGCAAACGTTCGAAGGGATTCATGTCGGGCGTTCTGAGTGGCCAAATCATTCGCTCGAACTGTCCAGAATGTTCTTCAAACCAATCGTGAACAGCTGTGGTTCAATGACATGGCGCATTGTTATCCAAAACTTCCATCGTCGTCTGTGAACATGAAGTCCATGAATGGCTGCAAATGGTCTCCACGTATCCGAACGTAACTATTTTCAAGTCAGTGATCGAATGAGTTATACCTGAGGACTCAGTCCATTCGATGTAAGCACAGACCTCACAATTACGGAGCCACCATCAGCTTGCACAGTGCCCTGTTGGAAACCTGGGTCTATGGCTTCGCGGAGTTTGCGCCATGCTCGGACCTTACTATCAGCTGTTACCGACTGAAATCGGAACCCTTATGACCAGCCCACGGTTTTCCAGCAGTCTAGGATCCAACCGATATGGACAAGAGCACAGGACAGGTGTACAGGCGATGTCGTGCTGTCAGCAAAGACACTCGCGTCGGTCGTCTACTGCCATAGTCAAATATCGCCACATTAACGCCATATCTCGCCGCACTATCCTAACGGATACGTTCGCCGTACGCCCTACATTGATTTCTGCGGTTATTTCACGCAGTGCTGCTTGTCTGTTAGCATTTTCCATGCAAACGCTGCTGCTCTCGATCGTTAAGTGAAGGCCGTCAGCCACTGTATTGGCCATGGTGAGAGGTAATGTCCGAGATTTGGCATCCCCGGCACACTATTGACACTGTGTAATGTTAAATTCCATAACCATTTACGAAATGGAGTGTTCCATGCGATTAGCTTTAATTACCGTTCAGTGTTAAAAATCTGTTAATTCCCATCGTGCGGCCATAATCACTTCGGAAATCTTTTCACATCAGTCATCTAGCTACGAATGGCACCTCCGGCAATGCATTGACCTTTTACACCTTGTGTATGCAATACTAACGCCATTGTGTATGTGCATATCACTAACCCATGACTTTTGTCACCTCATTGTACGTATCTTATACACCAAGAGTCTTTACATGGAAGTTTCTTAAGCAGCGCCTTCAGTTGCGTCCCTCGTGGCTGGTGGTTTCGGTCCTGTGTATGCAGGCCTCGGCGTGACCTCCATGGCCTGACGTCGACCTTCAGCGGCAGCCAATGTCAGGGATGAGAAGGCGTTTCTCTGGGGCGCAGGCGGTGCGGGCGCGGCTGGTCCGTTACAGCTGTAAAAAAGCCGAACGCTGAGGCAGGTGGGGGGGTAAATAAAAAGCCAGCAGCCACAGGTAGGCGAGGAGAGGCGTCGTGGCGAAACGTGGGCCGCGCGAGCCGCCGAAAAGAGTTAGCCGGTGGGGAGACGTGGGAGTCGGGAACCGCAAGCTGCATAGGCATCACCAGCGCAGCCAATATGTAAGTGTCGTTCCGTACGGCAAACACTCTGCATAATTTTCGCCTGATTCGTCGGAATAACCGATGTTGCCAGGTATTGTGTGGAAGCCACAATCAAAATATCTTTAAGGTATATATCCACACGATGTCTCCTCCGTCTTGAGCTAGCGCAGACGCACGGGAACAAAGACATATCTGCACAATTTTATGAATTTTGTGTCTACGCAAGGGCGCTATTCTACCCAGACGTTGCCCCTTTGTTCAGTCAGTATGCCTTGCGTCCGCTTTTATGCTCGGCAATATGTGCAGCGTTTCTTGCCAAATGGTTCAAACGGCTCTGAGCACTATGGGACTTAACATCTGAGGTCATCAGTCCCCTAGAACTTAGAACTACTTAAACCTAACTAACGTAAGGACATCACACACATCCATGCCCGAGGCAGGATTCGAACCCGCGATCGTAGCGGTCATGCGGTTCCGGACTGGACCGCCTAGAACCGCTCGGCCACTCCGGCCGGCTTTTTTGCCATGAAAGGCGACAAAATAAAAGGTAAACACGACGGCCACTGGGTGCTACTTAGTGTTTCCGTGTTTGTACTTGAAAATTGCCTAAGGCCGAAATTGTACAATCTTACTAAAAATAAAGACAATTGCAGATGAAGTCATCAAGAAATCACTCAAAAGTCTGCATTTTTTCAACCGCAACTGGCCCAGGAAAAGAAGTGTAGCGCCTCTCGTATAGATAGCTGGACGGAGTCAAACACAATACTAATACCATGTTGGACGCCTTGCAATGCCGGCGACTAGGGTGATAGAGGCCTGAGAGAGCGGTTTCACCGTTTGCGCCGACCTTAGGACGACGTCCTGTCTGGCAGAATATACCGCCGAGGAGGCGGCCTCAAGGACACATCGCACGGCGCCGCGTCAGCGCTCTGCAGCTGCAGCCATCCACCCACGCTTCGACATGCGAGTACGGCTATAAAGGGACGCAGGTTTTAGAAACACTACGCTTGCTAAGCCGGTCTTTGTCAAAACGGCCTGAACCTACGTGAATCCTTCTCCTACGGCGGCTCCGTGTTGTTACTCGTGGGTCATGTACTTCTCTATCGTGCTATGCCGTTCTTTATCAACATAAAAGTCAAGATGTGACGTGAAATCGCAGTCGCAGACACGAAGAAACCAATAAAACCAAAGCTGGTGTCGACCGAACTATACTCCGATTAAAATTGCCGGCCGGGGTGGCCGAGCGGTTCTAGGCGCTACAGTCTGGAACCGCGCGAACGCTACGGTCGCAGGTTCGAATCCTGCCACGGGCATGGGTGTGTGTGATGTCCTTAGGTTGGTTAGGTTTAACTAGTTCTAAGTTCTAGGGGACTGATGACCTCAGAAGTTAAGTCCCATAGTGTTCAGAGCCATTTGAACCATCTGAACCGATTAAAATTACTCGATAGTTGTTATCTGTCACTTGCCGCTACAGTATCGCCATGTCGGTTATCGGCCATCACTTAAATATAGGTGACACACACACGAACACGGCAGCTCACTGCTACGACTGTTGATAAAATATCGATACACTAATATATCGATGTCCTCAATAAAAAAGACGGTATTTATGAGCGATACCGATGTATCAATATCGAAATGGCAATATTGAGTGCCGATATTTTTATTTTATATCATACTTTTTCGCATTTTTTGAGAAATATCTGAAACTGTTCTTTTGAAACTGTAATAGAGCATAATTTTACTTTTAGTGTGTGAAGGAGTCTTACAAGGAGACGGCACTATTTTCAAGTCAGTGATCGAATGAGTTATACCTGAGGACTCAGTCCATTCGAAGTAAGCACAGACCTCACAATTACGGAAGCACCATCAGCTTGCACAGTGCCCTGTTGGAAACCTGGGTCTATGGCTTCGCGGAGTTTGCGCCATGCTCGGACCTTACTATCAGCTGTTACCGACTGAAATCGGAACCCTTATGACCAGGATTTGTCCGAAATTTTGTGTGGTGAATGAGGACCCCTAACACCTCACGTGGTTAAAATATTAGGACACACTACCCGGAAAATCCCGGGAAAAATCGATCCAAACTTTCTTAGGTGCCGTATGAGTATAAAATGTTAGGACATTGCCGAGCCGCCGTCTGTCCTAGATGTTTAGGGCTCGGACTCTTACGCCAGAGGTCTCGGGTTCGATTCCTCCTACGGCACTTTTTTTTCTTCTGTTTCATTTTCTTTTGTTATTCCACCTATTATTCAGAAAGTTTCCCAAACTTACATTATCTTTAACAAATTAGTTACATTATTGAATAAAAATTATTTTCTTTTTGTCCAACAACACAATTCATGGCGGTGGGTTTTCCATTTTTCATTGTAAAGCATATGAGGAGAAACACTGGGTTTTTAAAAAAAATGGCTCTGAGCACTATGGGACTCAACTGCTGAGGTCATAAGTCCCCTAGAACTTAGAACTACTTAAACCTAACTAACCTAAGGACAACACACACATCCATGCCCGAGGCAGGATTCGAACCTGCGACCGTAGCGGTCGCGCGGTTCCAGACTGTAGCGCCAGAACCGCTCGGCCACCAGCGGCCGGCCTGGGTTTTTAATCAGAATAATAAAGTCTATCGGGAAACATTCAATTTTTATACATTTAATAATCATAAACAAGAACCGCAGTGGTAATTATCGTAAAAACAAACAAAGCAATAATTTTTGCGACATCTTGTGCCACATATAAAACGGGATTTTTTACAGTCACAGGGCGTTTGCAATAAATCTGAACAAAAACATGCCCCACTAACATTTACGAAAACGTTTTGAGTTCCTGATAATTTTGAGGCAAACCAGGAATATTGAATCATGTCTCGGAATATTGGTGACTATAATTGATGATGAATTATAGAATGAATTTTTATACAATCTTCCCGGGAATTAATTTCACGATTCTCCTGTAACAATGCGCCGCAATTTTGCAAGCAACAGAATAAAAAAAAAGTGCCGGAGGAGGAATCGAATCCGAGACATTTGGCGTAAGGGTCCGAGCGCTAACCATGTAGGCCAAACGGCGGCTCGGCAGCGGGCTAACATTTTATTCTCATACTTTGGATCGATTTTTCTCGGGATTTTCCGAGTAGTGCGTCCTAATACTTTAACCATGTGAGGTGTTAGGGGTCCTCTTTCACCACATAAAGTTTCGGACAAATGCCTGACCCTACGGTCGTCCGTCACCTTCTTAGTAGTTTTGGAGCTTTCATCACGTCCAGTTGTTAATGCATTTACTGTTTTATTTCTTCACATCGGCTGTCTTGAAAAACAGTTGCTGAAAATGATGAACAAAAATCTAAATGGCACGACTGGTCTTTGCGGTGGGCGGGGACTGTGAGGGCAAATGCTGACGTAATTCGCGCTCGGCGCTTCCAACAGAAACTGCAACGTTTAACTTCACCATCCGATTCTGACGCTACAGCTGCCAGGTCGCTGGCGTCTGCAGAAATGGAAAAACAGGGAAGTCGACATGAAGTGTTCCGGGCAAATCCGATACGTGACGAAACGGAAAGACAGACCCATCGGGCACCTTTTATTGTCCTACTTACCTGCAGCTACTACTGTTGGCAAAATGGTTATCGCCAAGCATGACCATGCATCGGTTTCGCTTCAGTTCGTGCTCGAAGGCGGATAAGCAGGTTGCTAGCTTGTCGACGTACAGAATATCTGATAATACAAGGGTTGCCCAGAAAGTAATGCACCGCATATTTTTTCTCAGCCGAAAAGAATGCTACAAGTGCGAAATGTTACGTATGTATTATTTGAAGTCTCCTGAGTGAGCGCGTCAAGTTTCCGTCACTTCCGACAGATAGCGTAGCTGCAGGACAGTTTGAAAATGGCGTCTGTAGGTGATGTACGTTACAAGCAACGTGTCATCATTGACTTTCTCGCTACAGAGAAAGAAACTGTGGGGAATACTCAAAGATGCTTATGCAAATTCTACGGAGCATTTGCTGTCGACAGAAGTACAGTTAATCGCTGGGCACGGAGGCTGAGGTCATCAGAAGGCGGTTCGGCGGAGCTACACGATTTGCAGCGGTCGGGGAGACTATGCACGGCCGGTACATCTAACGTGTTGCAACGAGCTGATGTTGTCATTCGCAACTAAGGAATGCTATTTGTGGAAGACATTTTGAGAAGATGAGGAGGTGATTCACACAGTGAAGCACTGGCTCTGCCTCCAGGACAAGGATTGGTACTGACAGGGCATACACGTCCTTGTTTCGCCGCTGGAGGAAGGCCATAGTACGGGATGGAGATTACGTGGAAAAATAAGGTGTGTAGATAAAACACCATTCTTTCGTGTGTGTAATTATGTTCAATAAAGAATTGCTGAAGAAAAAAATGCGGTGGATTACTTTCTGGGCAACCCTCGTAAATGAGTACTTAAATACACACCTCTAAAATCGACAGTGACAGGAAAAAACATAAGAATAAATAAAAACAGTCAATAATATGATGAAAAATGAACCGGGAAAGAGTTAGAAATGAAGAAATAGCAGTTGAACCAATTAAATGAATAGAAACAATAATCAAATCCTTTTGGTTAGATTCAGAAATCAGAGACAAGTTTGCTATATTTGATGAGATTCGAACCTAAGATCTTCTACATAGCAGGTTAATGTGCCAACCAGTGCGTTACGCCTCATCACTTATGTGGCACACTTATACTGATGGCTGTGGTAACGCAGTCCAACCGATGAATTGCAGCATTTTAAAATTCGGCATCAAGTAATGTCGTGCAAAACGTATTTAATGTAAGTCGATCTCTGTGATTATACGAAATGTGTATGTGACGCTGAATCGGATCCTGTGCGGAAATATCCAGTAGTGTTTGGTTAGTGATGTGTATGAAACGCGTGTGTTTCACTAGCATAATTGTGTGTGTGTGTGTTTGTGCATGTTGTTTTTGGCGTGTTTATCATGCGCGATGAAATACGAAAGAAAAGTGATAGGTCCATAATTCGGGATCCAAACACGTGAAGAAAGAATGCCGGACGAGGAATTGGAAGTGAACTGACCAATTGTTGTGACAGTCTGGCAACGGCGAGCGTGTCGGGCGTGACTTTGAGCGCTCCGGTTGGAGGAAACCGGTCCCAACGCGTGGAGTGTCAACTATCAAGTAATGTCAATCGGACTGTATACAAATATGAGGACAAAGTGAGAAGTTATCAGACAAGCAGGGAACGACTGGATATTTCATGCTCATAATGCTTCACCTACTTGACACAATATCTATTTTGACCACTTACCACTTTTGAAGCAAACAGGTTCCGCCTCCGAAGGGTGGATAAGTAATGTCTCCAAAGCGCCAATTTACCGCTAGCAAAACTTCTTCTTTGGATTCAAAACTACTGGCGGAATTTAGGATATGTCCAATCTCAATAAATTTGCGGATCCAGGAATTTATGGATCAAATCCGCAGTTTCACTCAACCTTTGTAGACAGCTGCTTTGTCTCGATTTAAGAATTGGTTGCTGTTTTCTAATGTGAGCTTTTTCCGCACATTCTTTCCAGCCCGTCGGTCTACAAGACTCGCATAGTGTTCGCAAGTAACTTTTTCTTACTCCTTGTAATATAATCAACAAAACAAAATAATCAGTCCCCTTTATATTATAACCTTTCTGGAAAATGACATCCGTCCGAGCCTTTTCTAATGCAGATTTAGCCTCTCTTTCTTCTTCATCGCCGGCCGGGGTGGCCGAGCGGTTCTAGGCGCTACAGTCTGGAACCGCGCGACCGCTACGGTCGCAGGTTCGAATCCTGCCTCGGGCATGGCTGTGTGTGATATCCTTAGGATAGTTAGCTTTAAGTAGTTCTAGGGGACTGATGACCTTAGAAGTTCAGTCCCATCGTGCTCAGAGCCATCTGAACCATTTCTTCTTCATCACCACCAACATCACAAAAACAACACGATACTACACACATACTTATCACAGCCACCCGCATTAAACAGCCACATTTACGCCAAAATGCCTACGCTTCAGACTGGGCAGACCCGCAATGGGTGCACATGAAGAAACTCTCTCCAACGGTAGCCTCTAGTGATACCCTTGTCAACGATACCTAAGACATTTAAGTTTTTACGCACCTCAGTTTAATTTTTTTAAATGGATCAAACGTCGCAGATCATATGGTTCCCGTGTTTCCTTCTGAACATTATTCAACACGTGCCATACCTAACTTGGCCAAAGCTTTCTAATAATTAAATCTTCACGTGAAATGAACCGTACTCTATAGCATCAGCTACTTCAAACATCCTCAACAGCCACATTAAAAATGGAAAAAAGTTATAATCATAATTTGGAGTTCCTAGGCAACCCTAATCATGAACCCCCATCCAAAATAAACTGTCACTTTTTCCAAATGATAAGTCAAGTAAATAAATATTCTCGAACAAAACAAATAACAGTAATCCATAAAAATTTACAAAAAATAAATTAATTTACACATGTGAGTAAACAATAGTACATTGTGATATTCAAATTTAAAAACATAATTTGTTTTACTGTATCACTGGATAAAACATAGAGATTCGTCTCCCACCTTTTTCTCAATACAGTCTTTCACGATGAATTTTTAATATTTGGAGCTATTCTTCCTCAGCTGGACTTCAGTTATGTTTATCAAGTAGATAAGTATAAATATTATCAGTTTTTTGCAACTGCATGTCTATTAATGCTTTCGACCCAGGATGTTCAGCGTATTAGTAATACGCATCATTAGTGGTTTATGTGTCACTTATTCTTTTCCTGTGCCCACTGGCTCTTGTACAAGCACTAGTTGAACACAATATAAGTTTTCAGTTATTTATGCGTCGCAAATGGGCATTTCACAGCCATATCCTTGCATGCTGTTCACTGTGACACTAATGATGCCTAATAAGAATAAGTGAATCATGTTTGGCTAAAAATGTATAATGATAATTCATTTGTAAATGTAAGATATTATTTACTCTTATGTACATAAATTTCAGGACAGTTCCGAAGTCTGTTTTCAATACAGTAACGTTTTAAGTTGGCCTCAAATATAAGACAATTCACTGAACTCTTTCCTCAATCAAAACGGAATTCTTCAGAAGATTTAGTTCCGGAAACTTCGCTCACTCGCGGCGTTCATAGTGAAGAGATTATAAATTCTCAACGCTGTAATAGTATTTGAAAGCGTTGATTACACTATATTTTCAGGAATGTGTTCATATGTCTGTGATACAATATTTTAAATAGATCACTACACCAGCAAATTTCACTTCCATGTTCTGAGGATTGGTCTCGAGGAATTTAGGATCAGCTTTTTAAGCTCGGTACTAGACTTCAGCGAGACCTCGACGAGAAACCCAATCAGAAAATGGACTTCCTTGTAAAGAAAAATATACATCTGTACGTAGCTGAGCGAGTATTGCTAGGTAACATTCAAGTTTGAACCGTTCTATGAAGTACAGTTTCTTCTGCATTTTCATCATCGTAATCTGTATATTTCGCATCAGTTTCTTAACTGGTATTTTCTAGTGGAGATCGTTCTGTTTCTCATGTTAAAAAAGGCCAGTAGTGATTTCAGAACTACGCCGCCGTTTTAAATTATTCTGTTTGGTTTCGTAATAATTTCTTGACACTACTTACGTTGCCTATATAGAGCCCAAGAACCTTTCATAGTGTTACTTTATTTCCTTGGAGTGTTGTTTTAGCAGATATTCGGTCCTGTGAATGGTTTCAAACGTTTAATTTCTACCTTAACCAACGTCCTGGAAGGTCTTCTGAAATCTGAAAAATCCTGGAGACAGCGCATTGTACCATCAGTTCTTGCACAACAGCTTTTGCCTGTCAATTTTTTTTTTTTTTTTTTTTTTTTTTTTTGTTGTAAAGTGAAACGCCGTACTTGCGGTCATCTTTCGTCTCTTCAAGATGTTCAACCTCATCTCCCCGCCGACAGAATTACACTAAGAAAAGGAATGAGGTTGCTCCAACGCAGCTTTCTACAGCGCATACTCCAATGAAACTGAACGAGTGTGCTGTAATGGAATGTAGCGGGCTAGTTGATGTACAGTGGCAATATGTGCTATTTTTGTTTCTATTACAGACAGAAGTACGTCATACTCACTTCCCCTCTTCTGAACCGTAAAATTGTTACATCCAATCCTAGTGATAAGTATTTTGAACTGAAGAGTCAAAGAAACTGGTACAACTGCCTAATATCGTCTAGGGCCACCGCGAACACGCAGAAATGCCGCAACACGACGTGGCATGTACTCTACTAATGTCTAAAGTAGTGCTGAAGGGAACTGAAACTATGAATCCTGCAGGGCTGTCCATAGATCTGTAAGATTACGTCGGGGTGGAGATCTCTTCTGAACAGCACGTTGCAAGGCATCCCAGATATGCTCAATATTGTTTATATGTGGGGAGTTTGGTGGCCAATGGAAGTGTTTAAACTCAGAAGAGTGTTCCTGGAGACACTCTGTAGCAATTCTGGACGCGTGGGGAGTCGCGTTGTCCTGTTGGAATTGCCCAAGTCCTTCGTAATGCACAATGGACATGAATCGATGCAGGTGATCAGACAGGATGTTTACGTACGTGTCACCTGTCAGTCGTATCTAGGCGTATTAGGTGTCCCATATCACTCCAACTACACGTGCCCCACACCATTACGGAGCCCCACTAGCTTGAACAGTCTCCCGCTGACATGCAGGGTCCATGGATTCATGAGTTCGTCTCCATCCCCGTACAAGTCCATCCACTCGATACAATTTGAAACGAGACTCGTCCAACCAGGCAACATGTTCCCATTCACCAACAGTCCAATGTCGGTTTTGAAGGGCCCAGGCGACGCGTAAAGCTTTGTGTCGTGCAGTCACAAGGGTATACGAGTAGGCCTTCGTCTCCGAGAGCCCATAACGATGATGTTTCGTTGAATGGTTCGCACGTTGTCGTTGTTGATGGCCCAGCGTTGAAATTTGCAGCTGTTTGCAGCAGTTTTGCTTCAGTCGTCGTTGGTCCCGTTCTTGCTGGATCTTTTTCCGGCCGCAACGATGTCAGATATTTGATGTTTTACCGGATTCCTGATATTCACGGTACACTCTCGAAATGGTCGTACGGGAAAATTCCCACTTCATCGCTGCCTCGGAGATGCTATGTCCCATCGCTCGTTCGCCGACATTAACACCACGTCCGAACTCACTTAAATCTTGATAACCTGCTATTGTAGTAGCAGTAATCGATCTAACAACAGCGCCAGACGCTTGTTGTCTTATATAGGCGCTGCAGATCGCAGTGCTATATTCTACCTGTTTACATATCTCTGTATTTGCCTATATCAGTTTCTTAGGCGCTTCAATCTATCATAGCTTGCTGCTAAAGGCATAGTACACAAATAAATCAGATGTACGAAACACGTGTCAAATAGTAAATTTAAACTGCTACGTAAAATCCTTTAAAAGCCCGTGAACTTTTTATCTGAAATGGTAAATTATTTCCAGTGGTGCCTAATTTTTGTGTCAAGTGTACGGGACTCCAAGAAGACTTGATGTTCATAGGCCGGTACTAACTATAATCTTGTTTAAACGAGTCAGTACATCGTAAGTTGCACATCGTTGCATGCAACACAAGTCTGCCGTTAGCGTTGCATTTGTTTCTTTGGCGTGCGATCTGTAGCGGTTGCCGCAAAAAAAGAGAACATTGAGATCCCCCGAGACAGAGCAACGGAATCCTGGCTAGCTCGACGGAGTATGGCGTGGGACGTGAAATTAAAAAGTTTATTTTAGTGGTAAAAGTCTGTTATATGGTGGTGAGCGTCCATGTGTGTTGCGTAACAGTGCAAATGGTGCGTTCAGTACATAACTGAAGCCAATTCATGTTTGATATAAACTTATATTCGTACACATCTGCCGCGCCATTTCGACAGAACTACGAAGGTCATGATTATACAGGGTGTTACAAAAAGGTACGGCCAAACTTTCAGGAAACATTCCTCACACACAAATAAAGAAAAGATGTTATGTGGACATGTGTCCGGAAATGCTTAATTTCCATGTTAGAGCTCATTTTAGTTTCGTCCACCTACGCTCAATGGAGCACGTTATCATGATTTCATACGGGATACTCTATCTGTGCTGCTAGAACATGTGCCTTTACAAGTACGACACAACATGTGGTTCATGCACGATGGAGCTCCTGCACATTTCAGTCGAAGTGTTCGTACGCTTCTCAACAACAGATTCGGTGACCGATGGATTGGTAGAGGCGGACCAATTCCATGGCCTCCACGCTCTCCTGACCTCAACCCTCTTGACTTTCATTTATGGGGGCATTTGAAAGCTCTTGTCTACGCAACCCCGGTACCAAATGTAGAGACTCTTCGTGCTCGTCTTGTGGACGGCTGTGATACAATACGCCATTCTCCAGGGCTGCATCAGCGCATCAGGGATTCCATGCGACGGAGGTGGATGCATGTATCCTCGCTAACGGAGGACATTTTGAACATTTCCTGTAACAAAGTGTTTGAAGTCACGCTGGTACGTTCTGTTGCTGTGTGTTTCCATTCCATGATTAATGTGATTTGAAGAGAAGTAATAAAATGAGCTCTAACATGGAAAGTAACCGTTTCCGGACACATGTCCACATAACATATTTTCTTTCTTTGTGTGTGAGAAATGTTTCCTGAAAGTTTGGCCGTACCTTTTTGTAATACCCTGTATATACGGGAAAGGGATCAGTAGACTCGCGTGGTTTGGTTCTGAAAGTGACTCACAATTGTGTATGACAATAACGTGTGACGAGTGCAGTGTTGCGGAAGAAAAAATTTCAGAACAGGGCTGATTTTACTAGAACTTACTTTTCTTAAACAGTACAATAACAGCCGTTTCCTGTGCTGAAGTATTTCATCTTCTCTAGAAAGGACTGTCGCACCGAGAAAGGAGCAACCTATGCTATATGTATGTGCTAGGGACCACGGTCCTGAAATAAACTTTCGTATCACATGCCAATATTATTCCAGTGCGGCCGTTTACAGCTTGACAGCGTGTCGACAGAACTGCCCCATCAGCAATACACCAAATGCAACCTGGCACAGTGGACTGCCATTACAGTCCTGCCACTTACGCTGCGCAGAGCACTGTCTCCGCGTTTTCTCAAGTATGAAATTCTAGTGAACGCGAAAATTACTCCTATCTGAAGGAGAGAGAAAAAAAGATAACTGTGTCCTTCAATAATGTAAAGAACAGAGTCTTTACTTACTTAGAGGCAGTATAGATTTCTATACGGTATGTGAATTACAGTTTCGTTTCGTAATTTTTTGGCACGATAGAGATTTTATATCGTCGCAGAGGGCGGGGAGCCGTGTGGGCTACCCATAGACAAGATTTGTCGATTCAAAGTCGCAACTTCGCACTTTAGACAATACATGCCAAGTAATTTACAGGGTGTTTCAAAAATGACCGGTATATTTGAAACGGCAATAAAAACTAAACGAGCAGCGATAGAAATACACCGTTTGTTGCAATATGCTTGGGACAACAGTACATTTTCAGGCGGACAAACTTTCGAAATTACAGTAGTTACAATTTTCAACAACAGATGGCGCTGCAAGTGATGTGAAAGATATAGAAGACAACGCAGTCTGTGGGTGCGCCATTCTGTACGTCGTCTTTCTGCTGTAAGTGTGTGCTGTTCACAACGTGCAAGTGTCCTGTAGACAACATGGTTTATTCCTTAGAACAGAGGATTTTTCTGGTGTTGGAATTCCACCGCCTAGAACACAGTGTTGTTGCAACAAGACGAAGTTTTCAACGGAGGTTTAATGTAACCAAAGGACCGAAAAGCGATACAATAAAGGATCTGTTTGAAAAATTTCAACGGACTGGGAACGTGACGGATGAACGTGCTGGAAAGGTAGGGCGACCGCGTAGGGCAACCACAGAGGGCAACGCGCAGCTAGTGCAGCAGGTGTTCCAACAGCGGCCTCGGGTTTCCGTTCGCCGTGTTGCAGCTGCGGTCCAAATGACGCCAACGTCCACGTATCGTCTCATGCGCCAGAGTTTACACTATCCACACAAAATTCAAACGCGGCAACCCCTCAGCGCCACTACCATTGCTGCACGAGAGACATTCGCTAACGATATAGTGCACAGGATTGATGACGGCGATATGCATGTGGGCAGCATTTGGTTTACTGACGAAGCTTATTTTTACCTGGACGGCTTCGTCAATAAACAGAACTGGCGCATATGGGGAACCGAAAAGCACCATGTTGCAGTCCCATCGTCCCTGCATCCTCAAAAAGTACTGGTCTGGGCCGCCATGTCTTCCAAAGGAATCATTGGCCCATTTTTTAGATCCGAAACGATTACTGCATCACGCTATCTGGACATTCTTCGTGAATTTGTGGCGGTACAAACTGCCTTAGACGACACTGCGAACACCTCGTGGTTTATGCAAGATGGTGCCCGGCCACATCGCACGGCCGACGTCTTTAATTTCCTGAATGAATATTTCGATGATCGTGTGATTGCTTTGGGCTATCCGAAACATACAGGAGGCGGCGTGGATTGGCCTCCCTATTCGCCAGACATGAACCCCTGTGACTTCTTTCTGTGGGGACACTTGAAAGACCAGGTGTACCGCCAAATCCAGAAACAATTGAACAGCTGAAGCAGTACATCTCATCTGCATGTGAAGCCATTCCGCCAGACACGTTGCCAAAGGTTTCGGGTTATTTCATTCAGAGACTACGCCATATTATTGCTACGCATGGTGGATATGTGGAAAATATCGTACTATAGAGTTTCCCAGACCGCAGCGCCATCTGTTGTTGAAAATTGTAACTACTGTAATTTCGAAAGTTTGTCTGCCTGAAAATGTACTGTTGTCCCAAGCATATTGCAACAAACGGTGTATTTCTATCGCTGCTCGTTTAGTTTTTATTGCCGTTTCAAATATACCGGTCATTTTTGAAACACTCTGTAAATTAGACTGTATTCCTAACGGGTAATCCAGGGTTGGTCAAATTATTGTAGTGTATCCATATCAAAGAAATACACACAACACGACAAATGCAGAGAGCAACATAAACAAATATGTCGTGCAGATCAGCTTGACACTTGGTTTATGTCACTGTGCAACATGTACCAACATAACACAAATAAAATTGGCTGGTACGAGTGCCGTCTCTGTGCCAAGCTGATAAGTTGCCTCCTTGCTGTTGTTATATGTTATTTCCTGGTGCGTTACTGCTGCAATATAAGTTTATGAATTATCAGATCCTAACCTAACCTAACCTAACCTAAGCTTATCCTAAGGACAAACAAACACACCCATGCCCGAGGGAGGACTCGAACCCCGCCGGGACCAGCCGCACTATGAATTATCGTCAAGGTGCTTCAGTATGATGTCTTTTCTTCTGTTCAACTTTGCGCAAGCGCTTCCGTTTTCAGCGTAAGCACATAAGCATATTAGCGTGTGCGTTATTTATTCGAATTGGAGGCGTGCATCATATTACATTGCTCCCCGTCTTTGGTGGGAATCGCCCTGAGCTTCAAGTATTACGTGTTAGGTATTTTACTGTAAAGAATAATGTAACTCTAGAATTAGCAAAACAGAAAAGAAGAAGGCTACAAATTTACGAAAACTGCATCTCAAAATTGTGGGCGGATATTCTCAGCGACGTAATAGCACTACAATTGAGGAGTCTCACAGCTGAACATAAGAAAAGTTTGCGAAGGTGTAGCTCCTCAACAAACTACTGGAGTGAAGGACACTGATGATCCAAAACATACAAAATTGTAAAACGAGACGACCATTCTAGGGGATTTCGGGGTCTGACATCCCCGAATTTGCGAATCCGAGAATGTTCATCTATATATAATACTTTAAGATTAAAGTTGCATAAACAACATTTTTATCAAATAAATTGCAAATGACATATTGAAAGTGAATTAACCTTCACAAGATGACTAATGACTTCCATTAAGAATTTCGCAGTTTCAGGAATAATCACTGAAATGATTCGTTTTGAAATGCAAAACAAATAGTTCAGACTGGTAGGATACAGCGGGGTCACGGAGCTAATCCGCCTGACAATTTTGCAGCTGTGTACTAGTTCGTCACACAGTCAGGATCTTTTTGCCTTCAGCATGTGCCATGACATCTGTGTAACCGCATGTGGGTTTAGTAAGGGTGTTTTCTGTTACATTGTTGACAGGACAGAAGAACAAACTCTAGGGGTAAGCGAATTGTGATGGATTGTCACAGTTAAAGAACATAACTTTAAAAATTTAGGTCCACCATGCACAATAAAGTGAAGTTTTAAACTATTATTGTTACTTGTATAAGAACACAGGATATGCAGTGTGTGTATGAGCAAACATTGTTGATTTTTCCCACAAAGCTCTGATTTACCACGTCTTTCGAAACATCTGCACAGGGGGCTATTTCCGCTCAGCCAAGTTATTAGTTTAATTGATGCTTTACTGCGAAATTCTAGACCACACGTTTTCTTGATTTCTCTTGAGATGGTCCGTACACACAAAAGGAAAAAGCCAAGTGTTTCATGATCCGAAGAAGAAATGAAACAAGCAGTAACAAGTGTTATAGGCAGTTCCTATGGATAAAATGTCAGCAATGTGCTACATGCATCCTCGAAGAGTGTGTGTGTTGGGGGGGGGGGGGGGGCAAAAGGACAAAAATATTTATTTGTGGCATATGCTTGTGATTTTGACGCTGAAACACACTGAGCGGAATAGCCTCTTGACTGGGTGCAATAGCCCCAACATTTATATATAATGTGATCTTTGCCTTCTTCACATGTTTGTTTAATACTTTGTTTCTGTAAAGGAATTTCGACCTTTTATATACTAGAATGTATTGACAATGAAAATACCATAATTGTGTCACATGGACAAATTAAAAAAAATCATGTCGTATTATATAGGGCTTACAGTTGGAATGAGCGGAGTAGCCCCGCTGTAGCCTATAAAAGTCGCCGGCTGCCCATCGAACGAAACGTTATTGCCAGCCTTTGTGCAGTTTTCCGAGCAGAAAATTTAAAATCTCGTTGTGACCTTCGGAAATTTGCAAAGGAAACGTTTCCTGCACCTGCAGGTGATCAGACAGGATGCTTACGTACGTGTCACCTGTCAGTTGTATCTAGACGTATGAGAGTGCCATATCACTCCAACTGCACATGTCCCACACCATTACAGAGCCACCACCAACTTGAACAATAACCTGCTGACATGGAGGTTCCATGGATTCATGAGGTTGTCTCCATACCCGTACACGTCCATCCGCTAGATTCAATTTGAAATGAGACTCGTCCGACCAGAGAATATTTTACCACTCATCAACAGCCCAATGTCGCTGTTGACGGGCCAAGACGAAGCGTAAAGTTTTCTGTCATACAGTCATCGAGTGTACACGAGTGGGCCTTCGGCTACGAAAGGCCATAGCGATGATGTTTCGTTGAATGGTTCGGTCGCTGACACTTGTTGATCGCCCAGCATTGAAATCTGCAGCAATCTGCGCAAGTGTTGCACTTCTCTCGTTGAACGATTCTCTTGAGCCGGCGTAGGTCCCGTTCTTGCAGGATCTTTTGCCGGCCGCAGTGATGTGTGAGATTTGATATTTTACCGTATTCCTGATATTCAAGGCACACGCGTGAAATCGTCGTACGAGAAAAATCTCCTCTTCATCGCTACCTCGGAGATGCTGCGTCCCATCGCTCACGCGCCGACTATAACACCGCGTCCATACTCACTTAAATTTTGATAACCTGCTATTGTAGCAGCAGTTACCGATCTAATAATTGCACCAGACACTTGTGATCTTAGACGCCGTGGCAGCCGAGCGGTTCTAGGCGCTTCAGTCCGGAACCGCGCTGCTGCTACGGTCGCAGGTTCGAATTCTGCCTCGGGCATGGATGTGAGTGATGTCCTTAGGTTAGTTAGGTTTAAGTAGTTCTAGGGGACTGATGACCTCCGATGTTAAGTCCCTTAGTGCTTAAAGCCATTTGAATTATTGAACTTGTGGTCTTGTCTAGCGTTGCTGACGGCAGCGTCGTATTCTATCTGTTTACATACCGTATCTCTATATTTGTATACGCATGCGTATACCAGTCTCTTCGGCACTTCAGTGTATAAGGTCGATCTTTTTAATGTACTTACATTACGATGATTAAATTATTTTACAGAAATTTGTTAATTAACCCACATATGTCTTTTTTCTCAGTTACATTTAGTTATCGTTCATAATTGGTGTAAATGTGACTGTATGTAATTTTTTTAAAATGGCTTTATAAGTATTTGATTTGTTATTGTGGGAGCGCGTTGTTTTTGAATAGTTATTACAAAGATCTTATACTTAAAACTGATCACAGTTCTCTAATGAAACAGTATTGAAATGTGCCTAGTATATCGAGAGGTAAGATTGTTCTTATGTTAAAATCACAAGAAGCACTAATGTATCCAATGTATAAAGTTTCCGTTGTAGTACCTGAAAATGGTCTAAGGCCGAAACTGTACAATCGTACATGAAATAAAGGGAATGGCGGGTGAAGGCATCACGAAATCATTCAAAACATTCATCGCAGCTACAGACCTTATAGCAATGAAAATTATAGAGTGCGGAAGGTGGCGCTTTGCGTAGCCTTGACAATGTCAGCTGCAACGGAGATACGGCCCCTGATCACCTCGCCGCTGAGCGCCCGTAAGCTCCGGAGATGCGTTCCAATCGGAGAGCGGTCACTGAGTTTCTTTTGGCAGAAAACCAGAGCGTCACAGATATTCATACGTGCTTGCGGAATGTCTCCGGACACTGCCAATGAACAAAAGAACGGTGTGTCATTGGGCGAGACGTCTGCCATATCGCAAATATGTGGCACAAATCTCTCAGACCTCCGGCGTGCCGGCCGGCAGCACATTAGTGTGACTCCTGCAATGTTGCAACGTGTGGATTCGAGATAATCGACGGAACACGATCAAACACCTCGCTGCCCAGCTGGACTTTTCTGTTGTTAGTGCTGGCTCACTCGCCCACCAATTGCCAATTGGAGTACTCAGATGTGTGTACCCATTGGTTTCCTTGCCACCTAACAGGAAACCATAAAAAGCAACGAAGGACCATCTGTGTGGAATTTTTGGCCTTGCGAGGCTGATCGTAATGCTTTTTTCGTCGAACATCGTAATAGGCAATGATATTTGGGTTCATCACTACGATCTGGAAACAAAACGTCAATCCATGGAATTGTGCCACATCGCCTTTCCTCCGAAGAAAAATTCAAAGCCGCATTCACTGGCGGTAAGGTCATGGCGACGGTCTTTTGGACCCTGAAGTGGTTATCCCATTCGATGTACTCCCTGATGGTGTAACAATCAGCTTGGAAATGTTCTGTGCAACGCTCAGGAAATTGAAGAAACGACTTCAGTTGTACGCCGCCACAAAAATGGAAACAAACTTTTCCTTCTCTATGTCAACGCATGGCCTCACGCAATTCTCCATTCTACGCACCCAAGAGGAACCCACAATTCTTCACTGAACTGTTCTTCCTCGTCCACCGTACAGCCCGTATCTCGTAGCTTCCGAATTCCATCTGTTTGGCCCAATGAAGGATGCACTCCGCTGGAAGGAGTACGCGGATGATGGGGAGGCTACTGATACAGCAAGAGGTTGGCTCCGATGTCGACGAATGGAATGGTACCATGCAGTCATATTGGCCCCCTCATTAAGGAGATATTATGTTGAAAAATAGGATTTTGTAGCCAAAAAGGGGAGAATAATATGGTGTATTGAAATCCTGAATGAAACCCAATATTCTTTCACAAAAAAATGTGTTGCAGTGCTCATTGAGTGCCCCTCGTATGTTCAACATATTACTCATTTGTAAAACGAGATGCCTCATACTGTTCCGGTCTCAGAATAAGAAGCCTAATTTTAAATGCACCTCCGGCCGTTGTGACCGAAAAAAATGGTTCAAATGGCTCTGAGCACTATGGGACTGAACTGCTGAGGTCAGAAGTCCCCTAGAACTTAGAACTACTTAAACCTAACTAACCTAAGGACAACACACACATCGATGCCCGAGGCAGGATTCGAACCTGCGACCGTAGCGGTCGCGCGGTTCCAGACTGTAGCGCCACAACCGCTCGGCCACCAGCGGCCGGCCTTTGTGACCGAGCGGTTCTAGGCGCTTCAGTGTGGAAACGCGCTATCGCTACGCCCGTAGGTTCGAATCCTGCCTCGGGCATGGATGTGTGTGATGTCCTTAGGTTAGTCAGGTTTAAGTAGTTCTAAGTTCTAAGAGACTCATGACCTCATGTTAAGTCCCATGGTGCTCAGAGCCATTTGAACCATTTAAATGCACCAAAAACACACAGGTCTGCAAAACTTAATGACGAAAGTAATTTTCGCTTGATGTATCGCTGTCCAGTATCACAACTCACTGAAAATGAGGCAATTGAAAGAACTGCTAGCCTATAGTACAAAAGGTAACTCAAAGGAATTCGTAATCAGACGAACAAAAATGATACTTTTATTCAAAGACAGTAATTACATTCAAAATGATGGGGCACAGCAAACAGTCGTCCTTTACCTTTCCGGCTTTATTGAAGTAAATCTAGAGTTCGGCTAGTGCCTAACCATTATCAGTAAACTATTTCAGACTCTTGAATGAACTGTGGCGGGAGCCCGAACAACAGGGTGTTGACGTGCCGAGACATGTGTTGGAACTCTGGAATAGTGCACTGATAATGGCTAGGCACTAGCCGAAATCTAGATTTGCTTCAATAAAGCCTGAAAGGAGAGGGCGACTAATTGCTGTGCTCCATCATTTTGAAATATCACAGTCGTTGAGTGCATTCCACGTTCCTAATGGACGGTAACTTGATGGCAGTAACTAAACTAAAGTCAGCGCAATTTATGATGGTTCCCTGGACATTAAAAAAGGAGGGACATGGTCCTTGGTAGGGTGTGCGATCACCACGGACGTCAGCGCATCCTCTGCGACGAGCTTCCATGCTGACCTCAAGGTTGGTAATGAGTTCCGTTCTTCCACCACTGCAGTTGACAACTGCAGGAATCTTGTTGGTCCGCGTGGGCGGCCTGTGGTACGTCTCCCCAACGCATCCCACACGAAGTCGATGGGAATTAAGCCGGGGGAACGGGCAGAACAGTCCATTCGCCGAATGTTATCTTGCTCAAGGAGTTCCTCCACCTGCGCTGTTCGATCCACTGGCGCATTCTCATTGCAAAAATAAAGAACTAAAAAACTAAACTCCGTCCGAACAGGCCATGAAGGCCCAACGGTACCGACCGGCCGCCGTGTCATCCTCAGACCACAGTCGTCACTGGATGCGGATACGGAGGGGCATATGATCAGCACACCGCTCATACGGCCTTATGTCAGTTTACGAGACCGGAGCCGCTACTTTTCAATCAAGTATCTCCTCAGTTTGCCTTACAAGAGCTGAGTGCACCCCGTTTGCCAACAGCGCTCGGCAGACAGGATGGCCACCCATCCAAGTGCCTACCCAGCCCGACAGCGCTAAACTTCGGTGACCTGACAGCAAGCAGTGTTACAACTGCGGCAAGGCCGTTGGCGTAAAAATAAAGTCATGGCCAAATTTACCCCTGAAACGACGCACATGGAGAATGTATACAGTGTTATAATAACGTTTATTACTCAATGTAACTTGTTCAAAGTTTGCAACATTATGCCCCCATGAACTATAATACTTGGGCCAACAAAACGTTCTGCTCTCGTTAGACATGATTCTGGACGTACACTCATGTGACGAGAGGTGATAACAGATATTGCAGCCAGGAAATTGGAGAGCATGCACTGCCATTTGTGGTGATTACACACCCTATTAAGGACCATGCCCTGCCTTTTGTTATGCCCATGGAATCATCATAAATCGCGGTGACTTCTCTGGAACTACTAGAAAGACATTTAGAATTGAACAGAGATATTTTTGCAGCATTTATTGATTTAGAGAATACATTTAACAGTATTGGGTGGAAGAAATTCATGATGTTGAAAGGTGTACGTTTAGACAGGAATAACAGAAGAACAATACTAAACATTGATAACAATCTAAGGCCGAGGAGTAACGTATAGCTAAAAGTAGAAAAGAGATAAGACACAGTTGCTCTTTGTGATCCTGTTTATTTACCTTTTCCATTGGTGAAGCTATGAAAGAGCTTGTAAGACGTATGCTTTGCCGGCGATGGGCGAGGCATGACAGAATCTCTGACCAGAGAGTAGTTTATCTTTAGTTGTTGCTTGTCGCTAGTCTACGCTTGTCTGCGCGAGTCGACGGTAGTAGTCTGGTAGTCTGGTGTAGTCTGAGTGAGTCGGCGGGAGTCGGCATGCGTCGGCTGTGTGCTCTGCTCGCGACTCTGGTCAGGACTCTGGAGGATGAGTATTGTTGTAGAAGGTAAAGAAGCAGCCTTGCGCATATTTAATAATGTATGTTAATTGTAATTTAATTTGTTCAAAAAAATGCCCCAATAATAATTTTTATAATATAAAGTAACTCTTTTAAAGAAAATCATTCATTTCAATTTAAAGAATTTTTCCAATGCATTATCATTGCTTCCAAGAATCAAAAAAAAAAAAAAAAAGTACGACAACAGTGCACGAAGCTGTGTCGAAAAATGACTAATTAAGAGCAGATATAATTCTAGTTTTATTGAGGTAAGAATTTTTGCTTTTTTTATTCAGAATACAGGGCCGAAGGGCAGCGCCGCTGTCCTCATAAAATTCATCAGGTTACAAAACTTTTTTTATTATTTTGGTGTATAGGAATTTTTCTGTTTCCAACTTGACATTAAATGAGAAAAGAATTTTGTGGTAACATTAAATGTGAATGCATTTCTGCACACAGACAATAAATGGGAGCCAATTTTGTTCAGAGGTTACAATAAAAAAAATTCATTTAATTATTATTTTTTGTGGCGAGGCTACGCTTGGCTCATTTCCATTTTCATTTTTGCATTAACATATTTTGTGGGGAGGTTACACTTGGCTCCATTTTCATTTTTCATTTAACATTTTTTGTGGGGAGGTTACAAGCTTCAAAGTAAAAAATCGGAAGGCAAGGAAAACGGTATTTCCTTTCACTAAATAAGATCTTTCCATTCTGCGAATAAGATTTACAAATTATATTTTCCTAACAACTGATTGCGAAAACCATATACAGAATATGCTATCGAAACTAGCAACGATTCTGAGAAAATTCAAACTTAAAATTAATTGTAAAAAAATTGTAATACTGGCAAATCATGGTTGGAAGAACACCTGTCATTAAAATTGGAATCGTAGCGCAGAAAAAGATGATTTGGTTCGTTATACATGGTCTTTGTTTTAACGTGACGCCACTAAATATCTCGAAAATGGTGTATCGTACGGAAAACAAATGTTCCAGGCGAAAAGTTAATATTAATGAAGGGGACATCCAGAATGAAATTTGTCTTCGAGAGTATCTCCATTGTTATTGCGCAGAGAAGGCATTGATTTGAAACTTCCTGGCAGATTAAAACTGTGTGCCGGACCGAGACTCGAACTCGGGGCCTTTGCCTTTCGCGGGCAGGTGCTCTACCAACTGAGCTAACCAAGCACGACTCACGCCCCGTACTCACAGCTTTACTTCTGCCAGTACCTCGTCTCCTACCTTCCAAACTTAACAGAAGCTCTCCTGCGAACCTTGCAGAACTAGCACTCCTGGAAGAAAGGATATTGCGGAGACATGACTTTGCCACAGCCTGGGGGATGTTTGCAGAGTGAGATTTTCACTCTGCAGCGGAGTGTGCGCTGATATGAAACTTCCTGGCAGATTAAAACTGTGTGCCGGACCGAGACTCGACTCCCGAGTTCGAGTCTCGGTCCGGCACACAGTTTTAATCTGCCAGGAAGTTTCAAGGGGACATCTGTCTATAATATAATTATCTATCTCCTAGCCACCCCTCCTGCATGGGCAGGGTCAACATTGTATTTTCAAATAGGAATCCCCAATTTTAATTCATATTCGGATTCTACGCCAAAAATACGTACGGTCTAGCGAAACTATTGTTTTCTGTTCGTGACAACAAGCGCTGTAAACAACAAATATCGAGTGCCCCTTCCTTGCAGTTAGGAAGCGACGCATCTGAGTCTACATTCCATTTACAATGCAAATTTAAACCTTCATGTTCTAACGGTTGAGATATATATTCAAAAATTTACTTTAGTGTTGCAAATTTGATTGTACAATACCACGTTGTTTGGCCGTTTCAAATTACAAACTTCGTATAGCGTGATCCATGAACAATGACGTGGATCTAATAGCTTTCTATTCCCATAGGTAAGTACCGTTACCTCTCACGATTGTGGTGCTTCATTTCGATTAGTCCCCTTGCCTCTCACAATTGGGGAGCTTGACATCGGTGAGTCCCCTCGCCTCTCACAATTGGGGAGCTTGATATTGGTGAGTCCCTCTGCCTCTCACCACTGGGGGCCTTGGGATGAATATCCTCGGTAGGTGCACCTGTCACTATCACTTCATGGACATTTTATCCTATTACAATGGTTACGGGTTGTATTTTGCCGACAGCCGCATAGCGGGCAGCGCAAGACTTACGGCGGGTGGATGGAAAAACGTATTGAAATCAGTCATCCTGATAGCGGGCCACCTAAATCAAGCATTCCGATGGTTTGGGGTCTGACCACAATCATGTCCATAAGGAACAGAAAACAACGTAACCATGTAAGTGGCTTGCTTGCCAGAAATGTCAGTGCCTAACAATATTACTCGTTTTTGTATTGTACTATAACGTTTCCAGCACTCAAGTAATGTTTGAATATCAGTTTCAACTGTTAGGAAACAAAAGTTTACATTTACATCGTGAATGAAATGTAGAATCAAATGCATAGGTTTTTAATTACAAAAACAGACACACTAGATACGTGTCTATTACGGTGCCATTTGGCGCAGAATCTGTATATGCAGTAAAAACGGGAGGTTATCATGTGAAAACACGAAGTTGCCCCGTCCACGCAGGAGGGGTTATTAGGAAGTCGGCAGTTGTAGTAGAGACTGATGTCCCGTCTACTATTGATAGTTTACCTAGTATGATACGTCATTTTCGAGAAATTTGGTTGTCTCAAGTTAAAACAGATACCCTGTATAGGCATGTTGACAACAGAGGCGTCGAAATAGAGAAATAATTTAAATAACAAAAGTTGCCTACAAAGTATGCAGGCAGTTGTGTCTGAATATATCGTATGGAAGAGGAAAACACAATGGGTCTGTCCATTCACTTGAAGCTGGGAACATGACACTCAGAAGAAATGGAATTGTAACTTTGGAGAAGGTTCAGGAGAATCGGATGGTAAGAAAGAAAATCTTATGAGGATGTTTCGAAATAAAGCAATATAATCGAAGAAACGTTATAGCAACTGCTAAAAAAGTATAATAAAATCTTTCGGACATTTGTTTGGACAAGTTAAGTTTTTTGTAAATAAATTAGAAGAAATAGTTAATGGAAGGAAAGGAAGAGGAGACGAGGAAAGAAAATAACACAAGATATATTACAGATAAGATGACGTAGAATCTGCCTTGAAAAGGCGAAGACAATACAAAATAGACTAGGGTGTCACATCGACAAAGCATAGGCTTCAGAAGTTGATAGATTGCTTGATAATTCTAGTTGGATGAACCACATAATACGATTAAGTCATCCTTTCATTTTTTGTGCATAACCGACCGCACGCGTAATCACATTGAGGAGCTATTGAGTTTGGTGCCTGTTCAGGCTCTAAGTGTTGTGCTTGTAGCTTCAACGTTGGTGTAATGACTGAGAGAAGGGAGGTACGTGGTCGTGCTGAAAAGTAGTGCCTCAGAACTTTTCATTCTGCTCTCAGTATCGACAAAGGTATTACAGGTCACGCAAGCTGCAACCCTCTGCCACTAGAGGCCTCCGAATTGTGTGTGTAACGTAACTATCTCAGTACGTGAGAAACAGAGTGCTGTAATCGACTTTTTAAGTGCAGAAAATTTCGTTCACACGTGGAGCACTCTCTCCTTCAGCAGGAGAATGCCAGACCACACACAAGCGCTGCGAGATCTGCAACAATCGACGCTTGGGGGTTCACTGTTAGCCGTTATCCTCCATACAGTCTCGACTTGGCCCCATCCGATTTTAATTAGTTTCTGAAACTTAAAGAACGCCTTCGACGACATTACTTTGATAGTGATGAAACGATGCAAGCAGAGATGCACTCGTTGTTCTGACAAGCTTTCTACAGTGATGGTACCAAAAAACTGGTCTCTTATTGAGAGAAATGTGCGACCATGTTGAGAAATAAATATATAGACGTAAAGAATAGTGATGTAGTAGAAGGTTAATAAAGTTTTTTTATGTAAGAAACTTTAAGAAATTTCACATAAAAAAGTTAGGGGCATTACTTCCCAGCATGCCTTCGTGCATCGTGGTATAGGTTTGGGTGAAGTTGAGGGATGTGTCGACTAAACAAACAATTCAATTAATGCCGACAGATGTTTGGTAAGATTAAGATCTAGTATGTTTGCGGACAATGAAACACGATAAAAAACTTGATGTATTTTATGGTCAGCTATTTCACACTGTCATAGTATTTACTTCTGTCGACCCACTGTATAATACAAATTGCCTTGGTTAGTATTCTTCGTTGAACTGTAGACCCTTTTGTCAAGTGTTTTGGGTAGCAGAACAAAGGAGGGGTGAAGGACAGTGCGTAGAACCTATAAGCAGAGTACTGTGGTCAGCAAAGCGCCTTGAAACTCAAACGTACATTTGCCCCTACGCATAGGGTACAGTTCATCTGTTGCCATAGTCATGAGAACTATCAGATGTTATCTAACTGGTGTTAAAAAAATCTTCACAAACAATGAAATTTTGATACAAAATCTTCTGTCATGCATTTCTATTTACTGATGATGTGTATATTACATAGAATTTTAGAGTATTTGTCCAAAACGATCTACATTGGAGGCAATTGAAGCATTTGTGTTATCACTGGCATACTTTGTTTCTAGATACCACTGTGAAGTTTGCCCTGTCCAACATCGTATCGGCATGACTTTTCTACTGTCAATGTTTCTCTTGCTATTTATTTACGTCTGTTAAAGTCGTTTCCTTTTCTTGTCTCCCCTACCACTTACTTTTGCTTTCCCTTCTCTGTCATTCTCCGGTAATCTCACAAGTACATTTTAATTACACTACCGGCCATTAAAATTGCTACACCACGAAGATGACGTGCTACAGACGCGAAATTTAACCGACAGGAAGGAAATGCTGTGTTATGCAAATGATTAGCTTTTCAGAGCATTCACACAAGACTGGCGCCGGTGGCGAAACCTACAACGTGCTGACATGAAGAAAGCTTCCATCCGATTTCTCATACACAAATAGCAGTTGACCGGCGTTGCCTGGTGAAACGCTGTTGTGATGCCTCGTGTAAGGAGGAGAAATGAGTACCACCACGTTTCCGACTTTGATACAGGTCGGATTGTAGCCTATGGCGATTGTGGTTTATCGTGTGGTGACATTGCTGCTCGCGTTGGTCGAGATCCAATGACTGTTAGCAGAATATGGAATCGGAGGACTGAGGAGGGTAATACGGAACGCCGTGCTGGATCCCAACGCCCTCGTATCACTAGCAGTCGAGATGACAGGCATCTTATGCGCATGGCTGTAACGGATCGTGCAGCCACGTCTCGATCCCTGAGTCCACAGATGGGGACGTTTGAGACAACAACAATTTGCACGAACAGTTGGACGAAGTTTGCAGCAGCATGGACTAACAGTTCGGCGACCATGGCTGCGGTTACCCTTGAATCTGCATCGCGGACAGGAGCGCTTGCGATGGTGTACTCAGCGATGAACCTGGGTGCACGAATGACAAAACGTCATTTTTTCGGATGAATCCAGGTTCTGTTTACAGCATCATGATGGTCGCATCAGTGTTTGGCGACAGCGCGGTGAACGCACATTGGAAGCTTGTATTTGTCATCGCCGTACTGGTGTATCACCCTGCGTGGTGGTGTGGGGTGCCATTGGTTACACGTCTCGGTCACCTCTTGTTCGCAATGATGACACTGTGACCAGTGGACGTTACATTTCAGATGTGTTACGACCCGTGGCTCTACCCTTCATTAGATCCCTGCGATACCCTACATTTCTGTAGGATAATGCACGGCCGCATGTTGCAGGTCCTGTACGAGCCGTTCTGGATACAGAAAATGTTCGACTGCTGTCCTGGCCAGCACATTCCCCAGATCTCTCACCAATTGAAAACATCTGGTCAATGGTGGCCGAGTAACGTGCTCGTCACAGTACGCCAGTCACTACTCTTGAAGAACTGTGGTATCGTGCTGAAGCTGCATGGGCAGCTGTGCCTGTACACGCCATCCATGCTCTGTTTGACTCAATGCCCAGGCGTATCAATGCCGTTATTACGGCCAGAGGTGGCTGTTCTGGGTACTGATTTCTCAGGATCTATGCACCAAAATTGCGTGAAAATGTAATCACATGTCAGTTCTACTAGAATATATTTGTCCACTGAATACCCGTTTATCATCTGCATTTCTTCTTGGTATAGCAATTTTAATGGTCTGTAGTGTAAAATTACGGACGTATAAAATAGCACCTTACACATATTAAAAAAAGAAAGAAGACACGTATTTTCTGTTTCTCATTGAATTGTTGACTTTCAGATCTAGACTTCTGTTCTCTCAAACTAGGCAGCAAATGAGAAACATTCTCATTCGTCTGCTTTATAATTAAAGTAGAACGGCTGTTTCATTACATATCATTTTGCGGTTGTTCTTACATAGTATCTCTATATCGGTTATCGCCGGATGCCATTCACTGCGGCATGAAAGACAGTCAGATCACAGCAACTTTAACGCGATACCGTCTTGTCTGTGTCATATCAGACTGCATGTCAGTCTGTTCCGTTAGTTAAGAATATTTACAAGATCATCGATCTAATTTCCGAATGTAACAGCTGTCATAGCTACGAGCATTGTCGGGGTAGAGATGGAGCACGCTTCTTTTTACCACAAAGCGTTAATGTAGCAGTAGCCGTCCTGAAGCGTTTTGCTTTTATTCCACGTCTATTAGATTGAGCGTTCGATTAGAAGCCCGACAGGCGTTCAGCTCCGACAATTGAGTACCAGCTGAGTCACCCACTCGATACGTTGCACTTTTTGCATACTTCGGAAGGAAAACAGGTCACTGCTCCTGTACACGGAGCTCTGCGAATAAGAAGGCGGAATGGTTGGGAGGTGGAGGGTCGTCGAACTATTATTTACTTGCTTAGTAGGTGGAACAGTCGTGGTACTTGCTTCATGAACTATTTGAACCATTCCAAACGACCTTCAGAATGGATAATGTCAACAGAATAGGTAATCCCAACTAAGTTCAAATGGTTCAAATGGCTCTGAGCACTATGGGACTTAACAGCTATGGTCATCAGTCCCCTAGAACTGAGAACTACTTAAACCTAACTAACCTAAGGACATCACACAACGCCCAGTCATCACGAGGCAGAGAAAATCCCTGACCCCGCCGGGAATCGAACCCGGAAACCCGGGCGTGGGAAGCGAGAACGCTACCGCACGACCACGAGCTGCGGATCCCAACTAAGTGAAAATTCTCATACTTACTCGTCAGTTTTAGTCCGACCAAAGTTAGTGGTATGTGAGAGATTTTTCGAAAGGCGTGGAGAGGTGGGGGACATAGAAGAGGAACAAAGAAATGCTAGAGTTCAACGTCTCGCCTACGTCAACGTCGTTACAGACGAAGTGAGCAAAGAAAGGAAAAAAATAAAAAGTGCGACTGTTGTATTTAAGAAAGCAAGCACGTATTCGCCGAAAGTGACGTAGAGAAATCGCAGAAAACTTATACCAGGATTAATGAGGAGCAGGGATTTGAACCCTGGTCTTATAAGATAAGAATTTACTATCTTTGTCAGGATAAGTTAGATAAGATCCACATTTTCAAAAGTATTCCAGCAATGTTGGCAAAGAGACCCCCCTGAGGTGATCCTGCACCAAATGTCTTTTCATCCAAAAGTGGAGTGAATTATTAACTTCTTTCCTATGGTAATTTGACTGATCTACGATTCGTAATTCATAGAAATTCTAAACAACAGATGCAAAAGATATAAAGGGCTATTCATAAGCATCTCCAGGGTTTCAGAAATGCCTAAACAAAAACCCCAATACGTATTTAAAATAGACGCATATCAGTGACTAAACCATCTCTGCAAGCTTTCAACTCACATTAGGCTACTGGTGCCTATTATGAACACCGTTTGAGACCTTTGGAAACATGTATAATTGCGTGCAATAGAGTATTTGACTGTTTCCTGGAAATCGTCTTAAATGAATAATTGTGTCATTTTATGCTCATAACACTCTTTTTCCAGTCGTGAATTTCAGTAATATTTTACACAATACGAAAATGAAATGCAAATAAGTTGAAAGCCCGCTAAAACGTAACATTTGAGTCATGTGATACCTGCGACCTGACTGGCTAGCACGCTTTTCCTATTGTCGTAAAGCTCGTAAAGCAGTGATATCTTGTTTTGCAATTTATGTTTCGTAGCCGGCCGCGGTGGTCTAGCGGTTCTAGGCGCTTCAGTCCGGAACCGCGCGACTATTACGGTCGCAGGTTCGAATCCTGCCACGGGCATGGATGTGAGTGATGTCGTTAGGCTTAAGTAGTTCTAAGTTCTAGGGGACTGATGACCTCAGATGTTAAGTCCCATAGTGCTCAGAGCCATTTGAACCATATGTTTCGTAAAATGGATTACAGTTCCACATTGCACAAATACATTTATAAAAACTCTAGAAAAGTTGTTTTTCAGTGATCAAATGAACTAGAAAGTGAGTAAAATGTTGTTTCAACTCGCTCGTTGAGATACAAATGAAATATTAGTCACTACGTGTGTTTATTTCTGTGAGTAATTTTGATGTAAGTAACAGCATAACAGGTAGCGTGGTGGATTGATCTGAGAAAGTTTTTTTTTTCTTTTCATTCCTGTTCTCTTTGCTAAATAACTACTGTCTCCTTGACTTTACTTCGTTGTTAATACAGTTACGTAATAGCTTTAAATTTTATATCATATTACAATTTAATATCTACTTTAATTTTTTGTTTCATTTTAGACCTGATCAATTTCAGTTGGTGCACAAGGTTGGATTTAAGAAGCAGAGTCTCATGCCTGATGTAGCTGTTACTCTCAAGAATCTGAGAAAGTATTCAACAATTTCGGACCGTATTACGCTTCCCAAACAAGTCGTTGAAGACAGTAATTTGCCACTTCCAACTGTCTCCAATGAGCCTGTTGCAAAGCTGACAAAGGGAGAACTCGAACTTTGCTTGAAATCTACGAGGAAATATAATAAGACCAGTACATAAACATGAAACGAAAGTTGGTTCTGCTTAAGCACTTTTACATCTTTGCATTACAGCAGCAGTGAAGAATGCAGTAGAACAACAGATACTTTAAGGTTCTGCTGCGCCAAATGCATATTTTATAGCTTACGCACCAAGCACGGTAGATTTCAAGACTTGACGCACAAGTGAGGAATCATTAAAAGTGCCAAGTTTAAATGCGGACACCCAGCGACAAACAATACACCACATAGTCACAGAATGTTCTCTACGGAAATATGCTGTAACTCTCTCCAGCATACATGAGACCCATGTGGATGCAGTCTCCTGTATGGAAACTTTAGATATCCACCTATAACCAACTGCCTGCAAATACTTAAAGAACTTTGTTATTTATTACAGTCTTAAACTTAGAATATGTGTTCTGTTTACAAACATCACTATTTTTTCTTTTATTTGTAATTCATCCAAGTGTTTTCGGAATTTATTATATTCACATGGAAAACATTGTGTTATTGTCTTAATCCAAGACTGTTCTAATCAGGAATGAATACAATTTATTTTATCTGAACTTCATGTACATCGTATAACCGTTAATACTATTGCTGGAAATCTAAATAATTTATCTTTGATTTCATACGAAATAAATAGAAAAAATTAATTACCTGGACGAACAGAAAAACCGAAATGTGTAAATCTGTTGAAAGCAAACACAATGATGCCCTGCAGTTCCCCACGAGTGTTATCACGCTGCCTGAAAATTCGAAAATTGAGAAAATAAGTGGCCTACGTGGAAAACAACGGTTCTGGCAATAGCCATAGCAGCTAACAACCACAATTATCTTCTGAATGAAAAAGTTTCCATTGCGTTTCACTGTGTACGATTTCACAAGCTGCCATGGAAAACCTTTTCAGCGTGGCCTGAGCAAATAATCCAGTTCCAAATTCCTTACACGTTCAAGAAAATTCTGCGATTAATGCTGTGTCACAGTACTTCCGTTGAAGCCACCACGGAATGGAGCTTTCACCTTTCTTATTTCCAGAATATAAAAAAATGAGTTTTTTTTTTGAAGAACGAAGAGGCCGTAAACACATCAACTTTCGGCAGATTTCCACGGCCTTCAAAAAATTCATTTCCGTCGTTTTATTTAGAAAAACGGTCTAGATGCACAATTCTTATTTATGTGTGACCGGTTTCAGTCCAGACATGGGCCATCTCCAGACCGTACTCCGAGGCTGCTGTAGGGAGAGGGATGCACGGAACAGGAACTGCAGAAGTCTTGCGATGTTGTCAACAGCTGTTGAAGACTGAATACTTCAACAGGTCTTGCTCCATGGATCCGTCTCAACCCATCAACTTTAATGTACGGGCTGAAGATGGCTCTCCTTTGGACCAATAAATCAGATTTGTGCGATGTAGACTATTTTTCTAAGTGCAGTTGTGAAACTGATCACTGTTTTCCCATAGTGTTTTCGAAAATACTCTTTCCATTTTTATTTAAAAGACGTAAATGCATTTTCCATTACAAAATAATTAAACTGTTTGCTGAAAGAGTACGTAAAAACACTAGTTACTTCCGTTAACACCCTATAACAGACGTACAGCTTCGTCTTACTCCTAGGCTGTAACGTAGCCGGTGCTTCAGTCAATAACAGAACGTTTTAGATTATATTTAATGATATTTAAGCTTTAAATACATAAAAAATGGATATTTTTGAGAATATTGACTGAACATGCTATTTGAATATTATAAACATTCAGAAAAGCAACAGTCCGGAAAATAGCTTATTCGCTGAAGTCGCTGGCAAGTATTGCGGGGGAATCCGCAACAGCGAACTGTTCATTGAATTGCCTATCTGCAGGCACGAACTAATTTGATGCGTCAGTTGTAGTGTTCCGACTTGATGTAGTAATAAACTATTGTTCCAGACACAGATTCTACGGTTGGATGTGTAAGTGCAGGATCGCCTTTACAGCACGACAAGTCGGTAATTTGGTGAGAGAAGATGCAGTGAGGGCAACGGTGCAGGAAAGAAAACTCCGTATTATTTTGCTGTCAGTCTTCGCCTCTAGTAAAGCGCAATGTTGATGTGCGAGATTTTTAATAACTCCAAAACCTTCACTAATCTCACTGTAGATTAAATCTTTTTTTCTACTTGATGACACAAAAGCATCCACAACCAACCGCGTCTTTCGAAAATAATCTTGAAAACGTTTCTGTATACTTCGTAAGTTACAAAATTCTTAAACCTTCCTCAGTGGTTAATTAAAATTTATATTCAAATCACGCCAATACTGTCCTCTACAAAAAGTAATAACACCACAACTAAAGTTCAACGAAAGTATTTGTTGTACACATGACATGCGGTATCTTAATACGTACATACATCAGTGTGTTGGTTGATTTTTTTCTCTGTGTCTAACGATCTTCCCGCAACACTTCACATAATTTACTACCTACTGTTTTCTGCACGGCCATAACTGCACCACTAAGTTACTCAACTCCTGTCAGAACAGACTGTTTTACGTACACACGTTTACACTTCAACACCTGACTTGCTTCCCGGGGGAAAGTAAGCAGCAATGGCTGGCTCTTGGCATATGTTCTTGCAGGTACTGGATCTTCTTTCTGTTTATTTATTTTTATCATTTCAAACACCGACCTATAGAATTTTGTCATTTGTAAAAAGGAAGTTCTGACCAAAAATTTTATTTGATGAAATAAGTGCTTTCGTGAATTCTGTGGACAATGCGTGCGAGTTTCGGAGTCGTGGCGACATCTGGCTAGCAGTGACTTGTGGCCAGTACACGTGGTGCGCTTCTCTCTCACGCTGTGCAGCACATTGCCCTCGTTGTCCAAACACATCAAACAGAAAAAGTGACGTCCTTTTGTCTAGGAACTAAGAAAAACAACGAATATGCAATTAACGCAATAGAATCCAGACAAAGAAACGAATCGCCCATGCAGTCAGTCGGCTACCCTGTAACCTTGTGAAGCATAAATCTGGGACACTACACAGTGCGAAGCAAATGATTTGTCTACATGTTGGGACACGCCTGCCACCTAGTGCATCTACATCATGCAGCGTATTACATGTCGAAATTTGGAGAGATGCTATATCCATTGACATGTGTAATTTTTCTGAAAGTCTTGCACTTTTTTCACAGTTGTCTACTGGACACCGGAGTTACTTATGAACAATGCTGTACAGTTAAAAATGTGTTAAAGTTCCCTTGCGCCGACTACCACTGACCTCTGTACACCAATAAGCCTGCCTGCCGTAGTGTAGGGCACTATAGGCCTGGAATCTCGTTGACTGGAGCACAATTGTCTACAGCAGTGGTTCCCAACAGGTGGTCCGCAGACCCCCACGGGTCCGCGAGCTGTGCCACAGGGGTCCTCAAGATGCTATTAGAACAAAAAATATATTAAATATATTTCGTATGATAACAGATTTTTTTGTTTTGGGCGCTTCCTGCATGAGCAGTTTTAAGCTCAATATTTTTTTGATAATGAATATGTCAATGTTTTTTTCTAAGTAACAAAATTAGAAAACGTATTAAAAGACTCTTAATTTGACTTTTTTAGGTACTTGATACTGTGATATGACAAGGTACCAATCATGCTCGATGAGGGGGTCCTCGAGAAAGTTTTGTTGGGAACCCCTGGTCTACAGTGATGGGTCCTGCTTCGAACTGAGCACCGGTGTACAACGAAGACGTGTCTGAGACGCCTCAGACAGTGGTGGGATACAACCTGACTATTGCTCGTCATAGGGCCCAACGAACAGGGTGATGGTCTTTAGTG
This sequence comes from Schistocerca nitens, assembly GCF_023898315.1. Taxonomy (NCBI): domain Eukaryota; kingdom Metazoa; phylum Arthropoda; class Insecta; order Orthoptera; family Acrididae; genus Schistocerca; species Schistocerca nitens. The sequence continues at coordinate 228,097,363 of NC_064622.1, forward strand.
CCGCTTCAGCCCCGGTTTGTCGACGGCATTCTACGCCCCATTTTGTTGTTCTTCATGGCGAGCTATTCTGGGAGTACATTTCTGCAAGATAGTGCCCGCTCGGACACGGCGAGTGTTTCTTCTTGCCAAAACGTACCTTTGCCAGCAAGGTTGCAGTATCTCTCCCCAGTTGAGAACGCTTGGAGCATAACGGGCAACGCCCGCCAGTCATCTAGTGGTTTTGGTGATCTAACTCGCCGATTGGACATAATTTGGCATAGCTCTCAGGAAGACACCCAACAATTCTGTCACTGAATGCCAAGTCAAATAACTGCTTGCATAAGGGCTAGTGGTGGACTAATGTGTTACTGACCTGCTCAGTTTGTGAAACTGCATAAATCATCCAATTTCTTTCTAAAACTGTAATGATTTGTTTGCCTGATGTACAGCACATATACCAATTTCCGTGCCATTCGAATAATTCCTTCTTATTGCGTCGTTTTCCTATTGTTTATAATTATTATTCACCGCCCTCCCCTCTCAAGAAGGCCGGCCGGAGTGGCCGAGCAGTTCTAGGCGCTACAGTCTGGAACCGCGCGACCCCTACGGTCGGAGGTTCGAATCCTGCCTCGGGCATGGATGTGTGTGATGTCCTTAGGTTTGTTCGGTTTAAGTAGTTCTAAGTTTTAGGGCACTGATGACCTCAGAAGTTAAGTCCCATAGTGCTCAGAGCCATTTGAACCTCTCAAGAAGTGATCACTGGTTGAGCGTCTGCAAACATACGGAATGCGGCGTATTCTTGCGCTGACCCAGAGGTGCGTCCCTTCTGACAAGCACTGTTTGCGTTGCGTGTTGCAGACGAGGACTGGAACGACCAGCCGAGCGAGGACTCGCTGCTGGTGGCGGGCGGCTGGGACCTGTCGCTGCCGCGCGCGCGCCGCCACGCCGCCACCTCGGCCAGCACGCCGACCAGCGGCCACAGCCACGGGCACGGCCACGCGCACGGCCACCACGACCCGCCGGCCGGCCTGCACTACGGCCAGCACCAGCCGCAGCCGCCGCCGCCCGTCGCCTCCTCGCCGCCGCGCAGGGCGCGACAGCGGTCGCCGTCCCCTGGGCCACTCTCTCCCAGGGACAGGTTCAAGGTAGGCCAGCCAGCTGCGCGTACGGCTTTCCATCACCAGCTACGTCTCCGAGGCCTCGCCTCAGGGGTCACGTATGAGCAGTAGTCATCTTTTAACCCCTTCGCTGCTACAGAGATTGGTTGGTTCGAGTTAAGGGGGGTAGGACGTCAAACGGGCCGACTTGGAGCTGGAGAGGCACCACAGGACGTTTCAATTTCCAGTGTCTACACTTTTACAAATAAATTCATAAAACTTTGTCAGCATGACCAGGAAGGAGTCAGAATTTATACTCATAGCAGTGGAAGTTCTGAAACATAACGAAGTAATTTTTTTTTTTTTTACCTGTGAAATTTCATCATTTTTTTAAACTTACTAGTGGCGGCGTTTGTTGCTATAGGTACAATTTTCTTCATAAGTAAGAGAGATTCTTTGATGAATTTTGCGCAGCATACAAACCATACTTAAAGGTGTATGAAACTCCATAATTTTCCAAATCTATTAAAAATTGTGGTAAAAATTGAGGTAATTACCTATAAAATTTGTGTTTTTTCTAAACATGAAGTTTAAAATATAACAGTTCATTCGTTTTTTTATAAATTAAATAAATTCTAGATTTTCATACACCTGTGAGTATGGTATGCATGCTGTGCAAAATTCATCGAAGAATCTCTCTAACTTATGAAGTAAAGTGTACCTATAGCAACAAATGTAGCCATTAGTAAGTGAAAAAATGATGAAATTTAGCACGTAAAAAAGATTTGCTATGTTTTCGAACTTCCACTGCAATGGGTGTGAATCCTGAATCCTTCCTGGTGGTGCTGACAAAGTTTTATGGATTTATTTCTAAAAGTATAGACATTGGAAATTAAAATGTCCTGAGATGCCCCTCCTGCTCCAAGTGGTCCGTTTGACGTCCTACCCCCCTTAAAGGGACCAGACTGCGAGGTCATCAGTCCCTTCACCCTATAACCATCAAACCAGGAATAAACTTCAGACGATGGATACAAAAGGAAAGTCCTGTTAAGCTCAATTGTAACCAAGATACAATAAGGCAGAGCTAAAAGTAAGGAGAAGTAGGAGAGGAGTGATAGGGAGTAAGGTGGGTGAGCCACTCTTCCTGGAATGCACCTGGAGGTCCCACAGGCACAGTATGCGCTGGGAGACACACTCTAATCAGCACTACCTCACCTTCCGTCACCTAAAGAAAACGACCAGCACAGACACGATGCTAAAATTTTAGGAAACACAAAACATTAAAAATGCCTAATATAAAAGAATAACAGAGAATATAAAGGTGGGAATGTTAGGAGCCAGGTCGGACCACCAAGCAAGGGCCATTGTGGGTCTCCTGGGAAGAACAAGCGAGGGGTGCTTCACCATCCCCTTAGGCAGTCAGTGAGGCCAAAGTTCCCCATCTCACAGAGATGAGTAGAAACCAACTTTGTGTGTGAAACATCAAACCAGGTCAGCTGCTTTGGCGTCGTCTTCTACAACCAGAGGTAGCATATCCAGAAGTTTAAGATATCACCGCAAAACAGCCGAATTTGGGCAGTCTAGCAGGCTGTGAACCTCTGTCAGGCAGGCACCACGTCAGCAGTAGCGTGGGTTATCACGTCGGAGAATGTGGCCATTGCTCAGCCAATATGTAGGCGACAAAGGGCAGTAGCTTTCTGCGAGACACCGTGAAGGGGAGACCACCACATGGTTGTGGTCTCCTTTATTGTCCTCAGTTTGCTTGAGGAGGAGTCTAGGGCGGAACAATCTGAGTTCCAGACCTCCAACAATTGGTGGCATAGAGTCGACCGAGAGTTCACTACTGCCCACCCCTCCATCCCCCCCCCCACCCCCAATTTCCAAACTCGGCATCCTGGTAGCCAACTTCTCCAAGTGGTCGGCATGCCCATTACCTGAGATCCCAACAAGTCCAGGGATCAAAACAAAGATGACCAGCTGTCCAGCTTGATGGAGGTCAGAAAGAAGATCTTGCTTAGTAGTGACTAATGGATGAATAGGGTAGCACTGATCTGTAGCCTGAAGGCTGATTACGGAGTCGCTGCCAGTGCCAGTGGCTAAGGGCTCATTCGATGGCCGCTAGTTCAGCAATGAAGACACTGCATCCATTAGGCAGGGAGTGTAGTTCATTGTATCTTACAAAAGTGTATGCAAAACCAGTTCGTCATGGACTGTTGAGCCTTCAGTGTATACAATTTCTGAACCCGGAAATGCATTGAGGACAGCCAGCAACAGGCGGTGAAACACCGTGGGGTCAGCTGAATCTTTCGGTCCAAAAGATAAATCGAGACAGATCCGAGGTTAGGGTACACAGCTCTTTTAGAAGCAACATTGGGGGGAGTTGGAGTTCAGACCACAGACACTGAAGTCGAACAGCAAATGTGACCCCAGTTCTGTTTTTCTGTTGGGGAAGGTGGATGCTACAGATGTACTCTGTGCATTCCTTGCTGAGGACGGCGTTTGGTTCAAATGGCTCTGAGCACTATGGGACTTATCTTGTGAGATGACTGATCACCTCAGAAGTTGAGTCGCATAGTGCTCAGAGCCATAACATCCCAATGAGTTAGATGCTCGAGATTTTTAAAAAAAATTTCAGAGCTAGATGACAATGTAGTATTAACTCGCTCTCTTGTCGGCCTGTTCGGTAGGGGTGGGGGTGGGGTTTGAAAATTTGCTAAAGCCTGATATATTGGTTGCCCTGCATTACCAGTGTGTTGTGGGGTAGCATCGGAATGGGTACCAGGCACAATGGGAGCAGACAGGAATGGCTGATTAAAGAGAGGGGATAAGTGAAGGTAGAGAGAGGGGGAGGAGAAGATGTAAGCAATATATGTGACGTACGTGTACACAGGTGAAGCCATGGATAAAAAGCTAGTATTTATATGAACAATTTTTAAATAAAAATATATTTTTATCAAATGTTTAAAATCCATTGAGTAATTTCACACATACAAGGCTAAAAACCAGTATAGTAAACAATTATTTAAATAAAAATTAAGTTTTAATATAGCTCGTTTTAAAATCGAACAGAAAGACAGCAATTAATTTCTTCTAGCTCCGTATAGATTCCTAACCCTACACAGGTTGTCATGAACAGTTCTGTTTGTGAATTTTTAATATCTCAATACTTTTAAGGTTTATAAGGAAAAACATGGGGCGTATGCAGTAGATAATACTTGGTGTGCTATTCATGCATCAGTTATGTATTGCAAGTACGCAACGTTTCTCACAATAATCTTACAAGTATTGTCATAGCTATTAAAACTTCGCAAGCAAAAATTTTCAGGAGTATCTCAGTGGGGTTTGGAATCTGTATGGGGCTGGGAGAAATTATTTTACACTTTTTAGTACGGTGTTAAAAAGGATCTCATTACAAATTTACTTTAATTTAAACAATTATAGCATTAGCTGTATTAGTTATTAATTTCTGTATTTGTTATAGCAGTGGATGTGGAATTGAAGACGCTTTCACAGGATAAGCTAAAGTAGAGCTGTACCTGAGGACCGAAGATCACAGCCGGCCGCGGTGGCCGAGCGGTTCTAGGCGCTTCAGTTCGGAACCGCGCGACTGCTACGGTCGCAGGATCGAATTCTGCCTCGGGCATGGATGTGTGTGATGTCCTTAGGTTAGTTAGGTTTAAGTAGTTCTAAGTTCTAGGGGACTGATGTCCTGAGATGATGTCCTGCCATAGTGCTCAGAGCCATTTGAACCATTTTTTTCTGCCTCGGGCATGGATGTATTTGATGTCCTTAGGTTAGTTAGGTTTAAGTAGATCTGCGTTCTAGGGGACTGATGACCTCAAATGTTAAGTCCCATAGTGCTCAGAGCGATTTGAACCATTTGAACCGAAGATCACAACAACAGCAATTTCCGGTACGAATTTTTCACACTGCAGCGGAGTGCGCGCAAATAAGCATCTTCCTTAGTGGTAAATAAACGCTCCCCAGGTGTGTCAGTACACTGTTCGCTACTGATTCGAAAGGTGTGCTGAGAAATGGTCGCTATGAGCTTGTGGAACAACCTGTAAGTGCTCCTTGTGAGGTTGGGGGTTGGGTTGTTTGGGGAAGGAGACCAGACAGCCAGGTCATCGGTCTCATCGGATTAGGGAGGGATGGGGAAGAAAGTCGGCCGTGCCCTTTCAAAGGAACCATCCCGGCATTTGCCTGGAGCGGTTTAGGGAAATCAGGGAAAACCTAAATCAGGATGGCCGGACGCGGGATTGAACCGTCGTCCTCCCGAATGCGAGTCCAGTGTATAACCACTGCGCCACCTCGCTCGGTCCTTGTGAGGTAGCTGGGTAGATACAGACTCACCTACTCGCTCTTGCGTTTGCACACAGACTGTACAATCCTTATGTACATATTCACCTTTCACCAAGAACACTCCCTGAGAAAGCTTCCCACGATACTTTGTCTTGACTCCATTCCATAACCTCGGCAGGACGTTCTGCTTGTACGCACCTGTGACGATCCACCCGTTACGACCATAATCTGATAGCACCTCACCATGGCAATCACAAAAAAACCACAGTATCAACTTTCTCCATTGTGCATGCGTCTTCGGCATTTTCAGCGGTGGTTAATCCACATGTTTCCACTGCTGGCTAGCTCTTTTCTCTAGGGATCATTACATCCAGCACTCGCTCGAGATGATTACGCTGCTAAAGAAGTTACCAGAGTTGGCCTGACACAGTTGCAACACTCTCGCTGCGGCCTCAGTTCGGTGGGCTTTCTATATGTATGGGAGCAGTCGTGGAAGTCAGCGGGCGGTGACACCACTCGTTAACTTGTCATGGTCGCGAGATTATTTGTTTCACAACTGCAATTTCGGCCTTCGGGCTATTCTCAAGTGACACTGCAGAAGGTACTGCTTCAGTGCATGACAGATTTTAAAATCCTACGACGTGTATACACGTCATCGTAAAAAATAAGTCTTTTCACTGTAGAAATTCAGTAACATTAGGCGGCATTTGACGTAACACATCATTTCACGATGTATAGAACTTCGGACTCGTATGATTTTATTGTATCTCTATAGTGAAATAGCTTATTTTTGACAATGTCATGTATACATGTTGGAGCATTTTAAAGTCTGACAAGTGCTGAAGCAAAATCTTTTGCAGTGCCACTCGAAAATGGTCCAAAGGTTGAAATTGTGGAATAAATAATTTCTACTGTCAACGGCGAATATGATGTCCTTTAAGAAAGGCCTCTCTCATGCTTAGAATGTCATGCAAGATATTTAAAACTGATCCATGACTAATTCTTTTTAGTATCGGCTCGACTGTGACACGCCTGTCTTGGAATTTGTGGGCCTCCACTACCCTGTTCTTCGTAGACTGATGGTGTGCCTGTTCGTTGTTCAGCTTTCGTACTTGTTTCAGTGCACGGGAAGCGCTTGCGCTACCTCATCACCGTTCCATACGATGGTGGATGATTGCCGTACACATCCCCCTGCTCCCTATGTATTCTTCCTGCGTTGTTCTCCTTCAAATGGAGAAAACGACTGGCCGCAATATACTCTACCTTATCACGGGCTGCGTGCTACTTTTGGCTCCTCTAGCAGCATGCTACTGTAATGTGACACGCGGATTTCGGTGAGAACCATGACTGCAGACATGTACCTGCAAACAAACCAAAACTTTAATTTTGGAGGCGATGATTAAAGCTGTATGACTATCCTTCGTACGCTGTCGAGCTCGGGTTTAACATCCCATCGATGACGAGGCCGTTAGAGGCGGAGCGAACTTGGACTAAGGAAGGAAAGCAGTCGTGCTATTTCAAAGGAACACCATAACATTTGCTGTTAACGATTTAGGAAAATCACAGGAAACCTATATCTGGATGGCTGGACAAGGATTTCAACCACCATCTTCCCAAATACAAGTCTAGTGTACAGGGTGTTTATAAATGAATATCAGAGTTTTAACGCCTTATATTATTTATTACATTAAACTTACATTTATAAATGATATACCAAATGAAAGAGCAGCTCAAACAGTTGTGTTTGGCACCAGTGCGCATAGCGAAGTACGCGATTGGTTGAACATCACTTTACCCAAGCGCTGGATGGGCCCCAAGGGGCCCAATGACAGGGCTTGCTTTGCGTGGCCTCCACGTTCACCCGACCTCACGCCATGCGATTTCTTCCTTTGGGGCTTCATCAGGGTTCGTGCGTACGTGCCTCCGCTACTAGCAGACCACCCTGAATTAAGAAACCGGATTGAAGCAGTTGTTGCTACAGTCACTGAAGACACATTTATCAACGTTTGGGAAGAACTCGACTATAGATTTGATGTGTGCCATGTGGATAATGGTGCTCACATTGAACATTTATCAGGTTCTTGGTAAAATTGTTTGAGTTGGTCTTTCATTTGACATATCATTTATAACTGTAAGTTTAATATAATAAATATTATAAAGCGTTAAAACCCCGATATTCATTTATAAACAACCTGTACCAACCACTCGACGGCGCGTCAGCTCACTCTGTCCTGTAATAATTACCTCACTTGTGGAGCTTGTTTCCTGTCTTACATAGGATGCCTTAAACAATTGGGGTCAAAGGTATACGGGGAGTAATGGATCAGGAGCTAAGTAGTGTGAGATACGAACCAGTGATCGTAAAGGAATAGTCCCGTGGTACAATGTCTTGAATAAGCACTTTCCATAGTTTTTACTGCTATGCTTGATGTTTCTTAAAATTGTAATGTAGCTTCCACCTGTCACGCTGGACTCAGATCAGCAACAACGATTCTGTACCAGCTTGTGAACAGGGATCGTGTAAGACCTATTAACAGAACCTTATTTACTAAATGGTGCACGTTACCTGCTATACACTCGAGATTTACTGTCGCAGTTGTTGAAGAATGTCCTGCATGTTGTCGACAAGAGCATGTGTTTCCAACGCGACAGTGCACCGTCTTACTTCTATATTAACATCCATGAGCAACAAACAACAGATGCTTTCGTCGTTAGGTTGGAAGAGAAGGCTAACGTAGCCACTGGATCTCATTCGTGTCATTTTTCTTGCGGTTGCTTGCATGAAACCGTTTGTGTGTGAAATCACTGTAGAATCTGAAAAGAAAGTAATAGATCCTGTCTCCTCTACAACAGAAAACAAGGTTGTTTTAAAGAGTGCTACTTTGAAATGCGTGCATCGAGGTTCGTAGTCATCAATCTGTACAATTGTTAAACTGATTAGACGAAACATTAAGGCCATCTGCTTAGTCGCGTTTTGGTCCACCTTTGGAACGCGATACGACATCGATTTTAGGAGGCATGGATTTCAGAGTCTCTTACAGGTTTCTGGAGTTATGTGGCACCACATGTTTACGGACAGAACACGCAGTCCGCGTAAATTACGGACCAGCGTATTGTGAGCGCGGAACTGGCGACCCACAGCGTCCCAGGTGTGCTCCATAGGGCTTAAATCAGACAAATGTGATGACCAATGTCTGAACGTGAGTTCACTATGACGCTCCTCAAACATCTGTAGCACGATTCTCGCTTTCTGACACGAACAGTTCTACAGCTACATCTACATGGTTACCCTGCAGTTCACACTTAAGTGCCTGGCACAGGGTTCATCGAACCATTTACATACTACTTCTCTACCATTCCACTCTCGAATGGCTCGTGGGAAAAAGGAACACCTAAATCTTTCCGTTCGAGCTCTGATTTCTCTTATTATATTACGACGATCATTTCTCCTTTCGTAGGTGGGTGTCAACAAAATATTTTCGCATTCGGAAAAGAAAGTTGGTAATTGAAGTTTCGTAAATAGATCTCGACGCAAAGAAAACCGCCTTTGTTTCAGTGACTGCCACCCAACTCGCGTATCATATCAGTGACACTCTCGCCCCTATTTCGCGATAACACGATACGAGCTGGCCTTCTTTGCACTTTTTATATGCCCTCCGTCAATCCTACCTGGTAAGGATCCTATAACGCTCAGCAGTATTCCAGCAGACGACGGACAAGTGTAATGTAGGCTGTCTCTTTAGTGGGTTTGTCGCATCTTCTAAGTGTTCTGCCAACAAAGCGCAGTCTTTGTTTCGCCTTCCCCACAATATTATCTATGTGGTCTTTCCAATTTAAGTTGCTCGTAATTGTAATTCCTAGGTATTTAGTTGAATTGACAGCCCTTAGACTTGTGCGATTTATCGTGTACCCAAAGATTATCGGATTTCTTTTAGTACCCATGTGGATGACCTCAAACTTTTCTTTGTTTATTGCCAATTGCCACTTTTCGCACCATACAGAAATTCTCTCTAGATCATTTTGTAATTGGCATTGATCGTCTGATGATTCTACTAGACGGTACATTACAGCGTCATCTGCAAACAATCTAAGGGGGCTGCTCAGATTATCACCTAGATCAAAAAATGGTTCAAATGGCTCTGAGCACTATGGGACTTAACATCTATGGTCATCAGTCCCCTAGAACTTAGAACTACTTAAACCTAACTAACCTATGGACATCACAAAACACCCAGTCATCACGAGGCAGAGAAAATCCCTGACCCCGCCGGGAATCGAACCCGGGAAGCCGGGCGCGGGAAGCGAGAACGCTACCGCACGATCACGAGCTGCGGACACGTAGATCATTTATGTAAATCAGGAACAGCAGAGTGCCTATGACATTACCTTTCAAAACGCCAGATATCACTTCTGTTCTGCTCGATGATTTGCCGTATATTACTACGAACTGTGACATCACTCAGAGGAAATCACGAATCCAGTCGCACAACTGAGACGATACTCCATATGCACGCAATTTGATTAATAGTCGCTTGTGAGGAAAGGTATCAAAAGCCTTCCGGAAATCTAGCAATATGGAATCGATCTGAGATCCCTTGTCGGCAGCACTCATTACTTCATTGGAATAAAGAACAATATTTTCTGAATCCGTGTTGGTTATGTACCAATAAGCTATTTTCTTCAAGGTGATGATTCATAATTTTCGAGTACAGTATATGCTCCAAAATCCTACTGCAAATTGAGGTCAGTGATATGGGTCTGTAATTCAATGGGTTACTCGTGTATCCTTTCTTGGATATTGGTGTGACCTGTCTAATTTCCAGTCTTTAGGAACGGACCTTTCGTCAAGTGAGCGGTTGTATATGATTGCTAAGAAAGGCACTATTGTGTCTGCATACTCTGAAAAGAACCTGATTGGTATACCATCTGGACCGGAAGACTTGCCTTTCTTAAGTGTTTGACGGACGGAGTGGCCGAGCGGTTATAGACGCTACAGTCTGGAACCGCGCGACTGCTACGGTCGCAGGTTCGAATCCTGCCTCGGGCATGGATGTGTGTGATGTCCTTAGGTTAGTTAGGTTTAAGTAGTTCTAAGTTCTAGGGGACTGATGACCTCAGAAGTTAAGTGGCATAGTGCTCAGAGCCATTTGAACCATTTTTTTTTCTTAAGTGATTTAAGTTGTTTCGCAACACCTAAGATATCTAATTTTATGTCACTCATGCTGAAAGCTGTTCTGGTTTAGAATTATGGAATATTTACTTCGTCTTCTTTCGTGAAGGCATTACGGAAAGCTATATTGCATAACTCCGCTTTTGTGATCCCATCATCGGTAACATTTCCATTACTATCGCGCTGTGACGGTATTGAGTGTTTTTCGCCACTGGTGTACTTTACATACGACCAGAATCCCTTTGGGTTTTCTACAATACTATGAGACAATGTTTTATTGTGGAAACAATTAAAAGCATCTCGCATTGACGTCCGCTCTAAATTTCGAGCTTCCGTGAAACTTAGCCAGTCTTGGGGATTTTCCTTCTTCTGAATTTCGCATGCTTTTTTTCATTGTTTCCACAACAGTGGTCTGACGTGTTTTGTGTACCATGGTGGATCAATCCCGTCTCTTATTAATTTATGCGGTATGAATCTTTTTATTGCTGTCGATACTGTATCGCCGGTCGTGTTGGCCGAGCGGTTCTAGGCGCTTCAGTCCGGACCACGCGGCTGCTACGGTCGCAGGTTCGAATCCTGCCTCGGGCATGGATGTGTGTGATGTCCTTAGGTTAGTTAGTTTTAAATAGTTCTCAGATGTTAAGTCCCATAGTACTTAGAGCCATTTGATACGGTATCTTCGAATTTGAGCCATATCTGGTCTACACTTACATAATTATCTTGGAAGGAATGGACACTCTCTCTTGGGAAGGCATCAAGCGAATTTTTATCTGCTGTTTTAAATAGATATATTTTGCCTTTATTTTTAGTGGTTTTGGTTGATACGGTTTTGAGCCTCGCTGCAATGTTTTCTGTCTACTACCTGCTATGAACATGTACACTCCTGGAAATGGAAAAAAGAACACATTGACACCGGTGTGTCAGACCCACCATACTTGCTCCGGACACTGCGAGAGGGCTGTACAAGCAATGATCACACGCACGGCACAGCGGACACACCAGGAACCGCGGTGTTGGCCGTCGAATGGCGCTAGCTGCGCAGCATTTGTGCACCGCCGCCGTCAGTGTCAGCCAGTTTGCCGTGGCATACGGAGCTCCATCGCAGTCTTTAACACTGGTAGCATGCCGCGACAGCGTGGACGTGAACCGTATGTGCAGTTGACGGACTTTGAGCGAGGGCGTATAGTGGGCATGCGGGAGGCCGGGTGGACGTACCGCCGAATTGCTCAACACGTGGGGCGTGAGGTCTCCACAGTACATCGATGTTGTCGCCAGTGGTCGGCGGAAGGTGCACGTGCCCGTCGACCTGGGACCGGACCGCAGCGACGCACGGATGCACGCCAAGACCGTAGGATCCTACGCAGTGCCGTAGGGGACCGCACCGCCACTTCCCAGCAAATTAGGGACACTGTTGCTCCTGGGGTATCGGCGAGGACCATTCGCAACCGTCTCCATGAAGCTGGGCTACGGTCCCGCACACCGTTAGGCCGTCTTCCGCTCACGCCCCAACATCGTGCAGCCCGCCTCCAGTGGTGTCGCGACAGGCGTGAATGGAGGGACGAATGGAGACGTGTCGTCTTCAGCGATGAGAGTCGCTTCTGCCTTGGTGCCAATGATGGTCGTATGCGTGTTTGGCGCCGTGCAGGTGAGCGCCACAATCAGGACTGCATACGACCGAGGCACACAGTGCCAACACCCGGCATCATGGTGTGGGGAGCGATCTCCTACACTGGCCGTACACCACTGGTGATCGTCGAGGGGACACTGAATAGTGCACGGTACATCCAAACCGTCATCGAACCCATCGTTCTACCATTCCTAGACCGGCAAGGGAACTTGCTGTTCCAACAGGACAATGCACGTCCGCATGTATCCCGTGCCACCCAACGTGCTCTAGAAGGTGTAAGTCAACTACCCTGGCCAGCAAGATCTCCGGATCTGTCCCCCATTGAGCATGTTTGGGACTGGATGAAGCGTCGTCTCACGCGGTCTGCACGTCCAGCACGAACGCTGGTCCAACTGAGGCGCCAGGTGGAAATGGCATGGCAAGCCGTTCCACAGGACTACATCCAGCATCTCTACGATCGTCTCCATGGGAGAATAGCAGCCTGCATTGCTGCGAAAGGTGGATATACACTGTACTAGTGCCGACATTGTGCATGCTCTGTTGCCTGTGTCTATGTGCCTGTGGTTCTGTCAGTGTGATCATGTGATGTATCTGACCCCAGGAATGTGTCAATAAAGTTTCCCCTTCCTGGGACAATGAATTCATGGTGTTCTTATTTCAATTTCCAGGAGTGTATTTTCGCCAACAAATCGAGGGTTGATTGAAGTCTCCACCAATTATAACTGTATGAGTGGGGTGCTTATTTGTAATGAGATTCACGATTTCTTTGAACCGTTCAGCTATTATATCATATGAGTCGGGGGTCGGTAGAAGGAGCCAATTATTATTTTGGTAGGGCTGTTGAGTATAACCTCTACTCATGGTAGTTCGCAGGAACTATCTATTTCAACTTCACAAGATAAACTACTACCAACTGACACAAACACACCACCACCTACTTTATTTAATCTATTCTCTCTGAACACTGACAGGACCAACAGTTATCCTGTTGGAAGATACCGCTGGGGAAAACATCAAGCATGAAGAGGCACAATCATCTTCAGGGATTCCAAAGCTACCATGGAGCCTTCAGTTACTATACAGGTCCCATGGAAGCCCAGGTGGTTCTCACCTGCAGCATAATACTGCTCCCACAGGCTTGCGTCTGTGGTGCGATGGACGATTAGAGCATCAATTCGCGTGGATAACGACGTATCTGGACACCACCGTCGACCTGGTGTAACGACAAACATGGTTTAACCGATCAGCGACACGTTTCCACTCTTCCACAGTTCAATCCTGACGATCCTGTGCTCGTTGCCTACTTATTTGATAATCTTGCAGCGCCAAGATCGTAACACTTAGGAGTTGTCTCCAGTGGAGCACGATGTCCAACAATGTATGCTCGACGGCGTGGTCCGGAACATTATTTGTCCCAGGACCAACATTGCACTCTGTCGCAAGATCTGCCACAGATCGCCACCCATCCTGCTTTACAGTCGCCAAGGCTCCGACATCGACGATCTCTGATGAGGTGTGGATAACCAATACCTTGTTGCGTACTAGTGGTTTTATCATCGCTCGACCATTAACCATAGATATTGACGAGAATAGCTTGCCAATAACCGACCTGCTTCGCAGTATCCGAGAATCTCGTTCCAGGCTTACGTCAATGAATTTCCTCATTTACGATCCCTATCGTCTCCAAAATGATACCCCATTCGTCTCCGCTTCACCTATGTACACTTTCCTTCCAATGACACGCTTCTGTAACACCACGAAGCAGCAATCAGTATCTCAATCGACGTTGTTTGGTCTTTATGTTTTGGCTCATCGGGGCAGACATCAAGCATTGAGTGAGTAGAGGAGTACGTATTAATTTCTGACCATTACTTCTGTATCTGACAGTACTCAGTTCATAGCCCTCTACCTCCTGAATAGTTCTGACTCTAAAGATCAGGGATGCCTAGGTTTTAAGGCACTGACGCAGTTTTTTCCTTCCTGTACTAGAACATCATTGAAACGTCGCGCAAGCAGGAAGTTCTTCATTGTTGAAGTTTTCTGGAGATTATAGTGGTTGGGGAGAGAGGTTGTGGATCGTCCATAGCAGCAGCAGTTATCGTTTAGCCGCACCAAAAATTGTCTGCCCAGAATAGCGCACAAGCAAAAATGCGCGCATGTTAAGAGCGTTGTGGCAGTTCTGGAACACTGAATTACCGTTAATTCCTTTTAGTTTTGGTGTGCTACTTGATGTTTACCTTTTGTCCTCAACGACGTGCAACGCAGGCTTCGCTGTGGCAGTTATTCTCTCTTCGTGTTGAGAGGTCCATTTAAAAATTCAAGCAGTCGTCGCTTCTGGAGGAGGAAATTAGGACGTAGTTCGATAGTAGATTAAAAACTTGCAACTTGCGCATATTATAACTTTTTCTTTTATTTTGGTCATCAGTCTTCTGACTGATTCGATGCGGCCCGCCACCAATTCCTCTCCTGTGCCAACCTCTTCATCTCAGAGCAGCACTTACAACCTACGTCCTCAATTACTTGCTGGATGTATCGCAATCTTTGTCTTCCTCTACAATTTTTTCCCTCTACAGCTCCCTCTAGTACCATGGAAGTCATTTCTTCATGTCTTAACTTATGTTCGTTCATCCTGTCCCTTCTCCTTATCAGTGTTTTCCATATACACTCCTGGAAATTGAAATAAGAACACCATGAATTCATTGTCCCAGGAAGGGGAAACTTTATTGACACATTCCTGGGGTCAGATACATCACATGATCACACTGACAGAACCACAGGCACATAGACACAGGCAACAGAGCATGCACAATGTCGGCACTAGTACAGTGTATATCCACCTTTCGCAGCAATGCAGGCTGCTATTCTCCCATGGAGACGATCGTAGAGATGCTGGATGTAGTCCTGTGGAACGGCTTGCCATGCCATTTCCACCTGGCGCCTCAGTTGGACCAGCGTTCGTGCTGGACGTGCAGACCGCGTGAGACGACGCTTCATCCAGTCCCAAACATGCTCAATGGGGGACAGATCCGGAGATCTTGCTGGCCAGGGTAGTTGACTTACACCTTCTAGAGCACGTTGGGTGGCACGGGATACATGCGGACGTGCATTGTCCTGTTGGAACAGCAAGTTCCCTTGCCGGTCTAGGAATGGTAGAACGATGGGTTCGATGACGGTTTGGATGTACCGTGCACTATTCAGTGTCCCCTCGACGATCACCAGTGGTGTACGGCCAGTGTAGGAGATCGCTCCCCACACCATGATGCCGGGTGTTGGCACTGTGTGCCTCGGTCGTATGCAGTCCTGATTGTGGCGCTCACCTGCACGGCGCCAAACACGCATACGACCATCATTGGCACCAAGGCAGAAGCGACTCTCATCGCTGAAGACGACACGTCTCCATTCGTCCCTCCATTCACGCCTGTCGCGACACCACTGGAGGCGGGCTGCACGATGTTGGGGCGTGAGCGGAAGACGGCCTAACGGTGTGCGGGACCGTAGCCCAGCTTCATGGAGACGGTTGCGAATGGTCCTCGCCGATACCCCAGGAGCAACAGTGTCCCTAATTTGCTGGGAAGTGGCGGTGCGGTCCCCTACGGCACTGCGTAGGATCCTACGGTCTTGGCGTGCATCCGTGCGTCGCTGCGGTCCGGTCCCAGGTCGACGGGCACGTGCACCTTCCGCCGACCACTGGCGACAACATCGATGTACTGTGGAGACCTCACGCCCCACGTGTTGAGCAATTCGGCGGTACGTCCACCCGGCCTCCCGCATGCCCACTATACGCCCTCGCTCAAAGTCCGTCAACTGCACATACGGTTCACGTCCACGCTGTCGCGGCATGCTACCAGTGTTAAAGACTGCGATGGAGCTCCGTATGCCACGGCAAACTGGCTGACACTGACGGCGGCGGTGCACAAATGCTGCGCAGCTAGCGCCATTCGACGGCCAACACCGCGGTTCCTGGTGTGTCCGCTGTGCCGTGCGTGTGATCATTGCTTGTACAGCCCTCTCGCAGTGTCCGGAGCAAGTATGGTGGGTCTGACACACCGGTGTCAATGTGTTCTTTTTTCCATTTCCAGGAGTGTATTTCTTTCCTCTCCGATTCTGCGCAGAACCTCCTCATTCCTTACCTTAACAGTCCACCTAATTTTCAACATTCGGCTGTAGCACCACATCTCAAATGCTTCGATTCTCATCTGTTCTGGTTTTTCCACGGTCCATGTTTCACTATCATACAATGCTGCACTCCAGATGTACATTGTCAGAAATTTCTCCCCCAAATTAAGTCCTATATTTGATATCAGTAGACTTCTCTTGGCCAGGAATACCCTTTTTGCCAGTGCTAGTCTGCGTGTGGTGTCCTCCTTGCTCCGTCCGTCATTGGTTATTTTACTGCCTACGTAGCACAATCCCTTAACTTCATCTACTTCGTGACCTTCAATCCTGATATTAAGTTTCTCGCTGTTCTCATTTATGCTGTTTGTCATTACTTTCGCCTTTCTTCGATTTACTCTCAATCCATATTCTGTACTCATTAGAGTGTTCATTGCATTCAGCAGATCATGAAATTCTTCTTCACTTTCACTCAGCATAGCAATGTCATCAGCGAATCGTATCATTGATATTCTTTTATCTTGAATTTTAGTTACACTCCTGAATCTTTCTTTTACTTCCATAATAGCTTCTTCTACGTACAGATTGAACAGTAGGGGCGAAGGACTACATCCCTGTCTTACACCCTTTTTAATCTGAGAAATTCGTTCTTTCTCGTCCAGTTTTATTATTCCCTCTTGGTTCATGTGCATATTGTATATTACCCGTCTCTCCCTATAGCTTACCCCTATTTTTGTCATAATTCCGAACATCTTGCACCATTTGACATTGTCGAACGCCTTTTCCAGGTCGACAAATCTTATGTACGTGTCTTGATTTTCTTTAGTCTTGCGTCCAACCGCAATGTCAGAGTTGCCTGTCTCGTGCCTTTACCTTTTCTGAAGCCAAACCGATGGTCATCTAGCACATCCTCAATTTTCTTCTCCATTCTTCTGTATATTACTCCTGTTAGCAACTTGGATGCTGATTGTGAGGTAACGCTCGCACTTGTCAGTTCTTGTAGTCTTCGGAATTGTGTGGATGATATTTTTCCAAAAGTCAGATGGTATGACGCCAGACACATACGAACGTGAATAGTTGTTTTGTTGCCACTTTCCTCAATGATGTTACAAAATCTGATGGAGTGTTATCTATCCCTTCTGACTTATTTGATTTTAAGTACTCTAAAGCTCTCTTAAATTCTGATTTTAATACTAGATCCCCTATCTCTTCTTAATAGACTCCTGTTTCTTCTTCTGTCACATTAGACAAATCTTCCGCCTCATACAGGCCTCCAATTCCACCTCTCCTCTGCATTTAACAGTGGAATTCCCGTTGCACTCTTAATGTTACAACACTTGCTTTTAGTTTCGCCCAAGGTTGTTTTGACTTTCCTGTATGCTGAGTCTCTCCTTCCGACAGTCATTTCTTTAGCGATTTCTTCACATTTTTCATGCAGCCATTTCGTCTGAGCTTCCCTGCACTTCGGTATTTATTTCATTCCCCACAGACTTGTGTTTCTGTATTCCTGAGTTCCCGGAACATTTTTATACTTTTTCCTTTCATCGATCAACTAAATATTTCTTCCGTTTCCCACGGTTTCTTCGCAATTACCTTCTTTGTACCTATGTTTTTCTTTCCAGCATCTGTGATTGCCCTTTCTAGAGATGTCCATTCCTCTTCAACTGTACTGCCTACTTCTACTTAGAGAGCACAATTATATACGTCTTTCTGCCTCGGCTCAAAAGACCGACAGACATGGAGATTGGTGGAAAAACAAATGATGTACATAAAGTAATTGCTTTTTTAACCTTCAATTTTTTATTAACTGACTGAGATGATCATACCTCCAAACAATATCTTTGCCGTCCAAACAATATCTTTGCCGCATGGGGTCTGCGCGAAAATTTATTTATATGTGTAGGCAATTTAAAGAACATACACAAAATCTACAGTCATGTTGGGTCTTATGGAGTTCCATAAATAGGTAATCGTCGGTGGTCGCGTAGGGTATACATGACAACTCACAAATCCTCTACTGATATCTTGAGTAACAGTGTACACCCAATGAAAGCATGTAGAGTACTACGAAAGCCCAAAAATAAATCAGAACTGTTTCGAAAATATAAAATTTCATATTTTTACGTGATAGGAATCTCTGAAACGGTAGAGATGATTTTGCGAAATCTGTTGCAAACAAGGTGAATGCAAAGTAGATGCTTATGTCTAGTGAATGGCAAATATCGTACGACTAATGACAAATCGATACTCGTGATATGGCACGCCGTGTCTAGTTTTGGAACTATTTTCTCGTGACGTATGTATCTTCGCTTTACAGTGTACTAGTTGGGACAGGTAATCTTATTTGATGAATCACATTGCCCCCTGATTAGAATGGATGTGTTTCAGCGGATCGTGTGACATTCATTGGAGAACAAATATTCTTCAGCTGTTACTGGATGAACTCAAGTTAGTGTTGGCAGCGTCATTGCCTGGGTAGTGTTGTGCATACATTCTGTTGGATCGTTAATAGACATAGAAGGCACTTTTGACCGACTTGTCCACAATTTCAAGCTAGATGATCGTGTTCATTCGTATATGACGGCCATCTTCTCTAGAGAAGAGGAAATCGTTCAGAAAATAATGAGCCTCGCTATATTCCAGGAAGTGGGGAGAGAAGTGGAAGCAGTGGCTATCTGTAGTCCCACCTCGACTGTAAAACTCGAGAGGTGGCCAGTGGTGGAACCACCGGACTCTTGGTTCAAATGGCTCTGGGCACTATGGGACTTAACATCTGAGGGAATCAGTCCCCTAGAACTTAGAACTACTTAAATCTAACTAACCTAAGGACATCACACACATCCATGCCCGAGGCAGGATTCGAACCTGCGACCGTAGCGGTCACGCGCTTCCAGACTGAAGCACCTAGAACCGCTCGCCCACTGCGGCCGGCCCACCGGACTCATAATCGGAAGCAACGGCGTTTTGTATCTCCCTCCAGCTTTTCAGATTTTCCGTACAATTTGCTAATGGATAGAGGAACAGCAGCTGTTTTGTTTATGCGTAGCAACAATAACACCATCAGTTACCACATTAGTTTTTCTTAACTGCAACCTGTTTCGAAGATGCGATCCACCACCTCCAGGCTCCTAGACAGATACAGCAAACACATCTTTGTCGCACTGTTCGTTAAATCGGTTCAGTACAATTCATTTAAAGACTAGTGTGATAATGACATGTTTGATGCATATTCCTAGAGGCCTGAAGATGGCGTACTGTCTCACCGAAACCGGTTGCAATTAAATAAAAGTAACACACACAGTTGGTCGTGTTATTGCTGCTACAGATTTCAGATTTTCCTACACTGCCTAAAGAAAATGCCTGCATGGTTCCATTGAGAAGCCCTGTGTTGATTTGTTTCCCTATTTTTCTCTGATCCAAGCTTGTGATCCGTCTCTAACGGTCCTATCATCAACAGAATGCTAAACCCTGACATTCTTACTCCTCATCTATCGTCGTGTTTGTTATGCGAATCCTTCGCCACACACTGTTCACAAGCTGTAAGAAGCATTGCGAACATTATGGATCCGGAAGATAACCGTGAAGACATATTAGTATATGATCGTGAGCCTTTCATCTCATCTAGATGAATGGCCAGTTATGAACAGCGGTTACTCTGAACATTTACAGGTTCTCGTGACATAATATAGGGTACCTGTAGTGTGTCAGTGCTGTTTAATAAAGGAATTTTCTTGTATATTACCCTATTAAAAGCATTTCTAAGTGCAATAGGTTGAGAATTTTGATTTTCCAGAAGATGACGACTAAGAAAAATTGTTGTTGTGTACTTCAGTCCGAAGGCTGGTTTGATCCAGCTTTCAACTAGTCTACACTGAAAATTTCTGCACAATTATTGCAAGGTACATGCACTTGTGCCTTCTTGCTGAATCAAGACTTAGCGCACGTCTACAGTTTTTGCTTACCCTCTTCCCCCTCTTCCCTCTTTCGCCCCCTACCCTCCACCGCTCATTTCTCTCAATTGTCGCGTAAACTATTCCTTGAAGCGACAGGAGGTGTCGTATTAAGCGCGTCATCAGCCAGGTGAGCCTGACATTGTATTTTTCGTCTGTGTGAAATCAGTGCATGGGAACGTCACCATCAAGTTTAAAAAGCAAATGTTATTATTTTAATGAATTTTATTAATACATTCGGTACAAGGTTAGATTTGGGTGTGTTACAAATGGTAACCACATGTTTAGTTAATTTTCTACGTGCATTGTATCCGAATTCAGAATAATGTCTACAGATTTATACACTTTTCCTTCGTTTTTGTCTAACCGGTGTTTGTTTCTTCTTGTACTGACACTGACTGGAGTTTCTGCATGTAAACGCCGTATGGGAGCATTCGCCAACAGTTTTCAAAAAGTTTTGATTGATACTTACCGTCCGGTCACATCATGGAACATACAGCACATTCACAAAGGCAGCGATCAGAAATAGACTGAATCCTAACTTTTGATACCATTTTACTGTCCTTCTCAACGGACTGCTACACGCACTCATCTGATTACAAAAGTCAACAGCAGTTTTCCACTTGTTATACATTCAGTAATAATTCTGGGCTTCCGATAAACTCCTCTTTTGGTTTTCTAGTTTTCTGTTTCACACGAATACACATCGAAGTTTTCGATGGCTCACCTGAAGATGACTGGCAGGTGTCTAGTCGAAATATCGTGGAGTGAAGTTTACGACGACCGCTGCAGTCCTGAAATCTCTTCGAACAATTGTAACTGTGTTGCCGATGACTCACGACTTCATTTATTTCACGAAGTAAGACAATCTTGTACTTTTACTTTTGAAAGAGTGTAGAAAATGGTTTTGTAATCCGGAACATAGGCCGTGTAAAATAAAAAGGTTGGAACATTTGGGTAAATAGTGTATTTTCTTTTAAAATTAAGTCTTTCTCTCTGGCTATACTCTTTGTCTGACAAGGCTAAACTCCTTACCAGCCAAGGGGGATTTGCCAGTTTCTAGAACAGAGCGTTGTCTTTCATTCTGTTATTCTGCTTGAAAAATTTAAAATAACATTAGATGCTAGTACCTTGTCGACTGCTCACATCTGCAGGAGAAGTGGTTTACCTGTAAGTTAACCAGTTGAGAGTCGAAACCAGGTACCAGTCTCGTACTATGCACGTGGGCTTTACCTATGACACCCGTTGTCT
Source organism: Schistocerca nitens (assembly GCF_023898315.1). Taxonomy (NCBI): domain Eukaryota; kingdom Metazoa; phylum Arthropoda; class Insecta; order Orthoptera; family Acrididae; genus Schistocerca; species Schistocerca nitens. Next base: position 228,118,852 of record NC_064622.1, read on the forward strand.
TCTAAAAGTCCTCAGAACGCATTAATTTTTCACGAAACTTAGAGATATTATCAAACGATGCAGAATTATATAATATAGCCCGTAAAATACTGAACACTCGACTGCAAAATTACACGATATAAAAGAAACACATAAGGCAAAAAAATGAAAGGCACTTAGCATATCCGATGGTATCCATTCCAGCCCGTCCAGTGATGGAAAACGTCATGAAATGTATAGTTGAAACTGGGCTCCCAACTCAAACCTGTTTTCCTTAATTTAATACCAACACAAACTCGTGCTATACTTCACCTACTTCCTCTTCTGTCTGTGCACTGCCTACAAGACACTAAATAAAAGCAGGATCTCTTCAGTAAATCTCTGGCAAATAGCTACTCTCCGTTTATAACCGAGGAGGAGTATCTTTATCACCATCCGACGTTATGGCCATAAAGAAGCAGACTTTTAGAACTTCATCATGTCTGCGTACAAGTGTTCCGCCAGGACATTTCCGCGTAGCTGTTCTTTGCCCCAGTTCTCCTCCTTTAACCAGAAGCTCGCAGGTTGTCCTAGCACTTCGCTGTAACAATTTCATGAATAATGCGCCGACAGAGAGAGGGAGAGATTGCGCTCAGTTCTTCTTATAATCGTGAACCAAGTATCTCTTGAAACGATGAAAATGGATAAGGGGTGTGATCGAAATACAACCCTCTCTCCGCATCGTATACCTTACATCGGTACCATTTGTGAAGATATCTTTCATTTCGCGTTGTCTTCTTTGGACTTTAGAATTGCACTACACAAAGCCCTAGCACAGAGTATCTTACCGGTGATAAGACAGTGGCAGAGTTGAAAGTTTTCTAATCTTGTTCATCTTTTTTTATAACTTCTCTTCCGGCTGTCGTGACTATTGGAAATAATTAGGCTCTGTACGAACATCATGTATGTTCTCTCATCCCTTCAGTTCCTTAATTAATCATATCAATAGCAAAATCACAGTATACCACACAGTCTCAGATACCTAAACGGCATACTACAGCGAGGAATGTAACGCATTCTTGTCCAGCGTTTTAAAATCCTTGCGAAACACATCTGAAAATGGATCTCTGCTTTTGGTTTTGAACAAATGACAGAGCATATTTATTCAGACTGCGTTTTCGAGATTTGAGAAAAGCGAGACTCGATAATGACTGTATAAAAACCGAATGTATCAGACGCTCTGCAACTGAGTTTCGATTAAAAACAAGTTAGAAAAAATACAATTACTACTAAAAGTTATGTTACCAATGCCGACATAATGGGTGACAGATTTTAATCTTATGAAATACTTTGTCTTAAATACTGAAATTTCCTCAGAACCTTATGCATGTCCAAAGGGTTTAAGAGAATATAGTATTGTGTAATAACGAGTAAATCTTGAAGACTTTATGGAGGAACAACACAAAACAAAATCATAAGCGACGATGCACAAGAATATCAAACATGGACCTCTCAAGCTCCAGGCGTAACAAACTAGCAAACGATTGTAAGTAGGAATCTTCACAGTCAGCAGTGGTGGTGGAGGTAAAACAAAACGCAGAGAAGTTGTTTGGAAGGTGGTTGCCGATCTGAAATAGGAAAGATCAGATTCGGGCGGAGAGAGAAGGGTTGGGGGGTGAACATACTTGAAACATCACTTGTTTATTACAAACCGATTTTGATGACGATAGCACAGTCCCTAACAGTGACTATAGGACCACGGATGTTTTAGATTTGTGTCTAGTACGTAAAGCTGTCCTCGCACTGACGACTGATTAGAACGGCACAGTTCTTTACCAGACATGGCCCTCTTGGAAGTGTTACGCCCTTGCATTACTCCGACTTTTGAATTTCCTTACTCGGCCAGTTACAGGGGAGGCGGGCGTAAAATTCAAGTTGATTCCGAACTACAGTGCAGCTTGACAAAAGTAACAGAAGCGATGAATATCAGAAAAAACCCTAGGCCCATCTGTGAATTACGAGGGGCGTTTGTAAAGTCCGTGGATAGTCTGAGAGATGGCACCAACGGCGCGGATGGCGGTCATGTTTAGTTAGTAGAAAAAAAAGGGGGGGAGGTTCAAATGGCTCTGAGCACTTAACTTCTGAGGTCATCAGTCCCCTAGGACTTAGAACTACTTAAAACTAACTAACCTAAGGACATCACACACATCCATGCCCGAGGCAGCATTCGAACCTGCGACCGTAGCGGTCGCGCGGTTCCAGACTGTAGCGCCTAGACCCGCTCGGCCACTCCGGCCGGCAGTTAGTAGCATCTGTGGAAAGTACGCATGGCGAGTTTCAGCCTTATTGGTGTATTTCTTTGTGTTTGTCATTCATGTGAATCAAGCAAGTCGACTGATTGTCAGAAAATGGACGAAAACGAATTTCGTGTGGTGATTAAACATTACTTTATGAAAGGCAAAACGACTCAGGAGACTAAATAGAAGTTTGATGACGAGTACGGTGACTCTGCAGCTTTGATTTCAAATTTTCGGAGTTGTCATAAGGGCACAAGTGATGCTTAAACGTTCTGGACGCACTGTGGAGGTTACGACTCCAGAAATCATTGATAAAATCCATGATATGGTGATGGATGACAGAAGAGTTAAGCTGCATGAGATTGATAGTGCTGCGGGCATCTCGAATGAACTGGTAGATAATATTTTGCGTAAACGTTTGGACATGAGAAAGCTATCCGTAAGATGGGTTCCGCGATTGCTCACGCTTGAACAAAAACGGACTCGTGTGAAGTGTTGCAAGGATGGTTTGCAGCTGTTCAGGAAGAATCCACAGGACTTTAAGCGCCGTTTCGTCACTGTGAATGAAACATGGATATATTACTATACTCCAGAGACCAAACAACAGTCTAAACAATTGATTACCAAGGGAGAATCTGCACCAAAAAGGCGAAGACCAGTCTTTCGGCCGGAAAGGTTATGGCGACTGCCTTTTGGGATTCGCAAGGGATAATCCTTATCGACTATCTAGAGAAGGGTAAAACTATTACACATGCATATTATTCATCGTTATTGGACCGTTTGAAAACCGAGATGCAACATAAACGCCGGCGATTGAACCGCAAAAAGTTCTTTGCTATCACTGCACCAGCACACATCTCAGCAGTTGTGGTCGCAAAATTAATGGAAATAGAATTCCAATTCGTTTCACACACACACACCCGTATTCTACAGACTTGGCTCCCTCGGACTGCTATTTGTTTCCTAATTTGAAGAAATGGCTGGCAGGACAAAGATTTTATTCAAATGAGGAGGTGATTGCAACAAGTAATTGCTATTTTGCAGACTTGGATCAACGAATTACAACAGCGTTGGGCGAAGTTCATAAGTCTAAAAGGAGACTGTGTCGAAAAATAAAAAAGGTTTATCCCAAACACGTAAGTAGTTTTTATTTTTGCATGGACTTTTCAAACGCCCCTCGTAAATACCGGAACTCAAAATTTGTAATCTGTTATTTGTATGTAGAAGCTATTTCTATGTACAAGAAATGGAAAACGTGAACAATTGCACTAATATAAATTTCAAGAAAATGCAAAACACAAGGAAAGATACTTTCGGGAAACATGAAGCACCTTACCGAGTTATCAACTTGGCTAATTATCCCTGTTACTGTTGCATCAATTTTCAATACATATTATTGCTCACAACCAACATTATACACTCCTGGAAATGGAAAAAAGAACACATTAACACCGGTGTGTCAGACCCACCATACTTGCTCCGGACACTGCGAGAGGGCTGTACAAGCAATGATCACACGCACGGCACAGCGGACACACCAGGAACCGCGGTGTTGGCCGTCGAATGGCGCTAGCTGCGCAGCATTTGTGCACCGCCGCCGTCAGTGTCAGCCAGTTTGCCGTGGCATACGGAGCTCCATCGCAGTCTTTAACACTGGTAGCATGCCGCGACAGCGTGGACGTGAACCGTATGTGCAGTTGACGGACTTTGAGCGAGGGCGTATAGTGGGCATGCGGGAGGCCGGGTGGACGTACCGCCGAATTGCTCAACACGTGGGGCGTGAGGTCTCCACAGTACATCGATGTTGTCGCCAGTGGTCGGCGGAAGGTGCACGTGCCCGTCGACCTGGGACCGGACCGCAGCGACGCACGGATGCACGCCAAGACCGTAGGATCCTACGCAGTGCCGTAGGGGACCGCACCGCCACTTCCCAGCAAATTAGGGACACTGTTGCTCCTGGGGTATCGGCGAGGACCATTCGCAACCGTCTCCATGAAGCTGGGCTACGGTCCCGCACACCGTTAGGCCGTCTTCCGCTCACGCCCCAACATCGTGCAGCCCGCCTCCAGCGGTGTCGCGACAGGCGTGAATGGAGGGACGAATGGAGACGTGTCGTCTTCAGCGATGAGAGTCGCTTCTGCCTTGGTGCCAATGATGGTCGTATGCGTGTTTGGCGCCGTGCAGGTGAGCGCCACAATCAGGACTGCATACGACCGAGGCACACAGGGCCAACACCCGGCATCATGGTGTGGGGAGCGATCTCCTACACTGGCCGTACACCACTGGTGATCGTCGAGGGGACACTGAATAGTGCACGGTACATCCAAACCGGCATCGAACCCATCGTTCTACCATTCCTAGACCGGCAAGGGAACTTGCTGTTCCAACAGGACAATGCACGTCCGCATGTATCCCGTGCCACCCAACGTGCTCTAGAAGGTGTAAGTCAACTACCCTGGCCAGCAAGATCTCCGGATCTGTCCCCCATTGAGCATGTTTGGGACTGGATGAAGCGTCGTCTCACGCGGTCTGCACGTCCAGCACGAACGCTGGTCCAACTGAGGCGCCAGGTGGAAATGGCATGGTAAGCCGTTCCACAGGACTACATCCAGCATCTCTACGATCGTCTCCATGGGAGAATAGCAGCCTGCATTGCTGCGAAAGGTGGATATACGCTGTACTAGTGCCGACATTGTGCATGCTCTGTTGCCTGTGTCTATGTGCCTGTGGTTCTGTCAGTGTGATCATGTGATGTATCTGACCCCAGGAATGTGTCAATAAAGTTTCCCCTTCCTGGGACAATGAATTCACGGTGTTCCTATTTCAATTTCCAGGAGTGTATGTTCTACAGTGAACATCGACCTTACGGAAAACAAAAACTGCTAAGCGAGCGCATTCTGTGTGCCGTTACAGACGGATATCCAAGAGTTATATTGCACATTGTAAATTGTCGTCGCGTAAAGGAAGTGTGTAGAGCCATAGTGAAATGCAACCTGGTGTTTTAACACAGAAAGTAATGTTCCTTCTCCTTTTCTTTTCTTCAAGTCTTCACAACATCCACTATCGCCTACACCGTAGTCCCGATAATGCGCAAAACATATGATTTCGCCGCGTGACGTAATGACGTGGGTGAAGGCAGCATTCTACTGGCGAACTGGGATCAAGCAGTTGTGGACTCATTTTGAAAAGGGCCCCCAGGATCGCTTTGACGTGAGAGAGAAAGTTAATTACACTCAAGCTCATAAATTAAGGATAATTGCAGAATTCGGCGCCACACAACGTGGCACTACACCAAACTGGCGCTAATAGCATAGGCACATAGGGAACGCACACGACACACACCTGTAAGTCCACGGTATTGGTGATAAGTTGAGAAAACCGTCCCGAAACACATGTCTTATAAAACGCCACTGTTTCCTGCGCATGTACCCCGACATCAATATGGGATATAATCAACATGCACACGTACACAGGCCGCACAACGGTTTGGCATACTCTGGATCAGGTGGTCGAGCAGCTGCTGGGGTATAGCTTCCCATTCTTGCACCAGTGCCTGTCGGACTTGAAGTGTCGTAGGGGTTTGAAGACGAGCAGCGATACGTTGATCGAGAGCATCCCAGACGTGCTCCTGATATCTTCTGTTTCAAGGTACTCCTCCACGATGTTAGCTTGGTGGGGCCGTGCGTTATCATACATCAGTAGGAAGGTGGGACCCAATGCACCCCTGAAAAGGCGGACATACAGGTGCAAAATGACGTCCCGATACACCTGACCTATTACAGTTCCTCTGTCAAAGACATGCAGGGGTACGTCCACCCCACACCATCAAACCACGATCTCCATTCAGGTCCATTTCAAGGGTATTAAGGGGTTGGTATCCGGTTCCTGGCTCACGCCAGATGAAAACATGGCGAGAATCACTGTTTAGACTATACCTTGACTCGCCGTGAACATAATCTGGCACCACTGTCCCAGTGACCATGTACTGTGTTCTTGACACCAGGCTTTACGGGCTCTCCTGTGACCAGGAGTCAGTGTAATGCACCTTGCAGGTCTCCGGACGAATAAACCATGTCTGTTCAGTCGTCTGTAGACTGTCTGTCTGGAGACAACTGTTCCAGTGGCTGCGGTAATGTCCCGAGCAGGGCTACCTGCAGTACTCCGTGGCCGTCTGAAGGCACTGATGGTGAGATATATGTCTTCTTGTGGTGTTGTACACTGTGAACGTCCCGTACTGTAGCGCCTGGACAGGTTTCCTGTCTGCTGGAATCGTTGCCATAACCTTGAGATCACACTTTGTGGCACACAGAGGGCCAGTGCTACGACCTGCTGTGTTTGAGCAGCCTCCAGTCGCCCTAGTATTCTACCGCTCATAACGTCATCAATATGCGTTCTTTGAGCCATTTTCAACACACAGTCACCATTAGCACGTCTGAAAACGTCTGCACACTGACTCACTGCAGCTTACTCTGACATGCACCAATAGACCTTTGCGTATGTGAACTGCTGCCAGCGCCACCGTGCGACGACCGCAGGTCAAATGCACCGCATGGTCATACTCCGAGGTGATTTAAACCCGCAAACCGCCCACCACAGCGTTGTTTCACCATGTATCAGCATTATCCTTAATTTATGAGTATGAGTGTAGTTCGGCTATTACAACACTGAGAAGATTGCTGCAGCTAAAGTGGGTGAACATTAATAAAACTGGCAAACTGCATGGACGGATTCCTGACTGGAGAAGGAGGAAAAAAAGTCCAATGAACATGTGTCCGTAAATGCATCGTTGCCACAGTGAATGACGCTGACGAATTAAGTTCCTCTGACGTGCCGTGTCTGTAGCACACAGACGATGATTATGTAGAATGATGAGGCCAGTTCTGGGAAAGGTTGCTTCGTCGATAACAAGGACTGATGACACAGATCTCATAATTGTGATGGTCTGGTGCACAAACCACCGACAAAATCCGCAGCTGATAATCCTCGCACACGTTGCAGGTGATAGGGATAAAATGGTTCAAATGGCTCTGAGCACTATGGGACTCAACTGCTGAGGTCATTAGTCCCCTAGAACTTAGAACTAGTTAACTAACCTAAGGACATCAGAAACATCCATGCCCGAGGCAGGATTCGAACCTGCGACCGTAGCGGTCTTGCGGTTCCAGACTGCGGCGCCTTTAACCGCACGGCCACTTCGGCCATCATGTGATAGGGATAGTAGCGGTTGTTATGCAGGTTACATATAATCGTACTGTGGCTTACACCATGTTGGCGGGCTACTTGCCTGGAGTTTTACCTCAGTGTCCTGTAGAATCCAGTCCTCCATATCTGGTGTACCCACAGTCCGCCGCCTCCCTAAGCTTTCGTCAGTCTGAAAGGACTCATGATCACACAAAAGCTCGAAAAGGGCTTGAAATGTTGTGTGACGTGGTTGGTGTCTGTGAGGGTACTTGTTTTGGTACAGCCGTGCTGTCTCTCGACCGTTTCCATCCGTTTAGCCGTACACAAACACCATCTCGGTTTGTTCCCGACATGGATACCGAACCATACTACTGCTTTCAGTACTCTGTGTCAATCACACAACCTGCAACACACAAGGAACACACTGCACATGGTCAGAGGAACTTTTATTTGTCGGCCGGCCTGAGTGGCCGTGCGGTTCTAGGCGCTACAGCCTGAAACCGCGAGACCGCTACGGTCGCAGGTTAGAATCCTGCCTCGGGCATGGATATGTGTGATGTCCTTAGGTTAGTTAGGTTTAAGTAGTTCTAAGTTCTAGGGGACTGATGACCTGAGTAGTTAAGTCCCATAGTGCTCAGAGCCATTTTTTTTTATTTGTCAGCGCCCTCTACCGTGGCAACGATGCGTTTCCGGCCACATGTTCATGGGACACTTTTCCTCTATTTCCAATCAGGAATTCGTCCCTGCGTTTTGTCTGTTTTATTAATGTCCACCCTGTATTTCTACGTGTATCCGGCAACCGTAACAGTCCCCCCGTGGTCTCCGCTTAATCTCTCAAGTGCTTCCTTGCAAAACCTACGAAATCTCGGAAGCGAATAGTCACGGGATGGTAGTTGAGACGCATAAGAATCAGTCACACAGTACTAGGCAATTCGATTTTGACAGGGACTGTACAGTTTATTTTTTTTTTTTTCAAGAAACCTCGCCGATTCCGTTCGTTCTACCAAAACCCGCAGTTCTCCCCAGAAATACAACAAGGCTGTCGCCGATAATCATTGTGCACTTATAAAATGCCATCAGTTCTCTCTAACGGGCTCCCAAAGTAGTACTTAATATATAAGGGGCAGTAAAATGAAAACGAGACAAATGGCAAAAAAGTTAGTAAACTGCTTGTTATTTCAAAAGTAATCAAATGAAATGATAATTAAAACGACACCCTAGCTGCAAACAGGCGTTGATGTACATCATTGGGGACAGGTTGAAAATGTGTGCCCAATGTGTGCCCCGACCGGGACTCGAACCCGGGATCTCCTGCTTATATGGCAGACGCTCTGTTCATCTGAGACACCGAGGGCATAGAGGATGGTGCGCCTGCAGGGACTTATCCCTTGCACGCTCCCCGTGAGACCCACATTCCCATCATGTCCACACCACTACATTCGTAGTACGCCTGATAGATGTTTGCTCATCACACTCATTACTCGTGGCAGGTTAATCTACCAAGTCCCGTACGAGTTGGGGCATAGCGCGTGCGTTCGCACAAGAAGGTCAATGGCCGGGTAGCCATATTTTAACTATATATGAAGGTAGTATCTGTTTCCGAAAGAACAGATACCATTGATGACCGTGCAGCTTCTTTAGAATGAAATGATAATTAAATCGACACCCTAGCTGCAAACAGGCGTTGATGTTCATCACTGGGGACATGTTGAAAATGTGTGCCCCGACCGGGACATGAACCCGGGATCTCCTGATTAAATGGCAGACGCTATATCCATCTGAGCCAACCGAGGGCACAGAGGATAGTGGCTCAGATGGATATAGCGTCTGTCATGTAATCAGGAGATCCCGGGTTCATGTCCCGATCGGGGCACACATTTTCATCATGTCCCACATGATGTATATCAACGCCTGTCTGCAGCTAGAGTATCAATTTAATTATCATTTCATTCTAGAGAAGCTGCACGGTTATCAATGGTATCTGTTCTTTCGCGAACAGATACTACCTTCATATATAGTCAAAAGTAATCGCCGAACTCTTAATACATTTACCTTACAGTAGGACAAGACAGTCAGTGCCCTTATGGAGAAATGTTGGCTGTTGTCTACGGAACCATAATTGTACCCACGCGAGCACTTCTACGTCCGAAGCAAATCTACGTCCACAAATGAATTTCTTCAGGACTCCAAAAATGTGGAAATCGCATGGAGACAGAACAAGACTGTATGGAAGACGCTTCTGGGCTTCCCAGCGAAACTCCTGTAGCTTAGACGAAACAACGGTCACGCCAGTTCAGCGAAACTCATGAAGAACTTTTTGTTTGACTGCACGCCAGCTGCTCATTGACATTCTGGAACACGACGCCACAATTAACGCACTGCAGTACGCGGACACTTTGCAAAAATTAAAGCGCACCACCAAGCCCAAACGCCCAGGTATGTTGATGGACGGCCTCATTCTGTTGCACGATAATGACCACCAACATTTTTACAAGGTTGTCTCCACTGCGCAGCAAAAGTTTCGCTAGGAAGCCGTCGCAGATCAGTGATACAATTCCTATCTCTCCCAATGCGATTTCCATATTTTTGGAGGCTTGAAGAAAGACTTTCGTGACCGTTGATTTGCTTCGGACTAAGAGGTGGACGCCTGTGTCATCAGTTAGTTGGTATCCTGGTCTTCCTCTGGTCCACTTCCCAATAACCAATCCTTGTAGAGCGTCTTTTATAATGTGGGCTCTTCTCATCCACTGTCCTAGACAATTTGTTTTTATTCCCTTAACTGTTTAGAGGATTTGTCTTTTCTCTTCATCCTGTGTAACAAAACTCATCTTTTGTTTTACCAGTCCATTTCACACTTCCTCAGCTCTAAGTATAGGGTTTTGTACTGTAAGGAATCAACGGAGATGTTGTTGAGGGTGACCAGTTTCCTATATCTACAACAGTAATACACTCGTGGATTAATACGGTTCTTTATTTATATGACCTTGAAGTATTTACTTATGCTGAACAGAGTCCACCTGTTGCGGTACAAGCTCATCAGTAATAGTTCTCTTACAGACAATATCGGTAATCTTGCTATTATAAACTTTAGTATGAAATGAATATCCCTGGCTGCATACTGGCGTTGATATAAGCCAACAGGGACAGTTGAAAATGTGTGCCCCGACCGGGACTCGAACCCGGGATCTCCTGCTTGCATGGCAGACGCTCTATCCATCTGAGCCACTGAGGACACAGAGGATAGTGCGATTGCAGGGACTTATCTCTGGCACGCCTCCCGTGAGACCCACATTCGCAACTTATTGTCCCGCACTATATTCATAGTGCCCCTGCCCATTATACTCATTACTCGCGGCTATACTGCCGATTCCCGTAAGAGTTCGGGCACTGCTTGTGTATCTGCAAAGAAGAAAATGGTCAAGTGGCCGGTGAGCCTTAACTATAAATACACAAACATTAGACCCGCTATAGTCACTAAACTGGTCGCTATGTACTGTCGTAGCCTGTGATGATCGAAACCCGCTCTACAAGTGGAATGACGGACACCAACTGGATACGTAAGTGAGTCAGTGAGACGAGGCCGAGCGTTAGAGTGGAGTGAAGAGCGCGTTGGCGGACTGTTGCTTGTGTGTGTGTCTCTGACCTCTTTTGTGAAAGGTGTGCTTGATCCAGCGCCTGCTAATCGACCTTCGCTTTATCTTTAGCGAGCAGTGTGCTGGCGACAGCTCATGCTAGCACACTAAGCACTTCTCCTGTCTCCACCGTTGTGTCCATGTTTCGGTACCACACTGAATAACACTCCACTGCTAAACATTTCATTATTCTTTTCTTTAGTTGTTTATTCGGTAAACCACAGAAAATACTTCTCATGGTGAAAAAAATTCTTTTGCAGAAGCTATTTTGTTTTTATTTCTTGATTACATGTAATGTTACTGGTTATTTTGCATCCTAGGAACCTTAAGTTATGAAATTGTACCACTAACTCATCACAATTTTCACTTTTACATATATGTACGGTGACTCTGCATATTTATGTAAATATACATGGTGACTCACCTAAAAGTTGCACCGCAGATGTTGCGGAAATGGAAAGTGTGAAAAGTGCTACTGAAGTGCGGTTTTCACAGAATGGATTGGTATTGAGGATCTCGTATTGTTAGCCAATGAACACATTGTAATAATACTTAGAAAGTGATTATTAAAAATACGAGGGCCGTTCAGAAAGTAACCTCCGGTTGATTTAAAAAAATACACCAAGTTAAATAAAAATATTTTAATATATACATCTTACAACTACATCTTTGCACTATTTTTCTACATAGTCTCCATAGCGATTGAGGCACTTATCGTATCTCTTCACAAGCTTTGAAATTCCTTCTGCATAAAAATCACCCGCTTGTGCCTGGAGCCAGCCTGTGACCGCATCTTTGAGCTCTTCGTCGTCATCAAACCGCTGTGACCCGAGCCATTTCTTCAAATGCATGAAGAGGTGATAATCACTTGGCGCCAGGTCTGGGCTGTAAGGTGGATGGTTGATAACGTCCCACTTGAAGGACTCAAGAAGGGCCGTTGTTCTGCGAGCAGAGTGAGGACGGGCGTTATCGTGCAAAAAAACGATACCGGAAGTCAGCATACCACTGCGTTTGTTCTGTATAGCCCGTCGTAACTTTTTTATTGTTTCACAGTACACGTCTTGATTAATGGTCGTACCACGTTCCATGAATCCAACCAACAACACCCCTTTGGCATCCCAAAACACCGTTGCCATCAGTTTTCTGGCAGAAAAATCTTGCGAGGCTTTTCTTGGTTTGGTAGGCGAATTTGAATGTGCCCACATCTTTGATTGTTCTTTTGTCTCAGGGTTCACGTACTTAATCCAGGTTTCGTCACCGGTCACGATTCTGTTTAACAATGGTTCTCCTTCGTCCTCATAACGTGACAGAAAGTCTAATGCAGAGGCCATTCTTTGAGTTTTGTGGTGGTCGGTAAGAATTTTGGGCACCCATCGTGCACAGAACTTACGGTAACCCAATCTTGCTGTCACTATCTCGTACAAGAGAGTCTTAGAAATCTGTGGAAAACCAGTAGACAACTCCGACATTGAGAAACGTCGATTTTCACGAACTTTTGCATCAACAGTCTGAACGAGTTCGTCAGTCACCAATGATGGTCTACCACTCCTCTCTTCATCATGAACGTTTTCTCGTCCACTTTTAAATAAACATACCCATTCACGGACAACTCCTTCACTCATAACTCTTGGTCCGTACACGGCACAAAGCTCACGATGAATAGCTGCTGCAGAATATCCTTTAGCTGTAAAAAAACTTATGACAGCACGCACTTCACATTTGGCGGGGTTTTCTATTGCAGCACACATTTCAAACTGCCACAAAAACTAAAGTAGCGCAGGTACGACGTTCACTCGACCACGGCTTGATGCCGACTGACCTGTTGAGTGCGTGAACGCACAGATGGCGTCGCTACTCCCCCCACAACCCGCACTGTGACCAATCGGAGGTTACTTTCTGAACCGCCCTCGTATATGCACCAAAATAGCTGCTTGTAATAACAAATCTCCATTTGCGACAGAGTTTTCTGCATTTATCGCCATTGTCAAGTACGTCTAGACTGATGTGATGTTCATATTACGTCGTTAGTGAACTATCTCATAACTGTCATTGTTTTAATACGGTGGAAAAGTCCGCAGCTCGTGGTCGTGCGGTAGCGTTCTCGCTTCCCGCGCCCGGGTTCCCGGGTTCGATTCCCGGCGGGGTCAGGGATTTTCTCTGCCTCGTGATGACTGGGTGTTATGTGATGTCCTTTAGGTTAGTTAGGTTTAAGTAGTTCTAAGTTCTAGGGGACTGACGACCATAGATGTTAAGTCCCATAGTGCTCCGAGCCTATGGTGGTAAATGACGTAGTACACTAAAAATAAAAAGGTTAATTACCTTATGACAGCAGTTTTATAGTTCCACTCTTACGATGCTACGAAGTATATAGCATCGGAAGAGTGGAACTGTCAAACTATTGTCACGCCGTAATTAATGTTTTATTTTCAATACATTACGTCATTTACCACCTTATTAAAATAGTGACAGTTATGAGATAGTTCACTAACGACGTAATTTGGACGTCGCATCAGTCTAGACGTACTCGTCAATGGCGATAAATGCCGAAAAAGTCTGTCCATAAATAAAGGCTATTCTAACAAATAACTGGTTCAAATGGCTCTAAGCACTATGAGACTTAACATCTTAGGTCATCAGTCCCCTAGACTTAGAACTACTTAAACCTAACTAACCGAAGGACATCACAGGCAACCATGCCCGAGGCAGGATTCGGACCTGCGACCGTAGCAGCAGTGCGGTTCCGGACTGAAGCGCTTAGAACCGCTCGGCCGCTATTGTAATAATTGCGTCGTTATCAGACGTATGTTATGCTGCTGGCCCTAAAGACGATAAACTTGGAAAATGTATTCTTTGTGCAAACATACATTTTTTTAAATGGAACAATGTCAACTGACTATGATGTGTGTTGCAGTATTCTAGTGCGAGTCGTTCACGAGATATCAGTTTTTGAAAAGTTTCCTCTCCGAAACTTGTTTGTGTCATTCAAAATGCGTACATCTACATCTACATCTACATCTACATGGTTACTCTGCAATTCACACATAAGTGCCTAGCAGAGAGATCTTTGAACCATTTTCATACTACTTCTCTACCATCCCACTCTCGAATGGCGCGTGGGAAAAACGAACACCTAAATCTTTCCGTTCGAGCTCTGATTTCTCTTATTTTATTATGATGATCATTTCTCCGTATGGAGGTGAGTGTCAACAAAATATTTTCGCATTCGGAAGAGAAAGTTGGTGATTGAAATTTCGTAAATAGATCTCGCCGCAAAGCAAACAGCCTTTGTTTCAGTGACTGCCGCCCCAAATCGCGTATCATATCAATCACACTCTGACCCCTATTGCGTGATAACACGAAACGAGCTGCCCTTCTTTGCACTTTTTCTATGTCCTCCGTCAATGCTACCTGGTAAAGATCCCATAACGCGCAGCAGTATTCCAGCAGACGACGGACAAGTGTAATGCAGGCTGTCTCTTTAGTGTGTTTGTCGCATCTTCTAAGTGTTCTGCCAACAAAGCGGAGTCTTTGTTTCGCCTTCCCCACAATATTATCTATGTGATCTTTCCAATTTAAGTTGCTCGTAATTGTAATTACTAGATAGTTAGTCGAATTGACAGCCTTTAGATTTGTGCGGTATATCGTATACCCAAAATTTATCAGATTTCTTTTAGTACCCATGTGGATGACCTCGCACTTTCCTTTGTTTAGTACCAATTGCCACTTTTCGCACCATACAGAAAATCTCTCTAGATAATTTTTTTACTGGGATTCATCGTCTGACGATTTTACTAGACGGTAAATTACAACGTCATCTGCAAACAATCTAAGGGGGCTGCTCGATTATCACCTAGGTCATTTACATAAATCAGAAACAGCAGAGGGCCTATAACACTACCTTGCGGAACGCCAGATACCACATCACTAAGAACTATGTACGATGTTGTTATACTTGCTTAAAGTGTGCTTGTGTTCCTTGAGTGCATTCGACTTGCTAGTCAGTTATTGTGTGCCTGTCAAAGCAGTAGCTCGCGAGTGGAGGATGGAATTTACCATTGCACAAAAAGCTGACAAGACCATGGCTTATGGAGAGGGTAGGAAGAACGAAGTTCGTTCTTGTACTGTGTATGCGGCAAAGTATCCCAACAGACTTCAAACGTCTCGGCAATTATTTATTAACCTCTCCCACCAATTACGTGAAAGTTCCAGTGGAACACTGAGACAAGATAACGGAAGGAAGCAAGTGACAACAGAGGAGGGGAAACTGAATTTTGCTGCTGCTGCTGCAGTTGATCCGCACATTAACTCCCGCGCAATCGCACGAGGAAGTGGTATAAGTCAGGCAAGAGTCCTATCCATCGTCCGTCGACATAGGTTCCATCCCTATCGTATCTCTCTCCATCGAGAGCTGTATGGAAACGATTATCAGAATCGTGTTAACTTCCTTACATGGGCGTTAAGACAGGATACTTCAGATGTATCATGTATCTTGTTACGCCACATTTACTAGTCACGGCCAGATAAACCACCGAATCATGCATTATTGGTCTAATGAGAACCCTTCGGCGTTGTCAGATAAAATGTGAACGTCTGTGGAGTGTAAACTTGTAATGTGGTACAGTGAACCATCAGCTCACAAGCCCGTGCTTCATATACGGAACACTGAACGCGCACAAGTATCACAGCCTCGTAACATACCTTCTTCCACGGATACTAGGAGATGACCCTCTGCAGACTAGAAGGAACCTGTGGTACCAACATGATGGCTGTCCAGACCACAGTGCACGAAGAACTACATCATGTCTTCACGAGTTGTTTCCAAATCGTTTGATTGGACACAGAGGACTTGTACCTTGGCCGACACTGTCTACAAGCAGTCGTTTCATACCAGACTGGAACTGCGTATTGCCGCTGAGGGTGATCATTTTGAACACAGCCAGTGATGGTCAGTTGTCACATTGCGGGCCAGAATCCACAAAATTAGTGCACGCACCTATGTTGTTCTTTAATGCACACTACCACAGGTATTGCACAAGTGTCAGTGTGGGAACTGTTCAAAATACAATATCTCGTGAACGATTCGCATTATAATCCTGCTGCAAACACCACTGACGTTCAAATTTATCCTAGTTTTAGTTTTTTAATGTCAATAACTATTGTTTCATTTAATACGTAAGAAGTGTTTTGGGACCCTTGCTGTTGACATTGCATATCAATGACCTAGTGGACAATATTAATAGCAACCTCGGACTTCTTGCAGATGATGCAAAAATACTGTAAAATGAAGCACCAAAAGCACTCAGATATTGATAAGATTTCTAAATGTTTCAGTGATTGGCAACTTGCTTTAAATGCACAGAAATGTAAAACTGTGCACTTCACAAAAAGAAAAATCGTGGTATCCTATGACTACAATATCAATGAATGATAGTTGGAATCGGTGAACTGATACAAATACGTGTGTGTAACGGTTTTCAGGGATATGAAATGGAATGATAACTTAGGCTCAATTCTGGATCAAGCAGGTGGTAGACTCCTGAATATTTGGAAATGGAATGAGTTTACAAACAAGATTGTTTACAAATCACTCGTGTGACCCATCCTAGAAAATTGCTCAAGTGCGTGGAACACATATAAAATGGGAATAACAAGGGATATTGAACATGTACACAAAGGGCAGCATGAATTGTCACAGGTTTGTTTGATCCGTGGGAGAGTGTACAGAGATGCTGAAGGAACTGAACTGACAGAATCTTCAGGGTGGACTAAACTAACCCGAGAAAGTCTACTTACAGAGTTTTAACAACCAGCTTTCAATTATGACTCTAGGAATATACTACGACCCGCTTGTGATTTTGTTATGTTCATGGAAAGCGAACATCATAGAGGGTTGTTATACAGTTGATTTTATGTGAAGGCTCTGCACCAGATTTTAGACGATAATGGAATGAGGATAAATGGTTTAGATAATGCAGCACTGGGCAATGGTGAAATGATTGTTCTGGGATGAAGGTGTGAATCTTGTATGACGGACGGTTGAGAGAGAGCCGCTGATGTACATGGAATTATTGAATGTGGATCACGTCCAAGGTTAATGGTATGCGAAGAAAGGGCGATGACGCCAACTACATGAAGAAAAAGTGGAGCTATAGGGGCAAAAACTGAGACGCTATGGATAATGTTAAAACATTTGTAGGATTTTATAGACATAGAAATCTATACATTATTTGGAAAATGAGGATGGAAAAGTGAAGCCACGGTCATATGTATTGATTCATAACTATTGGCTGCACCTTGTGTTACTAAACCGAGCGAGGTGACGCAATAGTGAGGACGCTGGACTGGTCCATCCAGATCTAGGTTTTCTCTGTTTTCCCAAAATCGTTTAAGGCAAATACCACTGTATACCGATTCAATACCGGTTACGTAATGACTTGTCTATGGAACGAACGTTTGTCATTTTTCTGGATGTAATTGCTTTAAAGGGTGTATTTGCTTTTCTTTACTAAAATATGGAAAAGTTAGTGACTGTCTCGAAGTCGGCTACTGTGTGTTCTTATAGATGTATGAAAATGCCAAAGACCTGCTTTGTATGAAGAACAACTGATGATAGAGTTCTGAAAATCTGGTGAATCTACGTCTACTTACTGAAATAAGTACTGAATCTGCACTGTGACTATTTGTATTTTAAGTCTTTATACATGGGAATAACAAAGTGTAACATTCATTCACTGCCATGAATTATCTGTACCAGCTACAATGTCTGCTTTCCACCGCATTACTCAGACAACTTGTCCCTATTACTCTAGAATTTCTCGCCAAGTATTTACAAAGAAGAATTACAAATGTGACGTTAAAAGGAAAGAGGTTTACACCGTTGTTAAAAGCATTAAGTGATAAATATTTAGCGAAACTGGATTGATTTAAACTATAGATTTTTATATTAAATGTTCATATTTTATTCTAAACGCATAAGATATAAATAGTTGTGTATGAAATAATGAATTTGATGGATATATTTTTGTATGAGCTTATAAAACTTGAAAATGAAATTACCGACATCCGACGCTATCGATGAATTCTGAATAAGTCTCAGACTTGATTGTATCAGAAAGAGCAAGACAATTTTTTTTTCCAATCCTTCCCCAATAAGAGTTTGTCTCCGTTCTCTCATGACCTCGATGTTGACGAGACGTTACACTCTAATCATCCTTGTGCTGCTGAGACACCACTTCCGTTTGATTATCCCTTATACTCCGTATCGAAGCAAATCCATTTTATGCCCAAAAATGTGCATTGGCTTTCTCGGTTACGACAACTTTGTTGTTCCCTGCACTGTGACGTTTGATGCAGACCTCGTATTACGCTGTGGCCTGTTGAGTAGGGCGTTGTAGCGCTACCGTGTTCCGCAGGACGCCAAGGAGAAGTTCCTGCTGCTGGAGCGCGAGGAGCTGACGCGGCGCCACGACGTCGCTCCCCCGGCGTCGCCGCCTCCTCCGGCGCCGGCGCCCTCTTCCGCCAGCCTGCCGGAGCGCGGGGGCGGCGGGGGCGGCCGCGCGCGCCTCTGGTCGCGCGCCTCGGACGACGACCTGGACGACCGCTACTACGCGCAGCCGCCGCAGCCGCAGCCGCCGCCGCAGCACCAGCACCAGCGCTACGAGAACCTGGACGACAGCTTCGAACACCCCGACGGCGCCTTCAGCTACCACCAGCCGCCCGCGCAGGGCAGGAAGGCGGCTGTCTACAGGCACCACCCCCAGGTAACTACACGGCCGCAACTTGTCTCTCATTTTTCCTCAGAGACAACACGAAAATACGAGGAGCGAACAGCCGACAAGTGCAGCTACCTGCTACTAGGAAGAACAGTATTTTTGAAACCATTGGGCCTGGTTCTCACTGAGTCGATAAGATGGGCGATACGACATGCTGCAATACTCGTAGATCGCGAGGCGCAGCATTTATCCACGAGACACTCGTTTTCCCACAGGAGCGATACGACGAGCAACAAGATACGGCAGGTGGAAATAGCCTCTTGTTTGGCGCTTCACTGCCAGCCTCGTCTGTGGCAACTTTAATCAAATATGTCACGTATTTACTCGAGACTGGAAAGAAGTATTGTTTTTCTTGTAGTGTTAAAAACAATTTCGATACGTTAGCTACATTTGGTCCACAATATTGTATGACCTAAAATGCACCAACCGTAATGTGCCCTGTGACTACATTTAGTAACACAATCTTCCCAAAATATGGACTGTGTTTGAATTAATTTCGAAGTATCAAAATTATTTTTGGCAACAGTTCATTACCAAACTGTGATGTAGAAGTGTACGCGCAAAAAATTTACAGAACAGTTTCCTGAAAATCGAGTAAGGGAGATAGCAGAGCGAAGAACATGCACAAATCCCAAAACAGTTGTTTTTAATTGTTTACGTGGAAAGTAAAAGTTTTAGTGCGAAACTAATTACAGAGTCGGCTACATAAAATATTTTTGAGGCATATTAGATGACTTGAAATGTATCATGTGATACAGTTGTATCGAGCAACCAGTACTCTTTGTAAGAACCTGACACAACCGAGAATCTTATCGGTGTTATATCGCAGATGCCCCAGTATCAATCAGTGAAGCACCTTCAATACAGGTTGCTTCTGTGCGTATAATATTACATACCATATTGTCACAATGAGAACCATCGCTTAGACAATCATTTGGACGTTACATGATATTTTGTAAGGAACACTGGACGGGAAGTCACACCTGGTGGTATTACACTTCGTCTGACCACTGTTTCTGGTAACAAATAGCAACCAATGAAGATGGTGCCATACTGTGCGGCTTTGGAAGATCTGACTAAATCCTACTTGTAGGTGTGAATCAAGCAGTCGCTTTACACACTGATTAATCGAAGATAATAATTAATATGTAGGACAGTACCACTTTCTTAACGGTGAAAAAACCCAAATTCGTCTCCTTAATAGCGGTATATTTTGCATCCAAGATTTTCAAGGCAACATAAAACGAATTTTAAGCACTGAAATCTGGAGGAAAGCGTGCACTAGTATTCAAAGTCAAGATCATATGTTATCAAGTATCAATTAAAATGAAAAGTTAGAAAAATATAATCCATAAGACAGCGAGAGAGGGAAATGCTATCCACGAGCAATCACATTGGAGCATGCTACTGTGTTACTAAGCCATAGACCTTCACCCTGTTGTGCTGATGGTGTGTGGCAGTTGTTGAGATCGTCTGTGATGGGCACAGATACCAGGTGTTGACTGTTCCTGGACACCGACAAAGATGAGCTTGAGTGAGCCAGATGGGTCTGCTGCTTCTGCGTCACGGGACGTCTTGTGTCACTGCTGTCACCAAGTCACCAAGAATATGGCAGAGTGTGACTTGCCCCAGTGGCACAGGGCAAAGGAACCCTCAGTTTCAACTTGTCAGATTCCGAGATGGTTGGGCCCAGTGTCATGTAGCCGAGAAGGCAGCAGAATGCTGAGATGCCCATAAGCCCAGATGGTCAGGTGACGATCGACGGTTCGAGGCGCAGCGACAGCGATGGACGCCATTGTCTGGCACAGGGCGGACGTCACGGTTTAGCCTATATGTTCGACAATAACAGGCTGGCCTCGGAGGCGTTGAACACAGCTGTCTCGCGCTGATTATGCATAATTCATGCGTTTCCATCTCATGCGGAAACATCTTGAATGGGGGCCAGTGTCCCGCCCCGGGCTGTCGTCATGCAGGAGGTGGTCAGTGCAGAGTCAGCCACATGGCGGAGGCCAGCTACGTCGGCAGGTGTCAACTGAAAGAGGCTGCTAATGTTCGAGCTACACCACTGGCCTAAGGCTGGTGGCGTTACACTGGCTATGGCACATATGAAGCTAGCTCTGGATTCTCTTCCCCGCCAAATGGAGGCCATTATCACGCCGACAGAGAGTCGTACATGCCATTCGCCATTAACGCCATGTCTCATAGAGATGACCAATACTTCGTCAGGTGTGCTTATATTGATAATATTATAAGACCTACTTCGCTTTCCTGGGTAATAGCAGATGTCACTTTCTGTCGAACATTTAGTACCCAGTATAACGCAGTTACTGAACTCTGCCAGTGAAGGCTTGGTGGTGTCTGTTGTTGCAGGAGGAGGAGGTGGTGCGGCGCTACCGCAGCCAGTCGCCCCTGGAGGAGCGCGGCCGGCAGCGGCGGCGCGGCGAGGCGCCCCCGGGGGCGGCGGAGAGGATGCTGAGCCCGCGGCCCGCCCCCAGGCACCACGTGCCGCCGCCGGACGACGCCTACCGCCCGCCGCGCGCCCCGCACCACCACCAGCACCACCACCAGCACCAGCACCAGCCCCCTTCCGAGCACTCTTACGACGGACGACACCCGGCAGCGGACATTCCATTGCACAGGTAACGCAGCCCGTCGACTCTTAGCAAGAGGGTTTGTCTGCGAGATGCACACGGCTATTAAAAACGGGCCCACTTCAATTATTATATATTTGATTATAGAGAGCGTAAACGATAGCTGCTTACGACGTATCATAGTAGTGAATAGGACGATGAGATGAACAATTTTATGTAGAACGCTTGTGGTCTTTCATGTCGGGAAACTATAATACCTCAGATTGGCCTACAAAAACCACCTGGGCTACAGTACATGCGCGTCACGAGAGATTTTTTATATTCTCTCAGCGCAGAAAAAAAAATTATGTGACCTTCGTTGTAGCAAATTTAATGTAGCTTCATTTTGTAGTTGGATACGTTTTAGTTAGAAGCCGTGGTTCTCGAGTTATTCAAGTAAAATGGACAAAAGTTACTGTCAAAAAAAAAAAAAAAAAAAAAGGTTCAAATGGCTCTGAGGACTATGGGACTTAACATCTGTGGTCATCAGTCCCCTAGAACTTAGAACTACTTAAACCTAACTAACCTAAGGACATGACACATATCCATGCCCGAGGCAGGATTCGAACCTGCGACTGTAGCGGTCACGCGGTTCCAGACTGAAGCGCCTAGAACCGCACGGCCACACCGGCCGGCAGTTACTGTCAAACGCACTCTCCGTCGCACCGGGACCATCCGACCGCCGTGTCATCCTCAGTGGAGGATGCGGATAGGAGGGGCGTGGGGTTAGCACGCCGCTCTCCCGGCCGTTATGATGGTATTATTGAGCGAAGCCGCTACTATTCGGTCGAGTAGCTCCTCAATTGGCGTCACGAGGCTGAGTGCACCCCGAAAAATGGCAACAGCGCATAGCAGCCTGGATGGTCACCCTTCCCAGCGCCGATCACTCCCGACAGCGCTTAAGTTCGGTGATCTCACGGGAACCGGTGTATCCACTGCGGCAAGGCCGTACTGTCAAACGCAAGCCAAAGTAATTTAAAGCATTGGCCAATTGCAGTGCAAATGGTTGGCAGAGAGTTTTACGTCAAGACCAGCCAAATAATTAGTCTTAATAAATGCACAAACGGTTTAAGGCTCAATGACAAATGTCTATCAAGGCGAAATCATTTCGGGTAATGCAGTTTTACATACAGTTTTCATTAAGGAACAAGAAGCCTCGGCCATGAAGACCAATTCACAGGTAACAGCGATAAATCTTAAATGGAGAAAGTTCACTGCCAGTAAAGTTAGTGGCATTTTCGTCAAAACCAGGGTAACAGAATTAATGGCCGGCAGTCACTCAGCAAACTTAACATTTGGTGAAGGCGATCCACTATTTACAGAAATAGTAACTGTTTTCGAGGACGTGAGCATAAACACACAGAGCTTTACAGTGCAAGGGCCGACCAAAACATCAGGTTAAGCTTTGAAAAGGCACTAAGCTCTATGGGACTTAATATCTGAGGTCATCAGTTCCCTAGACTTAGAACTATTTAAACTTAATTAACCTAAGGACATCACACACATCCATGCCCGAGGCAGGATTCGAACCTGCAACAGTAACAGCAGCGCGGTCCTAGATTGAAGCGAATAGAACCACTCGGCCTGCGGTTAAACTTACCCTAAAGGCATAGATTCACTCAAACTCGGTTTAGGAAGAATCACTTGCATTACAGCACATGCAGCTAACGTATAAAACAGCAAAACAACGCAAGAGCTTAACTTCAGAAGTTACAGAAAAGTAAACAGCGGCAACAGCCGACCAGTACACAGACGGAATCGACTAGGCGTGGTGAGCAACAACGGTAAATAAGAAAATTACAAGATAATCATCAAACGGGAGCTAGTTCGGAAAATAGCAAATGACAAGTAATGCAGACTTGGTGTATTCAGCTGACTACCTGTCTTAACATAATAGCTACCTTTTCAACAGATGTATTACAAAACCGTTTGGAGGATGGCACTAGATTGACCAAAATATCCAGTGAGGCCACTGATAAATAATGCAGTAAACAATGAGTATCTATCCTGTAACACACGTATATAAACAGACTTAAACAAGTACTGGAAGCGTTAAACAATATTCTAATAAAGCACAGAGTCCCAATAAATCAAGTCAACTGGGAGAGCACTAAGCGCTAACACTATTCTAATGGATAAAAGGCTGGCGAGCATAAATATTGTTTTCAAACAGTACAAGATACTATAAAATACGTCGGACAAGTAGTTTACAGTTAGCTCTAACATAAGTACCTTAAACACTACATTAATAAAATACAAGACGCTTTAAAGAATGCTATCCAGATACGGAGTAATCAAAAATCTGGCAGTTAACATATAGAATGATATGGCAGAAAACTCGCCTACCGCGCACAAACAAGTAATGTGGTGAATAGACTACAAAATTTGAAATTTTATACACGTTCTCCACAAATCGCGAATACGGGTCCAAAAAGTCAGGTAGAAACGGCGAAGTATCAAAACACGAACGAGTATCTTTGGTTCACAACAGAAGATTGGAGGAACGACACAAATATCAAGTAGGCCCGAAAGGAACCAGAATGCAGTGGCTCACAAAATTACTGCCCATTACGAAAAGGCCTCGCCATATAGTCCGCCATTTGGGCGCTCTACAGTTCCCCGAACAGGCTCGGTTCCTTCAACGTGCGAGTAGCTGGCGCTTAAACTCAGACCAGTGTGATGGCGCCAGTAACACTCCAGAGACCAGGCCGCCGCCTTCCAGCCTCTGTATCCACGTCCGCTGGGGCTTACGCGCCCTCAAGCGGCCAGGCGTCATCTTGTGTCCCAGAAACGGACCAGAGACAAACACTTGGCAGAGGCTCTGAAGAGGCAAAGAAACTGGTACGCCTGCCTAATATCGTGTAGGGCCTCCGCGAGCTCGCAGAAGAGCCGCAGCATGACGTGGTACGGACTCGATTAATGTCTGAAGTAGTGCTGGAGGGAATTGATATCATGAATACTGCAGAGGTGTCCATAAATCAGTAAGAGTACGAGGTGGTGGAGATCTCTTCTGAGCAGCATGTTGCAACGCATCCCAGATATGCTCAATGATGTTCATGTCTGGGGAGTTTGGTGGCCAGAAGAAGTGTTTAAACTCGGAAGAGTGTTCCTGGAGCCACTCTGTAGCAATTCTGAATGAATGGGGTGTCACGTTGTCCTGCTGGAATTGCCCAAGTCCGTCGGAATGCACAGTGGACATGAATCGATGGAGGTGTCACCTGTCAGTCATATCTATACGTATCAGATGTTCCATATCACTACAACTGCAAACGCCCCACGTCATTACAGAGCCTCCACCAGCTTGAACAGTCCCCTGCTGACATACAGGGTCCATGGATTCATGAGTTTGCCTCCACACCCTTACACGTCCATCCGCTCGATACAATTTTAAACGAAACTCATCCGACCATGCAACATGTTTCCAGTCGTCAACATTCCAATGTCGGTGCTGACGGGCCCCGGCGAGGCGTAAGGCTTTGCGTAGTGCAGTCATCAAGGGTACATGAGTGGGCCTTCGTTTCCGAAAGCCCATATCGATAATGTTTCATTGAATAGTTCGCACGCTGACACTTGTTGATGGCCCAGTATTTGAATCTACAGCAATTCGGTGAATTGCAATTTTGTCACGTTGAACGATTCTCTTCAGTCGTCGTTGGTCCCGTTCTTGCAGGATCTTTATCCGGTCGCAGCGATGTTGGGTATTTGATGTTTTACCGGATTCCTGTCATTGACGGTATGCAAGTGAAATGGTCGTACGCTACCTCGCAGATGCTCTGTCCCATTGCTCGTGCGCCGACTATGACACCACATTCAAGCTCAGTTAAATCTTGATAATCTGCCATTTTAGCATCAGAAATCGATCTCACAACTGTGCCAGACACTTATTGTCTTGTACAGGCGTTGCCGACCGCAGCACGTTATTCTGCCTGTTTACATATCTCCGTATTTGATTGTGCATGCCTATACCAGTTTCTTTGGCGCTGCAATGTGTAATCTGTAGTTAGCCGCTTAAGATGAGCGGCGCAAGAACACAGACTATCTGATCAAAAGTATCTGGACACTACTACGTAATGTGGGATGACCACCAGATGTCACGAGAGGCGGTCCCTCCACACCCCTCCTGCCCCCCTCCTCCCCACCCAGTATAAAAGGAGGCGGGGAGTATTTTATTGTCACTAAAGAAGCAGTGACAACAGAATGGGTCAGCCGGGTGATTTCAGTAACTTCGAACGTGGACTAGCCACTGGATGTCACCTGAGCAACAAATCCACCAGAGACATTTTAATCATTCTAAAGCTGCTGTAGTGATTTCCAAATGCTACCATGGAGTTAAAAAGAAGGGGGTACAATAGTCCAGCAGCTCCTCAGAAGCAACACACTTCTGTAAATCTTAGTCAGTGCTAAGCAACGCTTGAGGTGGTGTAAAAAGTGACGCCACTTGACGATTGATAACTGGAAAGGAGTCACTTGGAGTCATGAATCACGCTATACCCTGTGGGTATGGCGAATGCCTAGAGAAAGTTAGCGATCGTGTGCAGTACCAACACTGAAATACGAAGGATGCGGTGCTACGGCTGCTGATGATGATGATGTTTTTCGTCAATATTGTATTGTCCGCTAAAAGAGGGAGGATATGAAAACATTTTACAGCATGGCACACAGTGTACTGTGAAGCAATGGTTTGTGGACAAAAACATTTCTGAAACGGACACCTCTGTCCATAGCTCTGACCTGAATCCAACGGATCACGTTTGGGATGGGTTGGAACGTCGAATTCGCTCTAAACTTCAGCGTTTAACATCAGTATATTCTCTGCTTTCGGCTCTTGAGGGGGAATGGATCACAATTCTGCACAGACATTCACACACCTCGTTGAAATTGTCCCCAGCATAATCAAGCCGTCATGAAGTAGACGTCCACTAATAGGTGTCCCGATTCTTACGACCAGACCAAGTAATTGTTTAGAAATGAGGCGCGGTACAGTTACAGTAATAGGGAAAGTTGTACTAAAGTGGCCACTAACGGGAATTGAAGTTTCACCCAACCATAGTTATTGAGAGAACCGTGGTGGTTACTTATTTTGAATCTACATATTGTAAGGCATCACAATGAATATTTACAGGTCAATAAATATATAATGAAATAAATTTTACTGAAGCCTTACTTAGTGGCCACTTTTCCCAATCTAACGGGTTAAAGTGACCAATGTGGACATACATACTCCGAAAATGGACAAAAAACTGTTTTGGACCGAATAACGCCACCAGCTTGGCGTCCTCCTATAAGTACAAACACTTTGCTGTTTTTAAACTGAATTGTCAACGGTTTCATCTACATTATAAATAACATAAGCACGATATAACTGATTTTCTTGCGCCAGTCTATGTTGGCCTTGTTAAAAGCTTGTCCTCTAGTCATTGAGGTATGCTTTCTAAAACTAATATTCAGATGTTGTCTTTACCTACCACCTCCGCCTTTTTGGTAAAACGATACAGTGTTTTGTTACACTCCGCCAATTAGAATACCAATCTCCACAGATAATTCACTGCAAATCCATTAAACTGCTTTTCAATTTCGAAAACATTATCAAAAAATTTCTTGTTCTTGTTCTTTGCTGAACACATACCATAAGTTTCCCATAATCATTTTATCACCTCTGCACCTCTCTTCTTTTCTTGAACTCTTCTTTTCAGCGTATTACGTGGGACATGAAATTGCTTTACTGTTGTAGAAGAAGGCGTCTTCTCATTCTTTACGTCCTCAAACCCATTTTCCACCACAATAGGATCTCACGTTTGTTTCTCTGATTTCTGGACATATTTTCTAGGTATCTTGGTGCTCTACTATCTTGAAGAATACCAAGCGGATGCAGTAGCCCGTGTTCCATCGGATTTTTGTATTACACCATATATGCCAGAACAACGATGGTTTGAAATAACTTTAGTTACATTCATCAAGTGGTTTCGCCGCTGCTCTATTTGCCATGTTTGGAGATAAAAATTCTCGATCATGTCCTCCTGTTATGCAGAACACTGTTTTCCATGTGGCGACACACATGTTTCAACACCTTTGTGTCATCGTCAGTGGGTTTTTCTGTACTTAAATCTGTAAAATGCGAACACGCTTTAAGTGTAATAAATTTACGAAAGTTAGGTCTAAAGCAATTTTGATTTATTGTCGTCATCACCTTCAGTTCACATTACAGCGTTATGCAGGGACCTCTGTAAATTATCGGGATCTGGTAGCCTTCCATCTGCTGCTAAATGATGTTATTTTGTGTTTGGCTTTATATCTATAGTTCATTTTGCTGTGCGAAGATATTTTGC
The DNA here is from genome assembly GCF_023898315.1 of Schistocerca nitens. NCBI lineage: Eukaryota > Metazoa > Arthropoda > Insecta > Orthoptera > Acrididae > Schistocerca > Schistocerca nitens. Next base: position 228,146,648 of record NC_064622.1, read on the forward strand.
GGATATGTTTGCAATTACTTACAATTAGCTTTCGCATATCATATTTCATCAGCATTCTCATGAGTTGTTGAGGAGCATATACAAACACTACACACATTTTGCAGAATGTCGTTTGGTGCCATATTCACTCGAAAACAAGTGAACGCCAAATGGGACTGAATACACAAGAGTGTGTTTTGGCAAAGTTGGAAAGTCTTATTTACAAACGAAGTTCCGCAAAATATGTGTAGTGTTTGTGTGTGCTTAGCAACAACTCACGGCAATCCAGATTGAAAAGGATTTTTTCAAGTAAAGTAATCGCAAATACTTCGCAAAACAAAATTACGTTTAGATACGGAGTTTCACTCTACGAAAACTGCATGATTCGGCAATATTGTTACACTACATGAATTACGTAGTAAATGGTAGGATTACCGGTAGTACTGGCAGCATTTGTAGGGAAGAT